>NC_133318.1:13588296-13662737 GCF_012295235.1 Primulina huaijiensis
TATATAGACACACACACATACCGGCTTGGTAATTATTTTGTTTGTGGCAGAAAACGCACTTACAATTACTTCCCCGGCCCTTCATGTCTTCCAAGACCCTTATCCGTTTCTCACTTGTCCATTTCTTATTTATTATTCTTCAAAATTTTATTTTGAATTTTTGTTGGTGGGTATAAAGTTTTTAAATGACAATTGGAGAGAACAAAATTGGATATATTTACCTTAGTGTTTCAAAAAAACATATATAGGGGTTTAAATATTTGTGGCTTTAAGTTCATATATAAATATTTTTAGTTAATTGAGTGTTTTTTTAATTAACTAGATATTTAATTCAAATTGAGATAACGTTATAGTTTTGTTTTTATAATTTCACATTTTTAGTGTTAACTTATATATAATTTTATTATGATGTTCATATGTTATTGGATATCTCATGGACTTCGAGAATTTAATGATGGACGCTTTTCGATACCTGAAAAATTGTATTAGTGAACAATCGATATAACATTCTATAAGATATTCGTGCCAACATATTAGGCGTTCATAGATAGTAGTTGGTATATATATATATAAAAGAAAAATGGGATGACACGAGAATAATTGGTCTACTCAATAAAAGGAAGCTGTTGCTTATGATGTCGTGTATATTTACCTATTTGGCGGAAGATCAATTATGGCACGGAGCTTTCAAAATTGATTATATTACTGTATATATATTTGTCATGTCCATAATCATATATATGTGTGTATATATATATCCTGCAAATACGGTGGAGGGATGAAATACACTTGTCACGGCTCAGCCCACTTGTGATATTGTCGGCGTCGGGGCTGGGCCGTGACAACACTTGAGAATGTAATTTTTTTAAAAAATTTTTGATCAATGTTATTCTATAAATTTCTCCTGAATTGTATCGCACGTTCAATTTCTCTTTTCGTTTCTTCTCTCATTTGAGGAGGTTATTTTCTTTATAAAAAAAAAGTTGATTAAGATTATTTTATACTTAAGGAGCTAATTTCTTAAAAAAAAATAGTTGATCAAGATTAAAAAAAATACCACTACAATTTGTCATGCGCTTCACATGGAAAAACTTTGAGATAGCTAGATGCCTCAAACAAAAATATTCTCAATTTCATACGTTTATAAAGTAAAACATTTTAATACGACATAAACTTTGATTTTTTTCGTTTTCTAAAAAATTTAAATAGTTGTATATAAATTTTTATCCATATACAATTTTAAATTTTAATTATTAATATTTGTTTTTTTTATGAATTTGGTCAACTACATATAATGTTAAATTTTAGTTTTAATAATACGTTAGATTTTTTTTTTTGGTCATATATGCATATTATTAAATTTCAGTTTTAATACGTACTTTTTCATGTTATGTGATTTTTATATTTTTTCGATATGGTGTTGACCTAAAATAGATGTGTCACTCATTTGTGCACTGTTACATCAATATTCCTAATTAAAAAATATTAAAATATATAAAGAACCAAAACTATATATGCAAACATGAAGGACGGAATTTGAAGTTTTCCCTGAATTTAACGAATGCTTCTTGCCAAAAGTTCTTGGCCACAACGTCACAAAACAATCATGAGTACAAGAGTAATAGATAGACGACTACGTATGAATTGAACTTGGTATCTTATAAAGAGTATATTTTGAAAAAAATTATAAACTATATTTAATAATTTAAATATACTATATTTTAAAGAAGTTTTTTTTTTATGACGACGGAACTCACAGTCGCTAACTTCGATGCGTACTGGATAAACCCGAGACTGACATGATTATCTAATAATATACAAACAACGCTAGTCAGGTAAACTTAACTGAGGAAATTATGTGCGACAGACCCGTCCAAGAAAGTTGTGATAGGAAAAATCGGACTTCTAACCATTGCTCAAACATTAACTTAGTCTATCAATTCAAACACTGTCAAGGGCCAAGAAGATAAACACTTGTTCTGCTTTAAGTTTGACGTAAACATGAAGTAAAATATGGGTTTACCAAAACCAAAAAAAAAAAAAAAAAGTTGTTTTTGACCTTTAGCGAGGTTTTTTAAAAGCCTAATTCGTGAATTTAGCGACGTCGTTATTTCTGGAGATGATTTGTGACAATCCGTCGCTAAATTTAACAACGGGTTTGAAAATTCGTCGCATTTAGCGACGGTTTGTGACAATACGTCGTAAATTTAAACAAAAAAAGTTGTTGTTGACCATTAGCGATGGTTTTTAAAAGCCTAATTCGTGAATTTAGCGACGTCGTTATTTCTGGAGATGATTTGTGACAATCCGTCGCTAAATTTAACAACGGGTTTGAAAATTCGTCGCATTTAGCGACGGTTTGTAACAATCCGTCGTAAATTTAGCGACGATATTTAAAAAATCGTCGCTAAATTATTTATTTTAAAGAATTTTTTAATGAAATTATAATATTTGTTGGGTGTAATAATTGTCCCTGCTTGGTAGAGCGATCGAACCGTGGTGCTTGAGTTGCTGTGCGGTGTAAAAGATTTGAGTTGCACTATTACCACCAGCTATAGCTTTTGGTAAAGCGGTAAGCACTCGGTCCTACAATATTTTAATTTTTAATAATAAATAAATTTTTATTTTTTATATTTAGAATTTTATGTATCAAATTTTTTTTTTCAAAATTTTTTTATAACGTATTAGAATATTTATCAAATATAATAAATTAAATTAAAATTGGTCCAAAAAAAACATTAAACTAATATATATCAAACTGAATTCGATCGATATTGTATATAAAAAAAATAAAATTCGACTGATATTTAAACTAAAATGTCCAATAAATATTATCAACAAAATATAATAAAATCATACGGTACCTCGGTTTCGACATCGTCATAATAGTCATGGTTGTCGCCATCACCATCCTCGTGTACACCATCATCGTCGACGTCATCGTCGTCGTTGTGGCCTAAGTCATGTGATGGCCCGATATAATGCTGCGAGTAACCACATCCATGTAAGGGTCTACGTCAGTTTGATGGTCTGGTAACAAAGCGGCCGCTGTGTGATCCTCCTGCTATGGAGCAGCCGATATGGGAGAAACAGCGTGGGTGGAAAGTACTATTGTATGGCTGCAAAGATGGCTGCATAGATACTCTTTGAGACATGCCAATGACCAGTAGACGTACTTGCTCTTTCAAAGAGGACATTCGAGTTCTTAACAATTCGATTAACGACGGTTAACCATGGTAAGTTCAATTTAACGACGATTTTTTAATTTTGTGGCTAAATTAGAGTTTTTTTTAGTGTACACCAACAAATTAAAGAACATGCCATCAGGGTAATGATGATTAAATTAATTAAGGTTTTCAGTTATTTCTTTTAGTTTACCCTATATATAGAAGATAAAAATGTTGGAAGTAAATAGGTATATTGCACATATATAAACAAAAAACTAGCTAGGTAGGTATTAGCATACAAATATATAACAAGAGGCCACCAACCAAAATTACATATATTCAATAATGAATGAGAGGGTCCTACACAGCATGCATGTCTCCAAAATGGAATGTATAATAGCTACCCACAATCTTGACCTTAGCATGCGAAATTATTTGTTCATACTTACATCCAAGGGAACAACGCTTCAGAGTTGAGTGGAAGAAGAGCTGGTTGGTACCCAGTCTCGATCCACTTCAAATACGTATATACAATGGTCACACATATCTATATCTATAAGTCAGATCGACCCATTCTATACCTACATTGAATAGTAATATTTTTGACATAGAAAATAATATTTTTCATTCAAATCGACATATATTATACAATATAACTTATGCATAAAAAGTAATATTTTCACTCAAATCAGCATATATTATTACACAATATTTATTCATATATGACTAACAAAAAATGATATTTTTGATGAAAAATAATGCCCTGGACATAAATTTTTTTTCTAATTTTAATTCATGGGATGGTCTCACATGAGTTTTTGTGATATATATATGTATATCACTTTTCCAAAATCTAGTGAAAGGTGAAATCGGAACCAAGCTGTTTGGAAAAGGTCATTCCGGTTTGTTCTGGTTTGAGTTAATGCTTTATCCAATTTGAACTAAATTTTATGTCTTTTAGATTCGAAAAGAAGCGGGGGGGGTACAATATGTATTACAACTAATTGTTCAATTATTATTCTATAAAATAAAATTATATTAATATTTAATTTTTATTCATAAAGTAAATAAAATTTAAGAATAATTCCTCACGGTGATAGAAAACATGGTGTCAATTGTTATCACTGACTTGGCTGTATAATAATTGAGGTTGGGACATTGTGGAGTATGCATGCTTATAAATTACTTTTCCATGATGGATCAATAAGCATAATAATTATAAATGATCAAAGTGGTCATTTACCTTTTTCATGATTGCATTTGCTTTCTTTTGATAATACAAGAAATTAAACTAGCTAGCTGGGAAATCATTATTCATAAAATTACGACACAATATTGAATACCCAACTAGGTTATGGTGACACATGTTATTACCAACATATTTTTCAGAAATATTTCATTCTAATTCTTTGGGATATATATATTTCACCTAGTATAAATTATTTTTCAAAAATTATGCTTTTTGAATTTTCACAGTTTACAATTAAAATATAATAATTGTTATAAATTTAATCTTTTCCTCATTCTTGATTTTTGAAATATTAAACATCAAGAAATTTAATTGAGTTTGGTTTTCAAACCAAACGGAAGAACTCAATATAATCCCTCTAAAACTTATTTTATACATTTGGTAAAATATCTAAAAGATATGCAAGTTGAATGTATAAACACATTTTTTGTTGAAGGATTTTATCATACACTTTGTATGCAATATTTGGTATTTGAAAGACACATAAAATGCTTCAATCTGCTTACCAAAACAACATGAATGATTAAATGCAATAAAGTAAAGAGACACAAATTTGTTTATGGATGTTTGGAGATTAAAAACTCCTACATCATCCTTTTTTTCACCAAAGGAAGGCATCAGTAGAGGATTTTGATTTATATAACTCCTTGTACAAACCAATTTGATTTATGACTTATCCATTACATAATCGAAACTCCTAGCACACTCTCGATGGTAAGCTATAACCTCACAATCGCATAATGTTTAACGTCTCTTATATTAAGACTAAAAACACAATATTTAATATATTTTTTTAAAGACTATCATTAAACTAAACTTTGAAGTTCAACTCTCATGTATATGTGTAAGTGATTTGTGTGTGTGATGATATAATTCTTTACATTGAATATATATATCGTATGTATCCTTACACTTGAGTTTGATCTCATTCTAACTATTTTTCTTCGTATAGGTTGTTCATGCTTTGAATCTCCTTCAAAAGCTTGTATTTGATCTTCAAGATTTATTTATAGGCTCTAATAATGATATATACATATAGATAAAATAATATGACCATTTAATAAGTTTCTGGACAGTTTCTTACATTAAAACGGTCAAGTGTGCCTTGATGGACGTTTTCACGAGCCTACTGATTTTGAGCATTGATGTTAGTTAGGCTCGTCAGCTAGGCTGGTTTCAGTTAGGCTAAGCCTTGCTGATTTGAGTTGTAAGCCTCGCTGATTTCATCCTGTGGAGAACTAGCATCTTCATTGCAGTTTATCAACTGCTTAAACTCTGATTCAAATTTTGACTTGTGAAGAAGATTTGTAGATCATTATCTTAGGTTCATAACTAAAATACCACAATTGTTCATGTACATCTAATGGTTGTTTTCATTACAATCAGTTTGGTTTTACAATTATCAGTTTGCCTAGATGACATTTGATTTAGCCAAACTGAATATAAATATGAGGCGTAGAAAATTGAGTTTTCTAATCATTTGTTTTGACAGCTAGTCATTTTCATCACCTAGCTGTGAGATATAATCAAAACATTACAGCTCGTCATATTTTAAATTGGCTAAATTCGAGTTTCAGCTTCAAACTTGAGTAAATATGTTAGAATCACAATAAAAATTTTTGTTATAATCAAAATCAAGATTGCGAGTATTTCTGAACCCAACAATATCTTTCTTTCTGATGATCACAAAATTTGGCTAAAAAAATTTTCAACTTAAATATTTTTTCCCTTTTGTATGAATCAAAAAGATTGTTTTTAAAACAAATTAAGCAAAAAATATATCTCCCCATAAAAATTTAAATTCAATCTCACATTAAAATTATAATGAGCTCTCTCCCTATACTTTGAAAGTTTGAAATTTATAAAAATATGAGGATGACTAACTAAATTTCCCCATAGCTTATTTTCTACCACAAGACACATAGTCCGACTTTAACCAATAAATGTTTTTCCTCGAGCATGAATAGGCTGCAAATTTATATCGATGTGATCCTATAGAAGTTTAGTTTGAATGTAAAAATCGGTTTGTTATTTTAGCAATCGACCAAGGAGTTATGCCTTTTTTCCAAAGTTGCTGCAAGCTACCTTAAATTCTCAACTATGCATATATATGTTAGAAAACTCTGAAAACGAAATTTTAAAGATAAATATCAGTTTCAGTTGCACTCTCAAGAACAACTTGTTCTGATCCTAATTGTTATAATCGATAAAAGGACAAGTACTGAGCTACAATTGCTCGATTCTTGAAATATTGAACACTAAGAAATTAAATCAAGTTTGGATTTCAAACCAAGCGGACAACGCTCAAAATAATCTCTCTAAAACTTATTATACATTTTGTAAAACGTTTAAAATATATGCAAGTTGAATGTATAAAATCGTTTTTAGTTAAAACATTTTACCAAGCACTTTGTATGCAATATTTTGATATTTGAAAAACACATAAAATGTTTCAACTATGTCTACCAAAACAACAAGAATGATAAAATGCAATGAAGTAAAGGGACAAAAATTTTTTATGAATGTTCGAAGATTAAAAACTCCTACGTCATCTCTTCTTCCACATAGGAATTATCACTATAAGACTTTGATTTATACAACTCCTTGTACGAACTCAATTGATTTATGACTTATCTATTGCCTAATCGAAACTCCTAGTACACTCTTGATGATAAGACATAACCACACAATCACATAATGTTTAACATCTCTTATGTCAAGACTACAAACACAATCTTTAATAAATTTGTTTAAAGATTATCACCAAACTAAACTTTGAAGCTCGACTCTCATGTATATGTGTGAGTGATTTGTGTGCGTGAGGATTTAATTCTTTACATTGTATATATCTATCATATATATCATCGCACTTGGGTTTGATCTCATTCTATCTAATTTTCTCCATATATGTTGCTTATGTTTTGAATCTCCTTCAAAATCTTGTATTTGATATTCATGATATATTTAAAGGCTCCAAGAAAGATATATACATTAGATACAATAATATGATCGTTTGGGAAGCTTCTTGATATTTACGATATTAAAACGATCAAATTCGCCTTAATGGACGTTTTTCACGAGCCCTAGATTTTGAGCCTTGCTGTCAGTTAGGCTTATTTCAATTAGGCTGAGCCTTGCTGATTTGAAGTCTAAGCCTTGCTGATTTCATCTTATTAAGTACTACAAAATTCATCGCAGTTTATCAGCTTTTTAAACTCTAATTCAGATTTTGACTTTTGATGATGATTTGTAGATAATCGTTTTAGCTTCGTAACACATGCTCAATCGTTCCATTTCGATAAGCGAGCTGGTTAGGTTGACCAAAATGTCGAACTGCTTATATCCCAATGATGGGTGTTTTCATTACAATCAATTTGGTCTTTCAACCATTTGTTTGTCAAAATAACATTCAATTTAACTCAATTAACCAGAGATATGACCTACATAAAACTGAATTTTTTTTATATATATAATTCATTTTTGCGGCTAGTCATTTGCATAATTGAATTATGATATATCATCAAAACACTGAAGTTCACTAGATTTTCAGTTTAGCTTAATTCGAGTTCCAGCTTCCAACTTAAGCTAGCAATTTCAAACCTTAGTAAATATGTTTAAAACACAATAAATTTTTTATTATCATTAAAATCAAGATTGCTAGTATTTCTAAGCCTAACATATAATTTTCACTCATATCAGCTATAGGTGTTCAAATTTCGAATAAAACTAAAAAAATCGTAAATCCAAACTGAAGAAACCGACAACCAAACTCAGATGAAAACCAAAATTTTAAATTTGGATATAAATGTTAAAACCGAAATTTATATGGTTCGATTTCAGATTTTATTTGTCAAAATCGAACTGACCGAAAAAACCGAAATTTACTTAAATTAATAGTTTTATTTAGATTGTAAATTTTTCATGAGATGATATTTAGTGAATTAAGAATCATTTTGTTTAATTTTAGTTTATCGTTATTTATTTAATTTATTTAAACTTTATATTTTAAAATTTTATTAAAAATTAACTAAAAAATAATATATTATATTTTAAATATAATTTAATTATTAATATAAATATTTTTCAAAGCCGAACTGAATAAAATCGGATATCGGATTATACATTTACGAAATTGAAGCAAAAAAATCGAAAATCGAACCGACCGATAAATACCCCTAAAATAAGCATATATTATACAATATTTTTCATAACATAAGTGACAAAAAATAATATATATCATATGTAAAACTTATCGGAAAGCCCTGCAGTAATTTTTCTAGGCTTATAGGTTATTTTAAACCTTTTTTCACTATTTAACTAATAAATTTTTTATTTCATGTTAATTAAATGTGATTATAGCATCAACGTCTCACAACTTCTGCCTTTCAAAGGACTAGTTATTCGCATTAGTTCCACGACTCAATTCCTTAAATATTAGCTCCACTACCCCACTACCTATAGCATGTATAGCCCCATAAAAGCAACTGAGCTAACATTTTCCTCACTTCCTTGCAACTTCTTTGACCTTTTATTGTTATCCATTTCTTCAATTGGTTCCTCGAGCTGGGTCCCTGGGTGCCCAACTGGACTACCCCACTATATGCAATGTGGGTCTTGGAATTTCTTGACAAATTATTTGTAGTTTTGTATGATCGAATGCTTACCGCTTTACCAAAAGTTATAACTGATGGTAATGATGCAACTCAAATCTTTTAAACCGCACATCAACTCAAGCACCATGCTTCGATCGTTCTACCAAGCAGGGACAATTATTGCACCCAACAATCTCCCTCCCAATAATTGCACTCCTTACAATCAATGGGAATCGAACCCGTGACCTTGGCTCTGATACCAATTGTAGGACCGAGTGTTTACCGCTTTACCAAAAGCTATAGTTGGTGGTAATGGTGCAACTCAAATCTTTTAAACCGCACAGCAACTCAAGCATCACGGTTCGATCGCTCTACCAAGCAGGGACAATTATTGCACCCAACAAATTTATGTAGCCTTCTTGGGATTTAAATCATCGAAATCCATCAATAAAATGCTTAATGGATTAATTGAGGAATTAATTTGCTAGATTAATTTATAAGCTAAACAAGTACATATATTAACATCTACCTAAGCGAAATAAAAATTAATATTTTTTTATTTTTTCTTAGATAGATTTTAATGTATGTAACATGGACTTTATTTGCATCATATGAGTCATGTAAGAGATAAACAATTTCAAATAAGAAATATTCGTTCAATTTATAAATTTCGAGCAAAAATAAAAAATCAAGTTACCCAATAAAAACAAAATTTTAAGAAGTTGTTAGATTAAATATATTTAATATAGATTGGGTTGTGAGGTTTATGGGCTTTCCATTTGATTGAAGAGAAATTTGGGAAGGTGGGTTTTTCCCACATCGGAAAAATAAAATGGTATAGATGAGCTTATATTGTGTTACACTTTATAGAAGTGTAAGAATGATTGGTCAAGAAGCTCTTTTTCATGCATGTCGGTGAAGGAGGTTCAAATTATGGACTCGATTTGAACTGGAAAAGGCTTGACTCATATGCAAGCGTACTAGCGCGACCTTGGTGTGTCGAATGTCGGACTGATCAAGAAAAAAATCGCCTAGCTAGTCTATGCCACCTTTTGCAATATTTTTTCCTTGGAAGAGACCTTTCACATGCCCTTGAGACCTTTCACATGGCCTGACTATTGGTGCTCCATCTGCCTGGCTATTGGTGCTTTGGCTGCCCTCTTGATGGCAACCTTTGGCCTTTCGTATGACTGCTATCAGCGTGTATAAATAGGAGATGTGCCAAAGTCAGAAAACACACCAGCAAACATCCACTTCTCCTGAATTTCTGCCTCCTATTTCATTCATGTGAAAGCTGCTCTTGCTCCTGCGTTTTCCACTGATAAAGTTCAGGTACTCTTTCATTCGCCAGCGTAGTGATCTGTGCTACATCAGATCACTGTGGGTCTGTCCGTTGTATCCTGAGAAACAAACATCCGGTTAAATCCTCGAAGCACATACATGAGGAGAGAAATATGTTTTAAGAAAACTGTACTTGCTACAGATCTCGGTTTGGTTTTGTTTTACATAAACGATACACATACTATACAGCTTTACCTTTACCAGCTTGATTCAATCATTCTATTATTTGTAAATTTTGCTCACAATTTAAAACATATTTACCCATCACGTGGTTTGTTTCAGATATGTCTAATGAAACCAATGTGCAAAGGGAAACTGGTCATGTCATCCCTACTGTGCCGCCTCAAGTTGTCCCTCATGTTAACCCACGTGCTGCTGCGGTTGCTGTACCAGCAAGTCACGGCGAAAAACCTGAGAATTTAATTGGTGTGGACTTCAAGAGGAGGTAGCAGAAAATGTTGTTTTACTTGACAACACTAAACCTGGCAAGATTTCTATCAAAGGATGCTCCTAAACTTAAGGGAGATGTTGAATCCTTCAGTGTACTGGAGGCATGGGAATCATTCTGATTTCCTATGCCGTAATTATGTATTGAATGGGTTGGCCGATTCGCTCTACAATGTGTATTGCGAAAAGAAAACAGCCAAAGAGCTATGGGAATCCCTTGACATAAAGTAAAAAATCGAGTATGCCGGGGCCAAGAATATTCTTGTAGGCCGCTTTCTGGATTTTATAATGGTGGATTCTAAGCCGGTTATCAGTCAAGTTCAAGAAATCCAAATGATTCTTCATGAGATTCACGCCGAGGGGATGACGTTGAGCGAATCTTTCCAAGTGGCTGCTTATAATGGGAAGCTACCACCAGCTTGGAAAGATTTCAAAAACTATTTGAAATACAAGTGAAAGAATATGAATGTTGAAGGACTCATTGTTCGACTTCGCATTGAGGATGACAATAAGAATTCTGAAAGACGATTGTTTTCTCAGTTTTCTGCCAAGGTAAATGTTATCGAGCATGGTCAAAGCTAGAAAAAGATAGCTGTTTCTTCCTCCAACAAAAAGATGAACCTGGGACCTAAGGAGGCATTTCAAAGAAGAAGTTCTCTAGAAAATGTTACAACTATGATGGTATGGTTCACAAGGCCTCTGAGTATAAGAAGGCGAAGAGAAACCGAGAGATGAATGTGGTAGTGAACATTTCTCAGGAGGTTTCGAATATGAATCTTTGTGCTATAATATCAGAAGTTAATCTAATGAGTTCAAACCCAAGGGAGTAGTGGATCGACACTGGTGTCACTCGCCATGTTTGCACGGACAAGGAGATGTTTGCAAATCTTGAGGAATCTGAGAATGTGAAAAAACTATTCATGGGAAATTTCGCTACTTCTGAAATCAAGGGTCAAGAAAAAGTTGTTCTAAATATGACATCTGATAAAAAAACTGACTCTGAACAATGTGCTGTATGTACCAGACATCCGTAAGAACTTGGTGTCCGGATCTCTTCTTAACAAGCATGGTTTCCGCATTGTCTTTGAGTCAAATAAGGTTGTTTTGTCTAAAAGTGGAATGTTTGTTGGCAATGGTTATTTTCGTAATGGTCTATTCAAACTCAATGTAATGGCTATTATGCCCGGGATTAATAAAGTTAATACTTTTGCTTACTTTCTTGAGTCTTCTTGTTTGTGACATGGCATACTTAGACACGTTAATTATGATACAATTCATATACTAATTAACATAAAAAGCTCCTGCATTCCAAATTGATAAACAACACAAATGTGAAACTTGTGTTGAGGCAAAATTAACGAGATCATCTTTTCAAACAATTGAAAAAAATAGTGAACCCATTGATATAATTCACAGTGATAAATGTGATTTAAAAGGTGGGCAAACACGTGGTGGAAATAAATACTTTATTACTTTTGTTGACGATATCACAAAAATTTGTTATGTTTATCTTCTTAAAAGTAAAGATGAAGCAATTGAGAAATTTGTCAAATATAAGAGAGAAAATGAAAACCAACTTAGCAAGAAAATTAAGGTGTTAAGAAATGATCGTGAAGGTGAATATGAATCACCATTTGCTGAGTTTTGTGCTCAACATGGTATCAAACACAAAAAACTGCACCTTATTCTCCTAAGCAAAATGACATTGCAAAGAGAAAAAATAGCACATTGAAAGAAATAATGAATGTATTGTTATTGAGTTTTAGTTTACCAAGGAAGATGTGGGGAGAAGCTGTTCTAACAGTAAATTACCTTTCAAAAAAGGTGCTCCAAAAGAAATTAATAAAAGTCCATACGAGTTATGAAAATGTAGAAATCCTTCCTACCAATACATGCGAGTGTGGGGGTGTCTTGCCAAGGTAGCAGTACTCATTTCAAATAAAGTAAAGATAAGACCAAAAACTGTTGATTGCATTTTTATTGGATATGCTCAAAACAGTAACACTTATCGTTTTCTTGTATACAAATCTCAAATACCTGATATTCACAAGAATACGATATTAGAATCAAGAAATGCTTCATCTTTGAACACATGTTTCCATGCAAATCTAAGGAAGAACCAAATTCATCCAAAAGATTATATGAGACAATTGGAAAAGAACAAGAGCTTAACCAAGATATTGAACCTAGACGTAATAAGAGAGCTAGGACTGAGAAATCATTTGGCTCGGATTTCATCACTTTCATAATGGAAAGTGAACCTCAAAGCTTCAAGGAAACAATGAGTTCATCTGAGGGACCTCTATGGAAAGAGGCTATCAATTCCGAAATGGAATCCATTTTACAAAACCATATATGAGAATTAGTGAATCTTCCTCCGGGAAGCAAACCAATAGGCTGTAATGGATTTTTGAATGAAAAATGAAATCAGATGGAACCATAGATAAATATAAAGTCAGATTGGTAATCAAATGTTACAATCAATGTGAAGGGCTTGATTACTTTAACACATATTTTCCTGTATCGAGAATAAACTTTATTCGTGTGATACTTGTGATTGCCGCCTTGCGAAATCTTGAAGTACACCAAATGGACGTAAATACAGCTTTTCTAAATGGAGATTTAGAAGAGAAAATTTACATGGGACAACCTGAGAGATTTTATGCGGCTGGGCAAGAAAATAAGGTTTGTAAACTGGTGAAGTCTCTATATGGCTTAAAACAAGCACTAAAGCAATGATACGAAAAATTTGATAAAGCCGTGATAGAAAGTGGATTTAAATTCAGTGAATGTGAAAAATTTGTATACATAAAGAACACTAAAAATAGATGTCATTTGATGTCTTTACATATATGATATGCTTATCATTGGTAGTAATGATAAGATGATTAAATCCACTAAGAAGTTATTGAACTCAAGATTTGACATGAAGATTTGGGCTTAGCCGATGTGATCCTTGGAATTAAAATTCATAGAACATCAGAAGAGCTAGTTCTAAGTCAGTCACATTATGTGGACAAAATCCTTGAGAAATTCAATAAGGATGACTCTGCATTAGCTAGAACTCCGATAGATACAGTCAACATCTATCAAAGAATCGAGGTGAGAGTATGTCTCAATTAGAATACTCTCGAGCCATTGGAAGTCTGATGTACGTAATGAGTTGTACAAGACAACACATAGCCTATGCAGTAAGCAAATTGAGTAGATTCACGAGTAATCCAAAAGTTGAACACTGAAAAGCAATTATCAGATTGCTAAGATACTTAAGGTACACTCGTGATCATGGGATGCACTATACCAGATTTCTTGTTGTTATTGAAGGATATAGTTATGTAAACTGGATATCTGATATGAAAGACTCAAAATCGACAAGTTGATTTGTATTCACTTTAGGAATTCAATCAATTGCGTGGAAATCTTCTAAACAAACTGTTATAGCCAGATCCACGATGGAATTTGAGTTTATAGCTCTCAACAAATGTGCTGAAGAGACTGAATGGCACCGTCAATTCTTAGAAGATGTTTCAGGATGGGAAAAACCTGTGCCGGTTATATGTATACATTGTGATAGCCAATCTGCTATTGGAAGGGGACAAAACAATATGTATAATGGTAAGTCTAGACATATACGTCATATACACAATATCATTAAACAACTATTCTAAACTGGAGTTTTACATAAAGTCAAAGGGTAATATAGCAGATCCGCTAATCAAAGGATTGAACATAGAGTTAGTTGCGAAATCGTCAAAGGGAATGAAGCTTAAGCCTATAGAATAAATTGGTGCAAAAGAAAACTCAACCTACGCTGACTAGAGATCCCAAGAACTACGTTCAATGAGACAATCTAATAGCACTAATTTGGAGAGAGAAGTGGGGCCGCTTCGAAGGAATTGCAGGGCTCAATTCTAGACCCTCATGCAGAACCAAGAATGTGTTCATGGCCAAAACGAACATAATCATGAGAACATAACAGTATCAGGAAGAGTCTTGTGTGAAGTATATCCTAATTTACAAAAACAGCTGTACATTTCAAGGACATCACGTCTATTTTCAACTAGTGAATTAATATGCTTTCACAAAAGAAGGTTCAAAGGGTAATACCAACATATCCTATGCAAGACTCAACTGTTGAACTTTATCAGAAAATCATTTCGTGTAACTTTCAATTTTCATTCATGTGAGGGATTTTTGGATTAAATCTATATAATTAATATATGTTGGGGTGTGAGGTTTATGGATTTTCCATGTGAGTGAATGGAAATTTGGGAAGGCAGATTTGTTCCACATTGGAAAAATAAAGTGGTATAGATGAACTTATATTGTATCACACTTTATGGAAGTGCATTAATGATTGGTCAAGAGGCTCTCTCTCGCGCACGCCGGCGCAGTGAGTACAAATCATGGGCTTGATTTGAACTGGAAAAGGCTTGACTTGTGTGCAAGCGTACGACCGCGACCGGGATGCTTCGAATGTCGGACCAATCAAGGCAAAAATCACCTAGCTAGTCTATAACACCTTTTGCAATTTTTTTCCTCGGAAGAGACCTTTCACATGTCCTTGAGACCTTTCACGTGGCCTGAGTGTTGGTGCTTCATCTGCGTTGTTATTGGTGCTTCGGCATGCCTCTTGATGGCAACCTTTGACGTATCGTATGACTGCTATCAGCGTGTATAAAGAGGGTTTGTGCCAAGGCCAAAAAACACACTAGCAACCATCCACTTCTCCTGTGTTTCTGCCTCCTATTTCATTCCTGCGAAAGCTGCTCCTGCTCTGCGCATTCCACTGATAAAAATTTAGGTACTCTTTCGTTCGCTAGCATAGTGATATGTGCTACATCAATGCGGGTCTGCCTGTTATATCCTGAGAAACATACGTCCGGTTAAATCCTCGAAACACATACATGAAGAGACAAATCTGTTTTAAGAAAACTGTACTTGCTACATGTTTCGATTTGGTTTTGTTTTGCATATACGATACACATACTATACAACTTTATCTTTACGAGCTTGATTCAATCAACATATCGTAAATTTCTCTTCTAGTTACAGGACGAAATCCAAAGCAAACCAATTTATAAGACCAAAATCTTAATTTTTCCGACCAACTAAAACAAAGAGAAGTTAAAATTCCATCACTATAATTTTTCCAAAATTATTAATTATTATATGTGAAATTTTACAAATATTTCGGAACTCATCCTACTATTTATTCTTGTGACGTGATCGATTTATGCTGGATTAAATAAATAACATATGTAGCATTAAATTTTTAAAAAATATATTCCATCGCCTCACAAATAAATGACATATATGTACTTCCCAGTTTCCCATTCTTATGCATTCCAACTTAACAACCGTGAGGACCTTTTTTCCGTTGCATCACATTAATGACCCAAAACTTACGTGAGACGGTCTCACGGGCCGTATTTTATGAGACGGATCTCTTATTTGGGTCATCCATGAAAAAACATTACTTTTATACTAAGAGTATTACTTTTTATTGTATATCGGTAGGGTTGACCCGTCTCACAGATAAAGATTCGTGAGACCGTCTCACAAGAGACCTACACCACATTAATTTAATAAAATAGATAATCTATCCGATGATTTAATACGAGTCGAATTGGCAAATAAGCCACTCAATTTTATATTATTACACGTGAGATAATATGGTCGCTATTATTTCATACATTCGAGATGAAATTCTGAACTAACGTAGTAGTTTGCAAATCATACTAAACAAGTAAACCGCATTGAGCAAACTTATGTGACAAACTCGCTCGAGAAAGTGCTGAAATGAGAATCGAAGTCTTGATAATTAGTCAAATGCTCACATACTTCACATCGACACTTCCTCAAAGGCTCTTACTATTCTTTCTATATTATAATACTTGAGTATGTCATACTAATTAATTTTGTGTATCAATGTGACTCCAAATTTTCTTTAAAGTTTTATCTTGCATAATTTGTTAATTAACCTAGATGGTGTGAATTATTAATAATTTTCGTAACTTTTCCGCTATTTTTTTTTCTAACTTCTTGTTTTATCTCAAAGTACAAACTGTTTTATTACATTTGTATTTGATCTATAACTACTATGTTCTAAAAAAATATTTATTTATTTTTCACATAATTTTTTTACTTCACACAAAAATTCATATGAGTCTGTCTCAAGCCTGATCTATGAAAATATGACTTTTTGTGTCAAAATAATATTTTCCGATTTCGAGTATGAACTGAATCGATTCGTCCTATCGGAGATGCATATTTTATTTATGTACAATTTTCAATAAAAAAATTATGAATTAGTTACAATATCGGATTCGAGCAAAGGAATAATGAATTTATGGGGGGACAAAGTTTAAATTGTCAAAACAGCCCAACGACTTTTATTTTAATCTCCCGCTTTTTGTTGCTTTTATGGGTGGAGAATGCAATTTCCCTGTTTTTTAATGGCAATTCTTGACTTTAATGATAGAAGGAAACAAAAAACAAAACCCTCTTCTCCTTTATTTACGCCCCTTTACGAGCACAAATCTAGCCAAGAAAATGGTTTCCTAGATGATTTTTTAAAGATTATCTGACCCACATGAGAGCCCATTCTATTGGGCAATTTGCATTTCAATGATTTGAACATCAACTGTTCGACAAAATGACCCAAGGATCGTGCCAACGCCATTATCTCATGTTTACAGTGCTCTGTCTCTCTCCTCACTTTGTTTCATTAACCCCGCATTCTTCTTTTCTGTTGCAAAAGTTTCCAACTTTTCTCTCTGGGATTTCTTCCGTTTGTTTTCCATGGACAGGCATCACCAACAGCAGCTGCCGTTGGCCAAGTGCCCGCGGCAACAATGCACTGAATGGTTTGTTTTGCTCATTCTCCTTCTGTTCTTTTAGGCTCAAGTGTTTCATGATCAACTAAAAATAGATTTTGCCCGATGTGTGTTTTTTTTTAAGATAGAGCTGCGGATTATGTAATCTGAAGGTTCGGACTTTATTTCTGGATTTTGTTTGTCATAGTTATCTTGTTCGCTAATATATCAGGTGATTCGCAGTTTGGTTTGAAATTGTTTTGCAGTGTTAAACATAGTGGGATTGTACTTTTTAGTGTATTAAAAAGTACGTTGATACTTCTAATAATCATCCTCAAACCTTCATGACGAAGGGATGCACCATTTGAATTGAAAATGTGCATTTGTTCATGGGAACAGATGTCTCTGGTCGATCGGACCTTACATTTTCTCTGCGGCCTTAAAATAATCTTTGCCAGTTGACTTCTCTTTCGATTTTGTGGACCAACCCATGCTCTGGTCAACTGGGTGCTAGGTTGATCGGCCTGTCTATAGGTTTTCATCCTCTTCCTCCTCCTTTAATTTTCTCTCGTCTCTACATTATTATATATTATGGTGTGTGAATTTATGCAACAGGAATATCTTCCATCATTGTGTATCTGACATCTTACTTTCTTTCTAGAAATTATAATGAAGTACACAAAATTGAAACGCGTATTTGAAGTTTTATTGATCGTTTTTGTGGGCTCACTAACGGATCAGTCAATAGATTGTATAGATAATTGCAAAATTTTAGCGATATGGTGATCAAATGTGCAGTGCAAACTAAACTCTTGGTATTGGTTTCTTGTTCGGATGTATAGAAAGTTCTTATGAAACTTCACTTGGCAGCTGATGATTTTGCATGGAATTACTTCATCGTCCTTTTAGAACGGTCGCATTGATCTACTTCTTGCTTCTTGAGTTTTCTGCCGTAGATTATAGATCCACATGCGTGGTAATCAAACACAGATAGCGTTGGAAGGAGGACGAAGGTCTCCTCGATTTCATGCCAAACTGCTCTGGCAGTTAAGATGAGAACATGAAAGACGATGATGGTTCCCTTGTGTTTTCTTTTTTATTTTGATCCTTCCTAATTCATGTTCTTTATTGTTTTCTTTTATTATTTCTGGAAGTTAATCAGAGGTAAATACTAGTGTGTAATCCAACATTAATAGATTAAAAGATGCTGATCATGCCCCAATTAAAAGAATATTTGTTTTATATCATTTTTCTTTTCTTTTAGATTTTTCTTGATTTAAATTTCTACTAGAGAGAAAGCGTGCAGATAAATGAGTTAGGCCGACAGTGTTTTGTTGAACCAAGGATCAGGCAATAAAGAAAGTTGTGCATACAAGGCATGATCAATTGTTTTCAGTGGTTTGTTTCTTTTTATTCGTTTGTTTCTTCAGAGGGGAGATATTGATTTATCTATTTTCTCCTATTGGCTTTGCTAATCCAAAAATACAAAGCATCCCGACTCAATTATCATTTTTTCTTTGTTTCATTTGTGGGTCGCTATGCTTTTATTGTAAATACTATAACTCCAAAATCATCTCTAATGTCTGTTCCATGTCTTCCTATAGGGTGTTTCGAGACGTTCCAAGTGATATAACAATCGAAGTAGATGGGGGTACATTTTCATTGCATAAGGTAAGGCTTATCAGCAGTTTTCAAAAGTTAAAAATATTTCAGCATATTAATGGGAAAAATTTGTTTGTTTCTACATTTTATTTTCCTATTCTGAAATAAGAGGAAACATTTTTCATTTTCTTATCCAAAATTCATCTCCACCCTCACCATTCCAAAAATACTCTAATATTATTATATTTTAACCTAATATTCTATATTTTTAAAGTTTAAAGATATCCTGTTTTATATCAATGGTATCACATCAAAAATTCAGCACATTCTTGGATGAAGAATTTATAGAAAACATCGAAAAAAACCAGACATTACATAAGTTTTCTTTAAACAATTTTGCGACGTGATTTTTCATTGACAGTTAGGTTTTCTTCAAAATGCTTCAGTAATATATTCTGGCTCATTTTTGGTTCCTACAAAATGTATTTTTACACCTTGAGTGGGTTGCGCATGTATTTTTAAATTGCGAAGTAATCTATCATGTTTTATTAGATATAAAGAAGGTCATAACCCTTTATTACACAAAGTCTGAATGTATTAAAATCTAATTGTAGTTTCCGCTGGTCTCACGAAGTGGAAGAATTCGAAAGTTGGTTGCCGAGCACAGAGACTCTGACATATCCAAGATTGAGCTTCTTAGCCTGCCAGGAGGTGCTATGTCAATGGAACTAGCAGCCCAGTTCTGTTACGGTGTCAATTTTGAGATCACAGCTGCAAATGTTGCTGAGCTATGCTGTGTCTCTGATTACCTTGAAATGACCGAGGAGTACTCAAAGAATAATCTTGGCTCCCGAGCAGAAGAATATCTCGAGACTATTGTATGTAAGAACCTTGAAATGTGTGTTGAAGTCCTCCAACAATGTGAAAACCTTCTACCGCTTGCAGATGAACTGAAAATTGTCACCCGATGCATTGAGGCAATCGCATCCAAAGCTTGTGTCGAGCAAATTGCTTCTAGTTTCTCACGGTTGGAGTATAGTAGCTCGGGGAGACTTCACATGAGCAAACAAACCAAATGTGAAGGAGATTGGTGGATTGAAGACCTTTCTGTTCTTCGGATTGACATGTATCAAAGAGTCATTACTGCAATGAAATGCCGTGGAGTTAGGCCAGAAAGCATAGGTGCTTCGCTGGTGAATCATGCACAAAAGGAGTTAATAAAGAGTTCTACTTTATGGAATCAATCGGCTCAACAAAAAGTTGATTTGGTACCAGGAGCAATCGACCATGAAAGACTAGTAGTTGAAACAATTGTTAGCCTCCTCCCCGTTGAAAAACTTGCCGTTTCTATTAGTTTTCTTTTTGGTTTACTACGAAGTGCTGTGATTCTTGATTGCACAGTTGCTTGCCGACTTGATCTTGAAAGGCGTATAGGATCACAATTAGACATTGCTACTCTAGATGATCTTTTGATTCCTTCCTTCCGCCATGCTGGAGATACGTTATTTGATGTTGACACTGTTCACAGAATATTGGTTAATTTTTCTCAGCAGGATGATAGTGAAGAAGATATGGATGATGGCTTGGTGTTTGAATCCGATAGCCCTCCTTCACCTTCCCAAACTACATTATGCAAAGTTTCTAAACTCGTGGACAATTACCTGGCTGAAATTGCACCCGATGCAAACCTCAAGCTGAACAAGTTCATAGCTGTTGCAGAAACTTTACCAACACATGCTCGCACTTTCCACGATGGATTATATCGAGCTATTGATGTTTACCTTAAAGTAAGAACTGTAAACTGGCCTTAATTTTTTTTGTCAACATCAAGGCATGGTAAAACTATTTGACTATAATGGAATGCTTATTGATATTTGCAGGCTCATCAAGGTTTACCGGATCCAGATGGCAAAAGGCTCTGCAAATTGATTGATTTTCAGAAACTTTCACAAGAAGCAGGTGCACATGCTGCACAGAATGAGCGCCTTCCTCTCCAGTCGATAGTTCAGGTTCTCTATTATGAACAATTAAGACTACGCAATGCTTTATGTTCTCATCCAGATGATGATCCAAAACATATACATCAATCATGGCGGATCAGCAGTGGAGCTCTAAGCGCTGCAATGTCTCCTCGAGATAACTATGCATCTCTAAGACGAGAAAACCGGGAATTGAAGCTTGAGCTAGCGAGGCTGCGGATGAGATTAAATGATTTGGAGAAAGATCATGTTTGCATGAAGAGGAACATGGAAAGATCAAGTTCTCGAAAGCTCGTGAATTCCTTTTCCAAGAAGATCAATAAACTGAATATATTTGCACATGGTTCTTCGAGAGAATCAAGCTCTCCCTCAAAGTAGTTGCAAAAACTGGTGTTAGCCGAAGGGAAGAGCAAGAGAAGGATTATCATCTATAGGTATTTCAGTGTTTTAGAATCTTGAGTGTCCTTATGAGTAAATTGTAAGCACGTTTCATTGCCGCGTTCGTATTTTTCTCTTGCAGTGGGTATGTTTTTGTTGGGATATTTTTAACCCCACAAAGATCAAGGTCAAAAAATTAAAGTGAGAAAAAGGAAGAAAAGAAAAGAGCATGGACTGCACCTCCAGGCATTGTTTATTCTATAATCTATTGTTTGTTGCTGGCCATGAATGTACTATTCATATGGATTTTTTTTCTCTGTTTTTTCTTTCCTTTTTCTTTTCTTTTTTGGCCATTCTGTAGTTCTACTTATTCAATTTCACAAGTTATTTCCTTTTTCTCATGAGCATGTTACACTTTCCTCTTAAATCATTTAATTTGAGTAAGCAATAATTGGTGGCGCAAAACTTCATACCTAGTTACTAAATTACCGTAATTTATTATCGAAGGCATCCCCCAATAAGGGTGTCAAAATCAGACACGACCCACAACTCGACACAATTCAACCCAAAAAAAATCAGGTTTGGGGTTTTCGGATTCGGGTTGGATCCGATAGTTGACCCGAAAAAAATGATTGGGTTCGGGTTGGGTTCGGGTTGATCCGAGTTGACTCGAAAATTTTAAATTTTTTTTAAAAAAATATAATAAATAAATATTGCCTATACATTGTATGTCTGAAAAAATATTTATTGTATATTTATATCATAAATTTTTATAATTTAATATTTATTTTGAATATTTTTTTATTTTCTAAACAATTATTTATTTGATTTAGTAAATATTTTTTATTTTTTTACAATTAGACTTTCAAATTTAAATTATATATATGAAGGAGATTTTGTTATTATGTGTTTAAATTAAATTTTGTTTTAATTTTATTTAATTTTCTTTAAAAAAAATTCGAAATAAAGTTAATCGGGCTGATTGGGTTGATTCGGGTTCGAGTTCGGGTTGAGTGTTTTCGAATTGGTCCGGGTTGGATTCAGTTTGAGCAATTTTTGAATAGTAGCTCAACTCGATCCAATCCATCCAATCCACGCGAATTGACACTCTTATCCCCAAACACTAGTCCAAAAAGTTAAAAGAGTTCAATATCTACACAAAACTCTGTAAAATAATTCCTTCCCTTCGATGTTGGAGATGCTACACCAGATCGCATGTATTGATTACCATTAGATCTGTGGGCCTCAGTTTGTTTTCACAAGATCCGACGGTTTTCGGTACATTTTACCTATGAGTGGCAGATTATGAAGGATATTTTGTTTGTTAATATTAGTTAACTATTTATTTAAAAAAAATGACATCTTCAAATATAATTATATACATTTAAACATGTTATTTTGTTAAATAAACAGTTGAATAAGATTATTTTGCAAATTTCCCACAGTCAGTCAGGGCCAAAAGGGGGAAAAAGAAAAAAAGAACACACTCGTACACAATTCTAATAGCTAACATTTCTTCCAACATGAATTGTTGTTACGCAGTATTTGTCATCAAACTTTAACAACCTTAGCATCCTGCTCAAAACTCGACGGCGAATCTCCCCGGCTAACAAGATCAACAACTGGAGAAGCAAAGTCGACCTTGAATTTGAGTTTCTTCCTAGTACTGTCAGGCTTCTTTAAGCAAGACTTAAGTGTCTTAGCATGCTCAGGGCTGACAACTAGCGACTGCCCACTTCTGATCATGCCAAAACCCGATCTTCCAATATCAAAAGGTGAATCTGTTCCATAGTTCAATTGATCATCACTTTCCATTGGTTGGTGTAGATTTCTTCTCATCTTGTTCCATGACTTGTAAAATGACGATTTATCAAAACTTTTTGCTGTGTCGGGGTTTTGCTCCGGCATGTACACATAGAGTTCTCTATCACTCACAATATTATGAGACTGTGTTTCAGTTTTCCTGTGTTGCTGTTGGTGTTTTGGTGTACTACCTGTCAGTGACTTTGTAGGTGACTTTTGCTTGTTACAAGGATTCAAGTAGTGGTGGTGATATGATTTAGAATATCTGTTGCATTTGGAGTCGTACTCCATTTTAGCATTCAAAAGCTTGTAAACCGTGCGGTAAGGTACTAGATAAAACACTTTCCCAGGAAAAAGAACTGAGTCTGGGTGGACAACAATCCATGGAAACTCAAAGAAATCAGGCCTAGCAAGACAGTGTCTGGGGTACCTACTCATGATCTCTCCAGCTGTGATGGGTTCCCGAAAAAACTCGATGTGCCGGCCTGGGTGCACCACCTTTAGGACATCATTTTCTCTTGTTGAAACTTCCATTCTATAAATTTTTGTTCCTATTGATTTCTTTATCTATCTATTTTTCTTCTTCTCTTTTTTCGGTGTTGGATGTATGTGCAAGAAAAGAGGAGCATGACACTTTCAGGATGTAATTCTTATAGGAAATCTTGGAACAACAGTGTGACATTCTTGGCGTAAAATAAGAGGGAAGCTTTGGAGAATGTGACTACATTATGTCATTGGACAAGTCGCTTTGAAGGTGAAAGGAGAATTATCCAATTAAAGACTGCGTTTGGATATTAATTAATGTTGTAAGATATAGTTTTATCTTTCTATGCATATCTTTATTAATAAAATAAACCGATCGATGTTCTAATCCCTTCAAGCTTTCAAAGGTAAGTATATCACCATTCGAGTCGTCACTTCCCTCTTTTTCTCTTGTTATAAAAATTAATATCATATTATTTGCATATTTTAACTTCAATAATAGATAGAATTTTGTTATTGAAGAAGTTGAATTTGCTTCTCCAATAGCAGACTTTGAAAGTATGTTTCGTATTCAAATTCTTTAGTTATTTTTTTTATATGTGATGCGTGCATATATATTTTAATATAAAATATAATTTTTATTATGTGATTATATTAAAGTAATTCTTCTTTCAAATTTTTCATTTGAGTTTCTATGTTGTTACGTTTTGATTCTTTGTGAAAATTAGAATATTACGAGGAAGGAAATTGATTTTTAAATATATTTTTTAAAATAACTTATCATATGGGTATTTCATTAAATAAATACTGTAGATGTATATATAGTTCCAAAACAAAAAACAAAGCCCTATTAAAATTCATTTGTCTTGTTCTTAGGGAAAGGGCTCGGATAAATGATTTTAAAAAAAAAAAAATTGTGGGAGTAAGATATATCTTTTTATAATGAATGAATAGAGTTTGAGCGAATGCAGAACTGTACCTAAAAAAATAAAAATAAATCGGATAATGTTATCAAATAATAATATAAAATAATTTTTTAATTCTAAAATATATTTTTTTATTATAATATAATCAAATTACTTAATGTTTTGGATAGTCAACATAATTAATTTTTTTGGTTGATGAGTCCCTAGCACAAAGCAGTATCCTCAAACTACATTAAATGGTTTGTCTATGTCAATTTCGAGTTTTTGGTTTCATATTAAGGTATTATTCTTATGTTAACATGAACTCAATCTATTTTTTTTCATATTATGTAATGCATTGATCAACGTAAACACATATAACACATATTGGCAAAAACTTGTGTGAGACGGTCTCACGGGTCGTATTTGTGAGACGGGTCTCTTATTTGGGTTATCCATGAAAAAGTATTACTTTTTATGCTAAGAGTATTACTTTTTATTGTAAATATGGGTAGGATTGACCCGTCTCACGGTCTCACATGAGACTCACTCTAACATATTTACAACCACTGAATAATTAGTTTGGATGATACACAAGGATATGGTCAAATAAATCTATATTTAACACCTTATGGAGGGCAATCAGTCAACTTGATCAATTTTAAAATAATAAAATCAAATAAAATTATAGTCCACTTCCAATTTTAATAATATTAATTAATTTATAATTCTTAAAATATGATTTGAAAATTTTGTGTTTGAAGAATTAATAGATGGAACCAATCACAATATTGAAAAGCTTGACCATGTATATTAGCAATTGTGAGATTCAAAAAAAAAAAAAAGAGGAATACATGTTTAATTTGTTGAAAATTGTAAGCTCAGAAGGATCACTATTAACAATTAACAGCAAACCAACTAAGTAACAAAACCATGAATCATTAAGTACTTTAGAATCAGACAATAAGGAATCAAAACATTAATGTGCTTCTTCAAGGGAAACATTAAGCATACTACAAATGCATATTCCCAAACATCACAAAAGTTGAAACACCGTCCACTGAAACTTATTGCCAACAAAAACCAAGTCTTTTAAGCCGAGGATTTGGTGTAGAAGCGAACGCCGACAGCAAAACCTAAGATTAGCAGGGGAACTAAGAACTGGAGCAGCTTGACTATGAACTCTGATGTTTTGTCCTGGTTATAGTGAGGTTGCTTCGGAGGAGTGTATGTGACTTTGGTGGGAATGGTTGAAGAATCAACATCTCCTACGTAGAATCCCTCCATCATCTCATTTGCAGTGACACTGTGGCCGACGTCTTCGAAATCATCAGTCGCATCCTTTCCTAATAGTTTTGAAAACGAAAACATACACCTCAAAATGATCAAGAAACTATGCATATATTTATATGATGTACTGTCATTATCGGAGAATGGTGTTACCTGTCGCAGACAACAGAACTTCGTCACCACCAGGATGCTCTTCCAAGAATTCAGTCACGTTATAAGCCTATTGAAATGTATTTCAAGGTGAGAAACTACAATATTATATGTAGTAAAAATCTGGAGCATGAGGAGATAGGGGTAGTTCTCTTGTAGGTTGGAACCAAGAGTCTCTGCATGACTATCAACTGGTGAATAATGGATCTGAACCAAAGGCGAAAATTGGACTGTAACTGTTGATCATTGTCCATCATACAGCGTTTTTGGGCATTAAAACTTGTTTGAAAGAAACACTTCCACTTTGGAAACACTTTAAATTTATTATTTCATATTTAGAAGAGGCTATAAAAAGATTGAATGCTAAAATGGTAATGGATTTCAGATAAGCCAAATCCTAACATAAAAATTGTTATGAATTTCTTTTTTTTTTTATTTTTGGGAAAAAAGCATCGTACAGTTTCGTAGCAAAGCGTGTTTTTTAATTTATTAATACTGATTGATTCAGGGGGGAATAATCTCCATTGAGTTCAAAAGTCATTATTCTCTCGCTCTTGGGAAAACAATAATGAAACCAGGAAGTGATTGGTATTACCGTGCACTTGCTGCTTTACCAAAAGTTATAACTAGTGTTAACTGTTCAACTCAAATCTTTCAAATTATGCAACAACTCAAGTGTCACGTTTCGATTGCTCTACCCAGTAGAGACAATTATTACACTCCAACAATTTTTCTACCACTAATCGTGCTTCTTGCAATTACTAGGAATTGAACTCGTGACATTTGCTATGATACTAATGTTGATCAATTTTATTCATATGAGCTTATATGTGAATAATTACGTATTGTGAGTTGTCGGTTAAGTCATGGTCCCCAGATCGTGCGCAATAACGTTCTGTATTTTCTCCCCCATTAAGAAAATAATTCAGAACAAAAAACTAAAGGATTATTTCAAGGAAAAGAGCGTGTAGATCTTGAACATCAAGACATGTTCTAAAGAATTCAGAACTATGGCACCAATTACACTTCTACTTAAATTTTTAGTCAAATTCTTAATTATTTAGCATGATGAATTTTGTGGTTTATGTGGAATTTTCCGCAACAAGTGGTATCAGAACCATTCATGTTTGAATCATTAAGATTTGTTTAAACTTTTAGATATTATTTGGAATTAAATCTGGAAAATAAATTTTTTGATATGGCTTCAGATCTCAAAAATATTTTGGTTGAAATAAATATTTTAAAGTTTCAGTTTTAGTAAAGAGATTTTGATTGGATATTTAAAGAACTCGGTAAAAAATTTCGATCTTCCATCCAGTTTTTATTCAACAAAAATTTTTTTATAGGAAAATCGAAAATTTGGGTTAAAAACTTCGGTTAATTTTCTTTTAGTGTCCAGGGCAGTCGCAGGTGCGTGATTTTGGGCGCCCCCGCCATCCAGGACATTTTGGACAGTAGCATTCGCTCAAGGGCGCGATTTCGGGGTGTCCCCGCGCTTCTTATGTAATTTTTCTAAAAAAAAATATTTTTACAGTCCAAGTTTATTCGGTTTAAGCTTAAATATTCAATTATTCAAATAATGATAAGATTATATGTATTTTAAAATAGATTGATTGAAATAAACTGTCGCCAAAATGACATCTTTTAAGGAAATTAATTTTATTTTGAAATACAAAAGGATTTTGTTACATGTGATTTATATGGATATTGATAGATCCAAAGGAAGTTTAATATTTAATATAATTACATATGCACTTATGTTAGTAAACATGGGATAGTTGTTAAGTTTTTCATGTGAATAATAAACCGACCCAAAAGAAAGTTGTTATTTGACATGATAGTTACTATCAGTGTTTGACTGCTGTGTCAGGATATCACTTACAAGTAAATCTTTTGTCCAAAGATAAAACATTAATGGAGTGCTCGGTATACTGTTTATGAAGTTTATATTATTTGAATTTATTGATTATTTTATTTAGATATTTGGTTGAGCATGTATATTTGTTTTTTGTTTTCTACACAGAATTGATTCATGTGAATATTCACTCCAAAATTAATTCTATTCATATGCTAAATGGCTCCAATTTTAAATCGTGGCAAGAGAATTTATTGATAGTTGTCAGAGTTATGAATTTGGACCTTGCGATAAAGGTTGACTCTCCCCTCGCCATTACGGATAAGAGTACCTCTAATGAAAATAGGGAGTTTGAAAGGTGGGAGAGGTAAAATCGAACGTGTATGATGATTATAAAGAGCGTTATTCCAGAAACATTCAGGTGCACAATGTCTAGTGACATTGCTACGGCTAAAGCTTTCCTTCAAGACCTCGAAAAGAGGTTTGCTAAAAGTGAAAAAGTCTGAAATTGTTACACTTTTAGCAAGCACCCTTTCAATGAGGTACCGAGGTAAGAGAAGCATAAGGAAGTACATTTTTGAAATGTTTCATCTTGCTTTAAGGTTGAAAGCACTGAAGCTTGACCTCTCTGAGGAATTGCTTGTACATCTGGTTTTGATATTTCTTCCTACTCAGTATAACTAGTTCATGGTGAGCAACAATTCTCAGAAAGAGACTTGGCCTCAGAATGAGCTCATCTCGCACTATGTTCAGGAAGAAGAAATGTTGAAGCAAGATAAAATTGAAAGTGCTCATAAGGCCTCTACCTCAAAAGATAAAGGATAGAAAAGGAAGGATAAAGAAGCTCCCGATACACACCCTCCGAAGAAACAACAGAAGAATCCTACTGATTCTCAAAATGTTAGTTGTTACTTTTGTGTCAGTGATGAGCATATAAAGATGAACAAATTATCTCTCTTGATGTGCCAAGAAAGATATGCTTCTTAATATGGTTTGTTCTGAGGTTAATTTAACTTCGATGCTTACACACACGTGGTGGATAATTTCTGGTGCAACAGCTCACATCAGTGTGACTATGCAGGGTAGTTTGGATTGCCGAAAACCAAGTGATGTTGAAAGATTCATCTACATTAGCGACGAAAACAAAGTTGAAGTTGAGACAATAGGGAAATTTAGATTATTATTATAGACTGAAATATTGGATCTTTTTGAAACATTCATTGTACCGTCTTTCAGACGAATTTGATTTCTATTTCTGCATTGAACAAATTCGGCTATTCTTGTTCATTTGGAAATGGATTATTCTGTTTGTTACATGATTCAAAATTGGTTGGTTCTGGTTCTTTATTAGGACACAATAATCTTTATTCTTTGGATGTTATTGTTTCATTTAATGAATCTCTGCAAATAAGGAGAGACACTAAAAGAAAATTAACCAGTGATAATAGCTGCGCTATGACACAAAAGATTGAGTCATATATCTGAAAAGAGTCAGACGAAATTCTCGAACCTTTAGATTACACAAATTTTAATAATTGTGTTAATTGTATAAAAGGAAAACAAACAAATAAAAGGAGATTTGAAGTCAACATGTGTCAGGTGTCTCACAACTTATATATACTGATATTTGTGGCCCATTCCCTTCAGCTTATTGGAATGATGAACAGTATTTTATAACGTTCACATACGATTTCGCAAGATATGACTTCATTTATCTTATTCATGAAAAAGTACAATCATTGGATATGTTCAAAAATTATTAAGATGAAGTTGAAAATCAACTTGGCTTAAAGATTAAAAGCATCAGATCTAGTCGTAGTAGTGAACACTATGGCAGATATGATGGTTTAGGTTAACAACGTCCAGAACCTTTTGCTAGATTCCTAGAGGATTGCAATATCGTCCCAAAGTACACTATGCCGGGTTCGCCCACTATGAATGATGTTGCTGAAAGACGAAACAGAACGCTTATGGATATGGTGGCCAGAATCACTCTAGGGAGATGCAGTAAAGACCGCAACATATATCCTTAACAATGTTCCAACTAAGGCAGCGACCAAAACCTCCCTTATGAACTTAAAACAGGTAAAAACTTAGTATTAAACATTTGCACGTTTGGGGATGTCCAGCTTAGGCAAGGCCTTACAAGCCTAATGAAAAGAAACTGGACTCAAAGACGGTCAGCTGTTATATTATTGGATACTCTGAAAGATCCAGTGGGTACAAGTTCTATAAGTAAGTCGATTTTTGAGTCGGGAAATGCCCGGTTCTTTGAAAATGTTAATTTTGCGGGGGTAGATAAAGTAAATGATAAAGTGGTCAACTAATGTTTCAGATTATTGGACTTTAATGTATCTAATAGGTTGTTGGCCTTTAATATGTAGAGACGTAAGTGTAATTTCTGCATTTATGATTGCTAAAACAGAATATCAGAAGATAATGATAGACATTATCTATATATAGGTCATGGTCCCCAGATAGCGTGCAATAACGCTCCTTATTCTCTGCTCCATTAGGAAAATAATTCAGAAGAGAAAACTAAATGATTCTCTCAAGGAAAAGAGCGTATAGATCTGGAAGATCAAGACACGTTCTAAAGAATTCAAGATTTCACTTACGCTTCCACTTAAGTTTTTAGTCAAATTCTTAATGATTTAGAATGACGAATTATGTGTTTTATGTGGAATTTTCCCCAACAACCAATTGCAGTACCGAGTGCTTGTTGTTTTACCAAACTAGTGGTAATGGTGCAGCTCGAATCTTTTAAACCGTACAATAACATCGCGTTTCGATTTCTCTATCCAGCAGAGATAATTATTGCACCCAACATGATTGTTAATGGGATGATGTGCAAACAAAAAATAAATAGTTTACAAGCAGTCTACGGCAATTCAGATAAATCATACCGTGAAGATCAATTATAAAAGCACGTGCTAATATGGCCAAGATTAACACTTCTTAACAGTTCAAGACAATTATAATCTTCAAGCACCATCGATTGAAATGATAATAACAAAACATGTAGAGAGACAAAGGACTCAAAAACTAAGAAGGCTACTATGAGCAATAAAACCGTTGTGACAATTTTCATTCAAAAGATAATACTTAAGATAGAGCTATACTGAAGTTGCATTTGCATAGAAGCCTATGGGCTGATAAATGGATTTTTGGAAGTGGGGATTTCAAAATACTTCAATGATGAGGAAGTTGACTGGATAAAGAATATAATAAAATCGTAGAAAATAAGAGGTACATGCTTATCAAGTTAGTCAGACAAAAATCTGACTTCACTAGAGCTAACACTACTCCGGAAAATATTTATTCTTCTAACTTAAAAGTCCTTTAAAAGTTGAGGCTTCTTACTTGTGGACAATGATCCGTTTTCATCTCTTAAACTCTTTTTTCTTTCCCCAAACTAAATCAAATACAATAGACACATTTTCAACTTTTCCCACAAAGTTGACAATTATCATATTCTAGACCTGCTAACATAATCGTTGCAATTAATTCAACAGGTCACTAGTAACGAAAAAACTGCAATATTATACTATATTCTAATCAAAATATGCTAAATTTTAAAAATTTACAATCCACTAATCACAGACATAATTTACCAAACAAAATCTTGCACCATTTGTGATGCATCTAATGGAATATCATCTCTACCATTATAACTAATCCAAACATTGCAGAGATCGCAATTTATGCCCATTTATTGACAAAAGATTATGCACTTTGGTGAAAACTATGAACAATTTATGTCTTTATCTGTAACAATATCATCATATAAACATTTCTTCAGAACCACGAACTGCATTGAGCTAAAATGAAACTGCCAAGATCTGATGAAGCACCACATATAGTGAACAAGGATCCGACCAAAGTAACTGAAAAATCTCTAAAAAGGATAACATTCACCCTCCCTACAATTCTCAGAATCACAAAACAATCAAAAGTTGCAATTAAGGAACTATCTAAACATTCAGTGAAAAATCAAATCTTGGCAGATCCAGATATCAGATAAACAGGAAGGAGCCCACGTACTACCAATCCACAATAACTCTGAACATTGTTCAGAACCACAGACATAAATCAATAAACTTCAAATACCTTGCCCTTAATGATGAGCCAGCAGTCCTGGTTGGTGCTGTGCTCAGAAACCTCAGCAAAACTAAAAACTTTAGCCATTTGAGGGGAGGAGATTCAGTCACAATGAACCGCGAAGAAAGACCAAATCTGGAATAGTTTTTCAGGGATTGCAGAGGAGCTTGAAGAAGAGTTTGGTGATGGTAGGTGTGATGTGTTGTGAACACATGAAATTGAGCTTATTCAAAGTGTGGTTGGTAAGAGCCAGCGAGGTAGAGGTGAACGGTAGTTCGTCTAATTTTTCACAAAATATAAACTTTAAAAAAAATATTTTTTAGAAAAAGAAACTTTATTGATAAATTTCTGAAATATATCTCAGACAATGTCAGTGCATAGTCATAATTTTTTTTAAAATTTATGAACCCCAAAATTTACTCTATAAATACTCATATCTAATTATCTGGAGATGTCAAAAATTTGGAACCCCAAAATAGATATTTTATCGATCATAATAAGAACTTTTTCTAATTATACGATGAGTGAGAAATTGTGTTTTTTGAAAAATTAGATGATATAAAGAAGTCATCTTAACGCATTTTCAATGAAAACCAACAATTACTGAATTTATGGTGATCGCTCGAAAATCCAGTTTTTCCTTACACATTTGGAGTTTTCAAAGAGTCAAATCAAACATCTGGAACTCCAAAATAGATAATTTGTATGTCAAAATAAATATTTAATCTTATTTCATGATGAGTGATTAACTATGTTTTTTTTAAAATAAAATGACATGAATAAGTATTCTAATGCATTTTTCATCAAAAGACCAACAATGACTGAATTTGTAGTGATCACTCGAAAATATAGTATTTTCTTATATATTTGGAGTATTGAAATAGCGAAATAAAGCATCTGAAACCCCATAATAGGTACTTTGTATGTCAAAATAAGTAATTATGCTTATTCCATGATAATTGAGAAACAATATTTTAAAAAAATTATATTTTAGATGGATAAGATATATGTAATTTTAGTGGATAAAATAATATATTTATTTAAATAAAAAAATGAAAAAAATGTAAACTTGGGTTTATAGGGAGTTAAAATTACAATTGTAGCATCGTCATATACTAATTCTTAAAAAATTGTGGCTCTATATTGAATCTTAATTCAAACATTGACAGATATATTTTTCACAAATTTACCATAATTTTATCCACTCGTCTATTTTCGTGTTTACTTTTCATACAAAAACAAAATATTTGTACCAACACCAATTTTGAGTGAGGTGTCGTAAATCTCTCCTCGTATGGACCACCGATTTAATAATCAATTTGATATTTCTTTCATGTTAAAAGTAAAAAATTATGGTAAAGAGTAAAAATCTCAAACTCATGAAATATATCAAACTACACATTTTATAAAATTTTCTCTCTTCTCAATTGTAATTTTCTTCACACATTGAGATACCTATTTAAAGAATTTTTTTGGAAATAATCCAAAAATAAATACATCATTATATATATCATCACACACTAATTTTCAATATTTACAACTCTTATTTTCAACATTCAAATATTCCAACTCTTATTTTTTAACACTCCTTCTTGTGATGATGATCATTATAAATTGATTGTCTTCATTACTTTTTTGATATTGTCTAGTTAAAAACCTTACTGGTAAAAATCCATTGGGATAAAAACCATAGTAAGGGAAAAAGAGTACAGTCACGTAAACTTCCCCTCATGTTAACACGAACGATTCTTCACAAATTTCGTAGATTGCACATCCTAATGTTATATATATGCTTTCTGAATATTGTCGTGGGAAGTGTCTTTGTAAAGAGATCTGGTGAGTTTTTACTTGATTGAATAAAAAGAATATCAATATCTTTATTCTTCTCAAGCTCTTGGGTGAATGCGACGAACTTAGGGGGAATATGTTTAGTTCTGTCGCTTTTTATGTATCCCTCTTTCATTTGAGTAACACATGCAGCATTATCTTCATATAGTATCACAGGCTTCTTGTCGAATACTAATCCGCATGAGATTTGGATATGTTTGGTCATTGATTTTAGTCATACACATTCACGACTTGCTTCATGTAGTGCAATAATCTCGGCGTGATTTGATGAAGTTGTTACAAGTGTTTGTTTCTGTGTACGTCAAGGAAATTGCAGTGCCTCCACGAGTAAATACATATCCGGTTTGTGAACGTGCCTTGTGTGGATCAGATAAATACCCAGCATTAGTGTAACGAATATCAATATCTTTATTCTTCTCAAGCTCTTGGGTGAATGCGAAGAACTTAGGGTGAATATGTTTAGTTCTATCACTTTTTATGTATCCTTCTTTCATTTGAGTAACACATGCAACATTATCTTCATATAGTATCACATGCTTCTTGTCGAATGATAATCCGCATGAGATTTGGATATGTTCGGTCATTGATTTTAGTCACACACATTCACGGCTTGCTTCATGTAGTGCAATAATCTCGGCGTGATTTGATGAAGTTGTTACAAATGTTTGTTTCTGTGTACGTCAAGGAAATTGCAATGCCTCCACGAGTAAATACATATCCGGTTTGGGAATGTGCCTTGTGTGGATCAGATAAATACCCAGCATCAGCATAACCAATTATGCTTTGATTGGTATTTTTGAATACAAAAGTCCCAAATCTGTCGTTCCTCGTAGATAACGAAATATATGTTTAATTCCGTTTCAGTGTCTTTTTGTTGTATATGAGCAAAATATTGCCAATAAATTTACAGCAAAAGATATATCAGGTCTTGTGCAATTTGCAAGATACATAAGGGCACCAATAGCACTTAAATATGATACTTCTGGACCAAGATTAATTTCATCATCTTCACATGGACGGAATGAATCTTTTTCTATGTTTAATGATCTAACAACCATTGGAGTACTTAAAGGATTTGATTTATCCATATTAAAACGTTTAAGGACCTTTTCTGTATAATTTGACTGGTGAACAAATATTCAACATTCTCCGTATTCAATTTGCAAACCTAGACAATAATTTGTTTTTCCAAGGTCTTACATTTCAAATTTTTCTTTCAAGTACGACACAACTTCTTGAATTTTCTTATTCGTTCTAATGATGTCTAAATCATCAACATATACAGCAATAATTACACATCCGGATATTGTTTTCTTAATAAAAATGCAAGGGCATATTGAATTGTTTACATATCTTTTTTTTATTAACTGTTCACTTAGCCGATTATACCACATTCGACCTGATTGCTTTAACCCATATAATGATCTTTGCAATTTCACAGAATAACATTATCTGGGTTTTGAACTTTGTACTTCAGGCATCTTAAATCTTTCAGAGATTTTCATATATATATTACTATATAGTGATCTGTATAAGCAAGCTGTGACAACATCCATAAGATGCATTTCTAAATTTTCAGATACCACAAAACTAATCAAATACAGAAACATAATTGCATCCATAACAGGAGAATACGTTTCTTCATAATCAATTCCAGGCCTTTGAGAAAAACATTGTGCAACAAGTCTAGCTTTATATCTTACTATTTCATTTTTCTCATTTCGCTTTCTAATAAAAACCCATTTGTACCCAACAGATTTTACACCTGGATTATAGGTCCAAAAACGTTAATTTTATTTAGCGAATCCAATTCAACCTGAATGACATCTTTCCATTTTATCCAGTCCTGTCGATTTTTACATTCACCAAAAGATTTTGGTTCATGATCTTCATTGTCATTTATGATGTCAAATGCCACATTTTAAGAAAATATCTCATCAATTTCTTTTATATATTTTCGGTTGCATATTTTTCCAGTATTAATATAATTGATAGAGATTTCACGATTCTCATCAATTTGGGTTTCTAACAGAACCTTTTCATCATTATGTATTTCTGCAGGAATATCATTCTCTATTTTGTGATCATTGTGTTTCTCTATGTTTTTTTTTCGAGGATTTTTTGGAACCGATTGGCCTTCCACGCTTCAAGCGTTTAATGACATCATGAGTGTCTTCAATTTGTTTCTTTGGAATTTTAATTCGAGCAGATACATTTACAGCATGTGTTGGAACATTTTATGTTCGCAATCTTGATTTTGATGGTAAAAAAACCTGTTATTTTGTTTCTAATGATTTACTGTAGTGCGCAGGAAGCAAGAACTGATCAAGCTTCGAACTGATCAGTTAATTGAGCTAAACTGAAGCTATCATGTAAGGTCTAAAATTAAGACGGCGTAATCCAACTGCATGCGAATCTAGGAAATATGAAAAATAGTTAATTAATCGATTTTAATTGTTAAATTGATTATGTGATATGTTTATACAATGTTTTAGTAGTTTTTCTACTTATATGCATTAAAATGTGTTTTAAGGTTTATTCGAGTTGCGATCGAGGAACGGAGACCGAGGGCTGAAAAATGAAAAATATTTTTATTAAATATATTTTTTAATTATCTAAAATATGATTGCTGTTTTTTCTTAATTTTTTTGAAAATAAGGGTTTTTGAGGTGATTTTATACGCCAAGACGTAAATTTTATCGGTGTTGGATTTTCAACAAAAATACGAACGTTTTGACAACTCGGCTAATAAATTCTCAAATTTTATTAAAAAAATATTTTAATTAAACACTAATGATATAAATGGGCCTAATTAACATTGTTAATGGGCCTAACTAGCAATTAGAGTTTGATTAGTGTTTAGTTAATATTTAAAGTGCAAGAACCCTACCCCAAGGCCATATATCACACACCCACCTCCCTTATTCACTCCAAACTCTTCTCTCAACACAATTCACGGCACACACATTATATTCAAGGGATAGCTTCGAAAATATTGTCAAGTAACTTTAAGCCAAGGTCGTTCGTCGTCGTTCTTTGCAATCGTCAACTTTTATTCTTGCGTTAAAAACGCAAAAACACGCCATATTCTTTCCTTTAATCATCTATCAAACCATAATATTTATTTTATTGTGTTTTGCATGAAAAACAAGTTACATCATGTTATATTTTCGTACAAGCATCTCATGTGATTTTAAAGCTTGTATTTTCATTCACAATCATGTTTAATATGATCTTAAGGGGCTGTCATGATTAGGGTATGGATCAAGGGTTGTTTTACACAAGTTTAAGGAGTCTAAGTCACCACAAACGTTGCACAACATGAATAGAATACAAGCTGGAACCACTTTTCTGTCATGGTGATTTGAGGGGCTCGATTTTTGGGTTTGGTGGCTGGGCTTGGATTCGGCTGGGACCAGGGCTTAGCTAGGGTCTGTGAGGGGTCAGGGAAGGAGTCCTAGCCTGAGTCAAGGGGCTAGGGAGGAGTTCTAGCAAGCTAGGACTCCACCCAAGAGCCACCAAGAGGTCACGCGCAGGTGGTGCAACTGTGCAGGAAGAATTGGCCGGGCCAAGGGGCTTTGGGCTAGGCTAGGTTAGGTCCTTAGGGTCCTAGGAGGGTGCCTGAGGGGTTGGTTCAAGGGCTGGCTCGTTGGTTAAGTGGTTAAGCAAGAAAACAAGGGCCCATGTCAAGTAGGATTCTCGGCCACTTCATGCATTTGAGTTGTGGCTTCGGTTTTTGGGGCTTGGTCGAGTCCTTTGGTTCTAACAGTCCAGGAGGGTTCCTAGAGGGGCTGGTTAGGTTCGGTCCAGCATGGCTCCAGCATGGCTCGATGAAAAATCAATATGGCTCGAAGATGGCTTGGTTCGAGGGTCTAGGCCTCTTCTTGGAAATAAAATCGAAACATGGCCCACGGGGGTCGAGTCATAGTTCACGAGGGCCAAATAATTATTAAAAGTCTAAGTTTTTAATGTGGAAATTTTATATGAAAGTTTGGTTTAATTCGGGATTAAAACGCATTAACACGTTATATTTAAAAAATAAATTAAAAGTCATCGATTTAAGCCAAATAAAAATATGAAAAAATTAATGTAAGCTTAAATAATTATTTGGGACGGTCTAGAGTCGACGGAATTAAGAAAATGTGAAAAACGTGAAATTTTACGTTTAGGGGCAAAACAGTAATTTTACACCCGAAAATTAGTAAACGTCATGACAGTGTCATGAATGTTGTTTTATATGTTAAAATGTTTATTTTAAATGTTTATATATTTTTATGAGTTAATATGGACATTTAAAATATATGTTGCATGCTTGATTTAAAAGAAAAATGATATTATTATGCATGTTTTTATACAGTGATGGAAATACGAAATGTTGAAGAATGTGAATGGATTGTGACTAATACGATGATACGCTGATATGTTAATACGTTAGCCAAGGCTCAGTTGACGGGTGAGAGTGTAGCTGATGTCCCCGCTGCCCAGTACTGTAGTTATATGTAGATGGATCCATCGCCCAAATACGAATACGAATACAAGTCATAATGAACGATCTGAAATCAAAGAACATGAATATAAACATGAATATGTTGATATGAATATGGATATGTTGATATGAAAATGTTATGTTTAAGTTTATGCATGATTATGAAAATGTTATTTTAAGTACATGTATTTTTCATTGTTTTATGTGATATGTATATGTATTATGTTGTTATCAAGTTATGGTGTGTTGAGTCTTTAGACTCACTAGGTGTGATTGATGCAGGTGAGTTTGGTGAAGGTCTTGATGATTGACTTTGCTGGACTGAAGGTGCACAAGACCCGAGGACCAGCGCTTCTATTTTTCCGCATTTACGTTTATGAGTTGATTAAAGATTTTACGACTATTTATTTAGGCTTTTGAGTTGTTTTTGAGAGGTTGATAGTATGTGCTATACTTTTCAAATTATTGCTTTTTTAGGTTTGGTAAAATGTTGGATGGTTTTATGTTTTGATTATTTTCTTTGATTTTCAACTACTAGTTGGTTGTTTTATTTTAAAAGTGGTGCAAAAATATTGTATACTTATATGTATGGTTCGGTCGATGCTAGGGAGGTTTAAAAAAAAATTTCTAGAACTTTTTAAGCAAAATGAGTAGTGGACGTTTCATATCAAGACGCAACTGAAAGTGTCATCTGATTGCCCAAACTTAATCAGCTCAACTGACATATCAAAGAACGGTTCAACTGTTTGTCCAGCTGATATGTGGTTCGGCAGGAGAACTTCAGAAGCCTGACCAGCTGATGAAGAGCTCAACTGATGAAGAGCTCAGTTGACAAGTGCAACTGAAAGAGTGAAATCAGTTCAACTGACGAGTCAACTGATTTCACCAGCCTAAATGAAGATTAGTTCAGATGACCAGTTAGGAGCATCAGTTATGAATCAATCAGTCGCAGATCAAGAAAAGCTTATCTTAGTGGATTCCAGCTACGCACAAGGGTAGAAAGCATATGTACTATTGATAGTACAATAATGGACGTTGCAGCAAAGCATAAAGCCAAAATGTTCCAGAAGACTGTCGGAAAAGTCGACACACAAATTTCAAGGAACACGTTCAAACTGCAACGGATAAAATTATTGAGTCTCACTGTACGATCAGTTTCCTTCCTATAAATAAAAGAACAGTGAAGACCAATAACAAGAACAAGAACAAGTGTGTGAAGATACAGAGAGAAAGGGCATGTACATTGCATATCAGCTTACTAGAAGCAATTTGCCCAGAAGGAACATTTCACCATGTTATCAGTTTAGATTAGAAGCACAATTCCCTCAGTGTATGAGAACACCTTCGGGTAGTGTTTATTGTTCAGTTCTCACACACACACACACCACCACCAAAAATACAGTCTTGCACAAAGACATTAAACTTGTGTATGCAGTCTTTGACACACAGACGTTAAACAAGTGTTAGTTGGGAGGTGCTGCCTTCAGTCTAGTCTAGGATTTCAGTTAGGCAGTGAGTAAGTCCTAAGCTGGGTGGGCTTGTATAAGGTGTTGTATAAATCAAAGTCTTCTAGTGTATCCTACCCGAGGAGGTAGAAGGGGGCAGTTGAAGTCTCGGAACATCTATAAACATGTCCTGTGTCTTTTAACTGTTTAACTTTTGTTTTCAACTGATTTGATCAGCTAGAACATCCATCAGTTCAGTTGTCACCATAACTGAACTGATATATGCCATATATGCCACAACTGATTCCCCTATTTTAAGTTATTCAGTTGCACAGTATATAAAATATATCAGTTTCTCTTAACGAAGGATTACTTCGAGTGTTTTCCGCTTGATTCTTAATCAAACTCTATTTAATTCATCGATGTAAACATTCTTAGAACACGAATGATAAGTGCATTTTGTGCACTTAAATTATCCTTATAATTCATATAGATTGTTAGTTTTCTTGGGCAGAATTATGCGTTTTTGTTATCTTTGATGTACTTGCAGGAATACAGGTGAAGCTACTACATAGGCATAAAAAAGAGCGTAAAAAGGAGCGAAAATGGCGCTTAGAAGAAAATGGTGAAAATGGCCCTTCTCTGAAGACAGCAAGATGACTCGTGCATATGCAAGCAAGATTTCGGAAGACAAAGCAAAACAGAAAGGTCCGCACATATGCGCCGGTCTAGATCGCGCATATGCGCGCAAGAAAGGAAAGCAGATGCATAATCCAGAGAGTCTCGCGCATACGCGCGAGAGAAGAAGCTCATACACAGAAGGTCTCGCGCATATGCGCGAGTTTATGGCGCGCATATGCGCGCGACGCGAATTCCAGAGTCTGTAGGTTTAGTCGTGGGCTTTAAAAAGAGGGTCTGAAAAATTGGAGATAGCCGACACATAAGAGAAAAGGCGAGCGAAAAAGTCAGAGCCAACGGAGGACGGAACGCGAAGAACGGAGATAGAAGACGCTGAGTCCGGACACGGAGACGCACTTTCATCTCTCTTCAACGCGTTTCTAATTCGGTTCTTTAATTTTACGTTTTAATGATTACAAACAGGTTTTGTTGTGATTTAGATTTGAGTATGAACTAATTTTATTTTCTAGAGATTGACGTAGTCGTGGTCGAACCTATGTTATTGACGTATTGAATTTTCATTGAATTAATTCATCGTGTTTATTTGCGATTTCTTGTCTTTAATGCTTTTGGATTACTGGACATAATTCGACTGATCTAATAATTGAGATCTAACATTCGGAAGAGGGGATTGAAATTAGGACATGGGAAATCGCATCCTCAGATGTTTATAACGTGCAAAAGACGTATAACTTTGACGAATCCATGAAAAGAACCTTGTTTGCATTTATTATGTGTTACGTGATTTTGAATAGAAATATTAAAATCAGTAATAGATAATACAGTTCTATTTATCAGTTGAAAAAGGGAATAGAAAAATATTGTGAGTTCTTGGTTAATAAACATGGTGCAAATTAATAACATGTTAGATGATTTTAATTTAGCATAGGGGAGACACGACGAAATCATATCTCTAGATTGCTTTACTCATTGAATCTCGACTGTGTGCATAAGATTTACATAATTCGCTATTTTATCTGAACTGATTATAAACCAACTATTGATTTTTCTAAATAAAGTTGAACTCTGTCAATTATGGTACTTAATATACAATTTTAAATAACTACTCCTCGTGGGATCGATATCTGTACTCAAACCAGTACTAAAACTTGACACCGTACACTTGCGGTAGTGAAAATACGCAACAACGAACTATTGCAGCTCTTGGAGAATATTTTGTTTGAAGCACTTCAAGGTGCCCAGCAAACGATCCTTCAGCATGTATATATGATTTAGTTACCTCTTTTGTGTATGTAAGTGCATATGGTATTTGATTTGCTATTCTTTGCAAATGCACAATTTGTTTTACATCTTTTTCACATTGTTTAGTTCTTGGATACAGATGTAACAATGATTATGTATACCATGTAGTTTTTTTTCGATATATTTTTTTCTCCCCCTAACATTGAGAATATTTTCTCATTAAAATGACAATCAGCAAAACGTGCTTTAAACACGTCGCCTATCTGAGGTGAATGACTTGCACTCTTTCCAAATACGTTATTATTTGGCATAATGCACTTGCTAGAATTTCCAACCATAATCTTCGGTCAATAATCGAATCGAACCGAATTTATCGCTAAAACCGAATTAACCGAATCAAATTAAAATTGGTTATTTCGGTCGGTGACCGAATGAACCGTTTTTTTTTTAAAATTAACAAATTATATACAAAATTAATAATTGAAATATGGATTTTTATCATAATAAAATAAATTATTCCTAAAAATATTTAAAATAACAAAAGGTACGTAAAATATTAAATATAAAAAAACATTTAAAATATTATAAATTATATGGAAATAATAATAAAAAAATTCAAAATATAATTATTTAATAATCCGATTAACCAAAATTTTTTTATTAAAACCAAACCGATATCTGGTATTTTTCTAAAACTAAAATCAAAATTTCAAATTAACTGAACTGAATCTCAAAATTAATTCAGTTAATTCGGTATAACTGATATAATGCTTACTCGTTATGTACCATAAATACTATAATATTTTAAATGTTTTTCGTTATATACACTTTACTTCTAATTATTTGAACTTCACTTTGAATATATTTTGTTTATTTTGTTATATATAAAATCTTGAATCGTCACAATTTGTTATATATTTTAAAATTTAAGTAGTTTTTATAATATTTTATTAAAAGAAAAACCATTAATTGTAGTACTACACTCATAGCCGTACCTCTTATGAGGCCAACCAAGCGGTTGCCTCAGGGCCCGGCTCAATAAAGGGCCCAAATTTATATATATAAATATATATGATATATGTTATTTATTCTCCAACACACTATAAATCTCAACCCTAATTTTTTTCTCCATTCAACAAATAAAGTTTATGGTCTCCTACTTCTTTTAAGCTTAAGGTAAGTAATTTTCTTCATGGATTATGCTTTATTTTTATTTAAATAAAATTCTTTCATTTTATGATGCAATTCTTCCAATTAAAAAAAAGTAGGGTACGTTGGAGTATAATTAACAAAACACTTTACACTCCCCATAAAAAAATGTGATTACTGTAAGAATACATTGATATGGTGTTTACAATTCAAAGATGATACCAAAGGATGAAAGGAATATGGAAGTGTAAAGAAGAGAAAAGAGCATGTAAGTTCGATATTCTTTGTCGGCTTTCATGTCCTGAATACAGAAATTTTTGGAACAATTAGATTTTCCTTACTCTTTTGTAACATATCAGGGCTAATATTTTCTTGATTAATTAGTTAGTATCTAGCTAACAGTATTTTAAGAATTAAATCATGATAAAACAGAGTAAAAGGGAGCAAAAATCAAATTACTACATCCAGATTAGTTGATTATATGTTAATCTTTTCATAAATTAAAAATCTTCAATCTTATTTTAAAAAAGACAATTTGTTGTCGTCATTGTGATTTAAACAATTATTACACTATTCACTGTAGCCAAACCATGTTCTTGGATTTAATTTAAAACCCCTTCTTTTTTCTTTCATTATTTAAAATTTTATGCAATCTGGTGTTATCTAAGATATTAAGTATCATTGTCCTTTGATTTTGTAGCTTGTTATTTTGACTCAAAGAATTCTTTGATTTTGTAGTTTCTACAATTTACTGAAATTTGCAAGCATTTAGATTCTTTATTATGTCGGATTTTTTTTCTTAGTATCGGAAACCGTTCGAATTTATAGAGACTAAAAGTGTAGGGATATTTTGGTTAGACACTTGTTAATTTGATTTATATTATTTTATAAATTAAAACTTGCAATTGATTGGTGATTTGGTTCAGAAAATATTTGTCTTTAATTTATGCAAATTACAAAACTATAATTTTTTATTCCATGTGATACTATTTGTTTTGATTTTATATGTTAATTTAGAATGATTGATTTTGTTTTAGGTTTTTAAAAAAATTAATACATAATTTAATTTTTTATTGATTGAAAATTTTGATAATTATTCATTTTTAATCATTTGTAGATACACCAAAAAGAAATTTAAAATGCATCTTAAATATCGGTCTGGAGCTCAAAAAAGGAAAATGAAACGAAGGGAGATGTCATTGATTCAAAGTCAAGCTGGAGATATTAATAAATATTTTAGTAGAGTAGTACAACAGAAAGAGAGGAATTAGTGAATAGTTTGTTGATTGAAGAACAAAAAAATCACAACGAATATGAAGAAGCGACTGAGGCTGGAAATTTGAATGAATCGACTGAAGAATTCAATTTGGGTGATTTATATGGAAATGAGGAAGTCAATTTTGGTGAATCGAACGAAAATTTAGAAGATGACTCTCAACATGAAGAACTGAATTCGACTTTGAATTTGGAGGATTCGGGAAATTGGAATAATACCTGTCAAAAAATGAGAGACTACTTAGTAGAAATGGGTCCAAAGAGAGTGGATAATTTATTGTTTTCTAAAGATTGTAATAACAGACATTTTGATTCATCGCATTATACACGGGTAATGGCAAATGGACATACTTTTGATAGAAGATGGCTTGTATATTCTATTTCTTTGGATAGAATATTTTTCTTTTGTTGCAAGTTGTTCAAGACTGAACAAATGACGAGTAGAATGGGAAATTTGGGTAATGATGGATACAAGGACTGGCGTAACATGCATAGGAGTTTTAAAAATCATGAAGCTAGTAGAGACCACATGGATTGCATGCTTGCTTGGGTTGAATTGGAAAAGAGGCTGAAAAAAATAAAACAATTGATGACAGTTTACAACTTCAAATCAACAAAGAAAGGCAACACTGGAGGCAAGTGTTGACAAGAATAATCTCCATTGTGAAAAGACTTGCTAAAAACACTTTGGCCTTTCGAGGAGATGATGAGAAGCTTTATGTCGAGAACAATGGGTTGTTTTTGCAAATGATAGAAATGGTTGCTGAGTTTGATCCAGTGATGGAGGAGCATGCTCGACGTTGTGAAGCAAGGGAATCTCAGTATACATATTTAACTCCCAAAATTCAGAATGAATTGATAGAGACTTTGTCAAACGAAGTGAAAAGGGCAATCATTGCAAAAGTTAAACATGCAAAATATTTTTCAGTAATACTTGATTGTACTCCAGATGCGAGTCATCAGGAACAAATGTCTATGGTGCTACGATGCGTAGATTATTCAACAGACACACCAAAAGTAGAAGAATATTGGGTTGGGTTTTTGAAGGTAGATGACACATCAGGTCTTGGGTTGTCAAATGAAATTCTGAACGCACTAATTAAAGTTGGACTTGAGATTGATGATGTAAGAGGACAATGGTATGACAATGGATCTAACATGAGTGGAAGGCACAAAGGTGTGCAAAAAAGATTGTTTGAAATAAATCCTAGAGCTTTTTACACACCATGTAGTTGTCATAGTCTTAATTTGGTTTTAGTTGAAATGGTAGAATGTTGTCCTAAAGCTAAGTCCTTCTTTGGAGTAGTACAACGCATCTACACATTGTTTTCATCCTCTACAAAGAGATGGAAAATTTTTAAAGACAATGTGCCTGGTTTGACCGTGAAGCCATTGTCACATACTCGGTGGCAAAGTCATGTTGAAAGTGTAAAAGCCATAAAAGAGCAAGTTGTACATATAAGAGATGCTTTACTGGAGATAGCGGAAGTTGCTGAAGATTCTAAAACAAAGAGTGATGCTGAAACTTTGGCACTTTATGATCTTGAGAGTTTTGAGTTCTTGCTTGGGATGATAATCTGGTATAACTTGTTACATGCAATAAATGTTGTGAGTAAGTTTATTCAATCTGAAAAAATGGATATTGATATTGCGATTGATCTTTTACAAGGACTTGTTCAATTTCTTGACGAGTTTAGAGAACAGGGTTTTGCTAGTGCCATGGATGAAGCTACACAAATGGCAAGTAAATTGGGGATCAAACCTAAATTTCGAGAAAAATGTATCATTCGAAGAAAAAACAATTTGATGAAAGTGACAGTGATAATGTGACACAATCAGGTGAAGAGGCTTTTAGAGTTGAATATTTTTTGTTTATAATTGATCAAGCTCGATCTTCTCTTAAAGTTCGATTTGAACAATTTAAACAATATCAAAAGTCGTTTGGGTTTTTATTGAATTTGGACAAGTTAAAGTGTGAGCCTTTAAATAGCTTGTTGAAATCTTGTATGGAGCTTCAACAATTTCTGAGTCATGAACATTCAGACATTAATGGTGATGAGTTTTATTCGGAGTTGATGGTCATGAGATGTTATATAACAAATGAAAAAAGAGCAATTGATATGATGCAGTTTTTGGCGAAATTGCATGGTTTATTTCCAAATACTTATATTGCTTATAAGATTTTGTTAACCATACCAGTAACAGTTGCATCGGCAGAAAGAAGCTTCTCGAAGTTGAAGTTAATCAAGAATTGTCTTCGATCAATAATGTCGCAAGAGAGACTAAATGAGCTAGCTATGTTGTCGATTGAGAAAGAAATGGTCCAACAATTGGACTACACAGATTTGATAAATATTTTCGCCTTTAAAACAGCTTGACGGGTAGTTTTTATGTAGTTATTTTAAATATTTGTTGAGTTGTTATTGATGTAATATATTGGTTTTGATATATTTTTTTATTTATTAGTATATTTGTTATTTGAAAATTGAATTTTATATTTATTACTGCAACAATAGGGCCCATTTTTCAATTTTCGTTTCAGACCTCATTCAACACAAGTACGGCTCTGACTACACTGTTGCGATCTTCGAATTGAGCCAACTGTACTAAGGAGTAAAGGTCCACTGGAAAAATCAAAATTCCGTAAACTATAGAAAAGTTACCGTGTATGTGTTTTTTCTCCCCATAAATCTGAATTTATAATCACTCCTATCCCATACTTAAAATTGATTCCCAATTATTTGTTTATACTGCTGCAATGCCATATTGTATACATATTAATGTTTATTGAAGAGTTGTCAAAACGAGTCAGGTCCGTCGAACAATTCGACTGGATATGAAAAATAGGCGAGTAGAGTTAGTATTTTAATAGCTTGTTTGAAGGTTGGCCTAGACAGGTCGGGATTAGGCCCGTTGGTTTTTTTTTTAGCATTTTTTATTATATTATTTCAATGATTTATGTATAGTTGATGAGGTTTGAAATGAAATTTTACGTATCATCGACGAGTTTTGAATGATTAACATAATTTTTATCATATTTGATGAAATTCGAAAGATTTATATTATTTATAATGTGTTATGTATGATTGATGAATTTTAAAATATATATTATTTATAATTATCTATGTATAATTATCAGTTGATGAATTTTGAAATATTTATATTATTTATAATAATTTATGTATGATTTTTTAAAAAAAATTGGTATTTTTATTTTTATTTTTGGTGGGTTGGCCCATCTAGCCCATAACCCATGGCGAGTTAGATTGAGGTTTTCCCAACCTTCCAAGTTGGCAGGTCAAGGTGGGGCGGGGTGGATCGATCTATTTGATCAAAGAGCTTGCCAGTTTACTGACTCCTGATAATGCTGTTGATAATGCGGGCAGAATAGCTGAATTAGAAGGTAATATCGAGAAGCTGACATGCCAAGAGGAAATGCACTGGAAACAAAGGGCTAGAACAAATTGGTTGGCTCAGGGAGATGGCAACACTAAGTTTTTTCACTCTTATGCATCTGAAAGGAAAAGAATCAATCATATCAATGGGATTTTTGATGAATGTGGGAATTGGTGCTCGAAAACTGAAGACATCGCAGAGATTTTCTTGAAATACTACGATAACATATTCACCTCTTCCAATCCAACGAATCATGATATTGAGGAAGCTATTATTAATATTGGGCCGATTATGATAAATCGGCCCTCACCTTCAGCCCGAGTGTTTCTTCGGATACTATTAATGCAATCCAGACTATCTTCTCTATACCGGTGGTTCAAGGCCATGAAATTTATTTGGGCCTTCCTACGTTATCTCTTCGTAGTAAGCGCATTCAATTCTCTAATCTTCGTGAAAGACTTATCAAAATGATAAATGGCTCGGCATCACGATTTTTCTCTGCTGGAGGAAAAGAAACTCTAATTAAATCAATCTTGCAAGCCATACCCTCTTATGCAATGTCCTGCTTTAAGCTACCTATTTCATTATGCCATGAACTGGAGCAGTTGTGCGCTAATTTCTGGTGGAATAAAAAAATTGATGGAGAGGGAATGCATTGGGCTAGCTGGAGGAAATTATGTAGGCCGAAGCAATATGGAGGTATGGGGTTTCGTAATCTCTCTGATTTTAATCGTGCTCTTCTTGCTAAACAGGTATGGAAAATTATTACGGAGCCTTCATCGCTTATGGCACAAACGCTCAAATCTCGATATTTTAAAGATTGTGACATTATGGATGCTACTTTAGGATCGAATCCATCCTACATATGGCGATCGATCCTTTGGAGACGAGATCTTATTCAAAAAGGATTAATGTGGAGGGTTGGGAATGGATCCCACATCAATGCACTTACTGATTGCTGGATTCCTAGTCTCTTTTCTGGAAAAAGCTCGATGACAGGCTCAAGTGGTCTGAGTAAGGTTCAAGAACTTATTTCAGGTGACAGAACGTGGAATGAAGTTGAGGTACGCTCCAGATTTCCTTCGTTCGAAGCAGAATGTATTCTTGATATACCTCTGAGAAATCAGCACAATGAAGATGATAGATTCTGGAAGTGGGGAAAGAAAGGCAAGTACACAGTTAAATCGGGCTACCTGGCTCAAATTGGATGCTTTGATCCACATGAATCTCTATCGGCATTCTCGTTGGAAAAGTGGTGGAAAAATATTTGGCAGCTAAACATCCCACAAAAAGTTCGAATATTTTTTTGGCGTGTGAGCAATGAATTAATTCCCACTGAACTGAACTTGTTTAGAAGACATTTACATGCCAATGGATGCTGTTTTTATTGTAGCTCTTCGAATGCTTCAACAAGCCATTGTCTAATCTTTTGCCCCCTTGTAAGACATATCTGGAAAGGTACGCTTTTTTGGCCATATCTAAAGAAATGCGATGTGCTGTCGTTTATATCATGTGGGTTGTGCCTAATGGATCAAGTTTCAACTGCTGATTTTGAATTGTTTGCAATGCTTGCTTGGGCAATTTGGAAAGAGATTTGTATTTTAAAACATAATAGCCAAATTCCCAACAAATATATTAAAGTTGAGTGGGTATTGTCATATCTTGAGCAATTTAGAACTGCTAGATGTGCTTGGAATTTAGCTTCAGGAGAGGTGCAGAGTAGCAGGGATATGAGGTGGGTGCCTCCTCCGTTGGGGCAGTGGCGACTTGATGTCGATGCTGGGTTTAATGATACTATTGGTAAATATAGTGTGGGTGCTGTGATTCGAAATCATTGTGGAATTATTTTTGCTGCCTCAGCCATAGGCATACGTAGACCAGGATCAGTGTTGGAGGCAGAGCTCTCGGCTATCCATTTTGGTTTGATGCTTGCTGTGAGAGGTAACTTTTCTGATGTTTGGGTCTTCTCGGACTCCTGTAATGCTGTTAAAGAGGTAATGTCGAAGTCTGAGGCTCGAAACCATCAAGGACTGTTAGTCTTGAACATATTGGATATTTTAACTTCTGGTAGATTTAAAAAGTTAAATCATGTTAGTAGAAATGCAAACAAGTTAGCGCACTGTTTGGCGCATTTTGCTTTATCTCATCCTTCTCGTTCATGTTGGATGGATGGTTTTTACCCATCGTGGTTGATGGATGTAGCTGTTGATTTAATTAATGAATAATATCTGATTTCAACTCAAAAAAAAAAATGACACATATCATGTGTATATTTGTTGTTCACTACCGGTTATTATTGAATTAAATAACTTAATATGAAGCGGACTAATACATTTACTAGCTACAAATTATTATTGAATTGAATAACTTAATATAAGTGGATTAAAACTTTTAAATGTTGTCAATTCAAACAATTCAAAAGATTTAAAATAAATCAACTCAACCTGAAACTTTTACCTCTTAATCTCTCTTCCAAATTCAAATGATTTAATCCATAGCAAAAAAGTGATTGTGAAATATAATGATAGTTGGCATAAATAATGACGAATTGTCAAACTTTGGACATTTGTTTTATGGAAGTCAAAAGATAATTTTCCTTGACATGGAAGTTTAACTTTAATCATTGATTACATAAAAAGAACCCAATTCATCATTATTCATTTTTATGCTTGCTGGATTCATCATTAATTTCCTCTTTTTTCTTGCAAGTTTTTTCCACATAATTATACCTTAACATGCCTAGTACCCACAAAAGTCAAAAATGATAAAAAGTAATCGTGCATGCAAGCAAGAAAAGCTTATATTATATGATATTTAATCAAAAACAAAACTTATGTAATATATCAAGACATATTATTTATATGTTTCAGGTTACAAAGATGAAGACATATAAGTTTACATGAGCTTATTGCTTGTACTGATCAGGCTTTTGAAAAGTCTATAGGAGAAATATGTGCGATAAAAAACGGTTTGGGTTATGCAACACCGAGAGTGGCACTTTTGGTGGATTTCGTATAGAAATGTTCGCTTACTTTAAAACAAAAAAGTACTCAGGGTCTCACATTGTTTGTTTTGAAGTGAGATGTACGTGAGAACATCTTATACAAAAATACATAAGAGTCATCCGTAAGAAGCTGATAAATGTCGACTGCGAGTTGTGATCAATTTGATGCATTTTATAAATTTCGATCTTAATTTATATTTTTTTTGAAAAAATTGTTCTCCTTCGGTGCACACTGGATAAACTCTCGAGCTGGCGCAATAATCTGCTAGTCACGCTAACCAAGTAGATCGCACTGAGTAAACCTGTGCAACAAGCACACCTAATAAAGTATTGATAGGTAAAACTCAACTCCTGATCATTAGTTAAAATCTCGCCTACTCTATCAACTCGTAGACCCTTCCGCGACCAAATTTTTGTTTATTGAAATGACTCATTGTAGCTCAAGTAATTCAACCAAAGTCTAACCATAATTAGGCTTACCATCATCATTCATCTTTATTTTTAGGTGGTATTTGGATGAATGAATTTGAAATATATGGATTTTGATTATAGATTTATTGTTAAGAATGAAGCATTGAAGGAAATTTTAAATTCATATATTATTTATTTACATAGATTAGAATGAATTTCAAATACATTCATTATTCGATGAATTTCACATTCATTTTATTTAACATGAATCACTATATAAACTAGCATGAGCAGATTTGGACTTTATAACATTTCTTATCAGAACTACCAAAATAAATATTAAATTTATTGTATTGAGAAGCTGGCATGCAATGCCATGCACAGCAACGGCCAAAATCTACTTTTTTCGCACTTTACTCAGCTTTAGCTCGTCTTCTTTCTCCACCCCTTCTTTAATACTCAATTCATTCTTCTGACTTCTACTGAATTAGTTCGTAGGGGTATACTGGTTCTTACAACTTAAACCTGCGTTCTATAATCGAATCCAGCGCGATTTCTTCTCTATGGAGCAGAACCACTTATATTGGCTTGGCTTCTTCATGTTTTCAGAATTTCTCAGAATCGTTTCCTGTTATCAAGATGGTATCTGATTTAATCTCCCTTGATTTCACATTTTCCCTGTGAAGTTGCGGATTTGCTTTTGCTGTGTTTAAATTTTTTGTTGCTTTGTGTTTTTCAATGGGACAGGTTTCTTGAGTTTATCATGTGGTGGAACGACGAATTACATCGATTCTTCTAACATTTCATGGAAACCTGATGTGGATTATGTAGCCAGTGGCAACATTACTAGTGTGATTTTTCTGGAGGGAACAATTTCGTCTAGTCTCCCAGTCCGATTTTTCCCAGATTCTGAAGCCAGAAAGTGTTACCGGATTCCGTTAAACATATCATCCATAGTTCTTGTAAGGGCTCGATTTGTGTACAAGAATTACGATGGGCTCGGAAAACCCCCGGTGTTCTCTGTTTCTCTCGGAACAGCCATGACTACTACAGTGAATCTTGCTCACAACGATCCATGGGTTGAAGAATTCGTATGGCCGGTTAATAAGGACGTGCTCCCATTTTGTTTTCATTCCATCATGAATGGTGGATTTCCAGTGATATCGTCACTTGAAGTCCGGCCTCTTCCCCAGGGTGCTTACACCGCTTCATTGGGAGATCAAAACGATAAGTTACTTAGGAAATCATACCGGATTAACTGTGGGTATAGTGATGGTTCACTAAGGTATGTATGCGTTGTTCTATACTCCTGTATTCAGTACATGTAGGGGTGAATCTAGGAATTCTACGAGAGAAAGATCGAAAGGTGGAGCTACTAATTAGGTGTTAGCGGGATGAGTTTGTATTTCTAGAAATAGACATCATAGATTTGTTTTACAAAAATACAATTTGTTCATCCATGAGTACAAAGGTGCTGTTAAGAGTCACCAGATCTGCTGTTGATGCAATGATCAATTCTCCATGACACTGAAGTGATTCTATCTCACAAGAAGTAGCCCCAGTGGCTCATAACACCCTGTATCAACTTTTTCTCCCTGAAGTGTGACTCACTTTTGTAAATTTTGAAGGTACCCTTTCGACCAATATGATCGAATATGGGATGCAGATGAGGATTTCTCACCTTACCATGTGTCATCTGGCTTCGACATTCAGAGTAACTTTAACTTATCTAGCATTAAAGAGAGCCCTCCAACAGTCGTGCTTCAGACCGGGAGAGTCTTGGCGAGATGGAATAATCTAGTATATAAGTTACCTTTAGACAATAAAGGAGACTACCATGTTGTTCTATACTTTGCTGGCATTTTGCCCGTTTCACCGACTTTCAATGTTCTGATAAATGGGGAAGTTATTCGATCAAACTACACAGTTTCGAGATGGGAAGTTGATAATCTGTTCTTTACAGTCAAAGGAATCAAGAATCTGAATATCACCTTAAAGACAATAAACTATTACCCTTTGGTAAATGCTCTTGAGGTTTATCAGATTCTTGATATTCCCTCAGAAGTTTCTACGACTACAGGTTCGATTGCCTTTTTCAGACGAGAAATATCCGTCTCCCAATTAGTTTTTTGAAACAATTCTACCCTCTTTTTAACAGTTTCAGCACTTCGGGTTATTCAAGAATCTACGGGCCTGAGTCTTGGATGGCTAGATGATCCTTGTTTGCCTACGCCCTGGGAACACATTGATTGTGAAGGAAATAAGGTCACTTCATTGTATGTTCATCAATCTCAAATGGGAGTTTTATTTCTGTTCTTGTTTTACTTTCTTACTCTTGTAAACGACTATTTAATCTTGGAATCTATATAGGAAGCTCTATGATATTAGATTGAGGACAATTAGTCCTACATTTGGTGATCTGCTGGATCTTATAACACTGTAAGACTTATACAAAAATAAACCCTGCTCATTTGCTAAAACAAGTTTTAGATTTGGAGCTGTCTAACCGATCATATCTTGTTTGCCTTTGCTTGTAGGGACTTGCATAATACATCTCTTTTTGGAGAAATACAAAACTTGGGTGATCTGCAACGTCTAAAGAAACTGTATAATTTCTCTTTCTTCAGATTTCTTGAACTTTTTCCTTCTTCAAATTGATCAATTCTTGAATGAGTGTTGCAGGAACTTGAGCTTCAATCAGATTACATCCTTTGGTTCTGAGTTGGAAGATTTGATCAACCTTCAAGTTCTGTAAGTCCTCTTGCATCGAGTTTGAAATAGTATAACTCGTTTGAAATTTGAACAAAAATCCTGGTCTATTTGAAACAGGGACTTAAAAAATAATACTCTGCAAGGAATAGTACCTGACAGCTTGGGAGAACTGAAAAACCTTCACCTATTGTAAGAAGAATGTTCCTTTACAGATCAAAAAAAAAAAAAAAGAATGTTCCTTTCCTCACAAGTATTTTTTGTGGTTGGAAATATGACATCTATTGAAGGCATGTGATTAATCTCGATTTTACTGCAAAAATTCAAGGAATCTAGAGAATAATAACCTGCAAGGACCACTTCCACAATCATTGAACAGAGAAAGCACAGAAATCAAGTATGTAGCAGCTTCCCACTTCTCATATCCACTGCTTGTTAAAGAACTCCTATATTTTCCTCCTCTCCTGCAGGACATCAGGGAATTTGTGCCTTTCGTTCTCATTAACATGCAGCGATCTCTCAAGAAACTCTTCAATTAAGGCTCCACAAGTGACCATCTTTACTCCAAGAAAGCACAATAATAATAAGAATATTGTGATTCTGCTCGGTGCAGTTGGAGGGGCCATCCTTTCTCTATTTGTGATTTCATTTTTAGTTCTCGTGTACATGAAGATAATTAAAGCCAAAATCACATATCATACATCAGGTAATTACACACCTCTCAATGGCAGATGATTATGAACCATCGAGAATATATGTCAAAGTTTATAGTCAATTTAAGGGGACAAATATTTGACCTTTTTTGTTTCTATTTTCAGAATCTGGAACAGATGTTCGTAATTGGAAAACAGCAAGAATCTTCACCTACAAAGAGATTAAAGCAACTACACATAACTTCAAAGAAACCATAGGTTGTGGTAGTTTTGGAAGCGTTTACAAAGGAAAGCTTGCAGACGGCAAACTAGTTGCAGTAAAAGTTCGATTTGATAAGACTCAGCTTGGAGCTGATTCTTTCATCAACGAGGTCTGTTTGAACTTGATCGTGCAGCATCTTATTGCTATATTTCAAATAAATTATATCAAGGCGCGTCAATTAGCCCTGCTGTCTTGTGTAGTTGTCTATAGGATACAACGATCCACACATGTTTTTTGAGCTACTATATGATTTAAAATATTTGAACTAGTATACTTATAATTAGCTGTACTTTTTTGTACAACGGCCAATAATCGAAGAGGTTTAACCCAACTATCATTGAAGTATTCCTGAAAGCTACGAGTGTAATGAGGGGGCATAAGCTTGGAGTTAACCACACCAGAGGAGTGTTGACATAATTTAACCTTATAGTGTACATCTGTGGAGAACTACTTTCACATTGCGGATACTAGAATGAAAATATATGTCCATCATCTAGCTAACTATAAGACTGTGTTGTTTCAGGTATCGCTTTTGTCTCAAATTGGTCACCAGAATCTTGTCTTGTTGGAAGGGTTCTGCTGTGAATCGAAGCATCAGATTCTAGTTTATGAATACTTACCTGGTGGATCATTGGCTGAAAAACTCCATGGTATGCAATAAAATGTATGTTGCATTATCCAAGAAAGAGATCTTTTTAATCCATAAAATTTCATTTCATGTTTCTTACTGATCCCTTAGGCACCAAGAGTAAAAAACTATCATTAAGCTGGATTCAAAGATTGAGAATTGCCGTCGATGCTGCAAGAGGTACCCAAAATATACACAAAATCCCCATACAGCAATACCATATAAGACTCATTACTCTTGCTATGTTACAGGTTTGGACTACCTGCATAACGGAAGTGAACTTTGTATAATACACCGTGATGTTAAGAGCAGCAACATACTTCTGGACTTGGATATGAATGCTAAAGTTGGCGACTTTGGGCTTTCCAAGCAAGTAACACAAACAGAAGCGTCGCATATGACGACTGTTGTGAAAGGCACTGCAGGCTATCTTGACCCCGAGTAAGATACGTTTCTGCACGTTTATGCTTGTCTTTTAGAAGCATGAAACCTTATTATAATTTGTTTCAGGTATTATTCAACTCGACAACTGACAGTGAAAAGTGACGTCTATAGTTTTGGAGTAGTACTTTTGGAGCTCATATGTGGTAGAGAACCACTCACTCACTATGGCACACCAGATTCCTATAACTTGGTTTTATGGGTACGTAAAATTTGTTTTTCTTGCTAATTTTTTCATATATCATGTATTTTACTGCTTTAATGTAAAACTTGTATGCCTATATAAAAAAGTTATGAACATAAGTAGAGAAATTTGACCCTATATTTGCCGAACTTCCCTTTGGTAGAGGTATTTTCTGACCCTGACGTTAGGTGGTTTAATTTTTTTTACCCCCCAAGAAAAAACTTGTGACGATTTGACTCCAAATTTTACAGGCAAAACCCTACTTGCAGGCTGGTGCGTTTGAGATAGTGGATGAGAGATTAATGGGAAGTTTCGAGGCCGAAAGCATGAGAAGGGCTTCTTTGATCGCTTGCAGGTGTGTAGACAGAGATGCATCACGCAGGCCAACTATATCAGAAGTTCTTGTTGAGCTAAAAGAAGCATACAATATCCAGCTAGAATTTGTTTCATCCTCTGATCTTGTAAATTAATTTGTCCATCCATCTGCATTAAATATATAATATATGCTTGGATTATTTATGTACAACAATATGCTGTGTGATGTATGCATTCCCATTGTTTAGGCGTAATTTGTCTCATCTTCTACACTATATTAAAGAGATGCCTCTCTTCTCATGCGTTGTTACAAGTGTAGCATATATAAAATAAATAAGTTTGCTTCGATACCCCTTGTGCTAAGATCCAAAGACCCCAGTTCATTTGGGATTATAAGGTCCATATAATCAGACATCAACCCTATAGTATTTGGGGCCGTTGGATCTGGTTGCTAATTTGAAATTTTCCATAAATAAGTATAAGTATAAGAAGTCAGAAAGCAAAGGCAACACGCACCGAGACCAAACAATTCCTTTGTCAATGTAAAGCTAATTGCCTGTCAAGATAATTCCAAACAAGTACCATGGCATATCATTTGCGAGCTAATTTTCGACCGGAGATAACAAGTCGAAGATATGACAGATACAAGCAATGACATCTCTCATATATTGATTGATACGATCCTAAGTTCAAACATTAATGGTATTGATGAATTACTTAATTCGAGCTTGGAAAATTAAAGAAGAATAAGAAAGAAAATTTAGAAAGAAAGAGAAACCTCAATACTTATTTCATATCCCCAAGTTATATCACAATGTACTATTTATATTCACAATAAAGCTTTCAATTTATTCTAATTCTTACTCCTACAATCTATAAATTAACTCAACGAGTGATTGAGAAAACACTGCACAAGCATTTGTTTGATGTCGTACTGTCCATTCAGAGAAAATAATATCAATAAAAAAGAGCAGAACTAACTGGAGTATCAGCGGTTGCGAATATATAGGAAGAGTGCCGTCACAGCAGCTATTGCATATGGGAACACTGTCCAGATTCCCTGTAAAATGACAATTTTTAAGACTCTTCAAGAAACAAATCATTGTCTCTAGCAAGCAAAGTTGTGCTCTCACCACAACAGTTGCTACAGTTGCAAGGGCGAAAACTGGATGCTCTCTCAGTAAGAATCCAATTCCTAACTGCAAGAGAAAACTGTTTATCAAAGCACTAAAGCAACTGTTAAGATATAGATCTTTGTTTCTAAGATATAGATTGATTGTCACTGTAGATATGTGAAAACATGTCTAAAATGCGTGACTGAAAACTAAATTGAAGCACACAATGATGGGCGATAGCGTTGCATGGATAAAATGCCGTCAGTAATCTCACATTAATATATGTATCATCTCTCATGTATTTGAAGATTTGTTCTTTTCTGCTCTCAATTTGGATACTATCATGAACTTCTTTCAATACTCTCAACATTATTGTAGTCTTTAATATACAAATTAAGAGTATGCATCTCTTCTTCAAAAATTAATTACATATTTACATTTATTCTTTCCTTCTCAGCTTCTTGTTCTTGTATGAGACAAGGGTCAAGTATATCACGAGGACACGACAATGAGATAGTTATCAAGAAAGTATTTAATAACCTGTAACGGAAGTGTTAACAATCCACCGCAGCAAACACCGGCAAAGAAGCACTCGGGTGATATGCCCTGAAATCGGATACAAGATAATCTTGCAGAAACTTAATTAAATAAATATATAAAAAAAGTGCCTAGACAAAAACTTCGTAGTGAAGGAGTTTAACTAACCATTGCACCAGCCAAGAAAGATGTAGGATTTCTCACTCCAAGAGAAAATCGTTCCACTGCATGCACGAACCACAAATAAACAATGACAAGCATTTCAAAAAGCAGAAAAAAGTTACAAAACAATGAAATTGAGATTCTTACCCAGTGAACCTCATGGACAGCGCGATGAAAGTACAAGAAAATAAACTTGTGATAAAAAGAGACAAAAATATATAAATATCATAACCATCTTTTTATAATTACTCTTTCTTTACAAATTATCGGCTTATTTCACTTTTGTGACTAACAAGCATCGACACAAGGTACTACATCAACCCCAATATCGCTGTACTTAGCATGCAAAGAAATCAAATATTTTATTAATCTCACCAAAACCAATAAGATTTCCATGTCTTTGTACAGCATGAGTAATTTCCATTGCTTTCTCTTTGCTAACCCCTAACTACAATAACCAACAGAAATTACAACTCACACCTTGAAGGAGGTTCATGAAATCTAAATACATTTGGAGAGTAAAAACCTTTGAGCAAACATCGTCAGATGCCCCAGATTGTCTGAAAAACTTCCCAAAGTAAAAGGGTATCATATCACTTATACAAACTCCCCTGAAAATATGAACACTTTACAAGCTTATTGCACATTGTATGTATTTGAGATATTCCAATGCCTAAACTTTTAAGAAGATGATATGAAACTATAAAATTAGAGGGGAATTGTGCATTAACTTTTCTTGCCAACAAAGAGTTTAGATGGTAGCAATATGTAGGCCAATGATGACGAAGTAATTTTGGTTCATAAGGGAATTACAATTGCTAAAGTAAATAAATAGATAAAGGACAAACCAGTACACCCATAGCACAGTGGATATCATAAACGGAGCATTTCTAGACAATGAACCGACAAAAGATTCCCATGTTCCATCCAAAGAAAGCAACCGTGCTAAGGAGATGCCAACCTACATAATTTTAAATGACATGATAAAACAGAGGACTAAAAATAAATTCAAACCTGGAAGAGCATAGGACTATGAGGAACAGCGATGCCAGCAGAAAGGACAAACCCATGTATTCAAAGCTTCTTCACTAATGAAAAGTCCGCATCCTGCAGCCATTAGCAGCCAAAAGTAGATCCACCTGAAACCAGAACAATATATCATTTATAAAAAGAACAAATGAGCTCTTATCATAAAAGAGAAGAAAAAATACTCTGCAAGGATTAAAGAGTAAAATGATATAAGTAGGTATGATAAATAATTTCATGTCAAAAGCACGAGTCCCTAATAGGAAAGTACGAAGAAGATCGAGGATATTCTATTACAACATATCTATTAAGCATACCCAGGGGCATATTCAGGAAGAATGATTCTATATCCAAATATTTGAAAGCTAAAAGCACCAACAGGTGCAGCCAAAGCGGAAGCGGATGAGCCATCGACCAAATACTGAATCCCAACTGATGATCCCAGTTTAGGCTGTTCTAGACAAACTGCTATCAATGTAATTACTGCAGCTACTCCAAGAACTAGACCCAGTTTTGAGAGCAATGAACCTCCATCACTGGTGGTTTTGTTTTCTAAATTTCCAAAACCAAAATCAGAAGCCCTATTTTGATCTTCTTGACCAACTTCAGATTTTGTAGGCTCAAAGCTTTTTGCACCGTCATCCTGAAAGCTTTTGATCCTGCATCACGTAGAAAAGATATAGACATAACCTTTAGTGAAGGGAGTACAAGATAGTCTGAATGCATCACACAAGCACATCACAATCAAAGTAAAAATTTGATGTGCTGTATTGAAATTAAAGAAAGTAAATGCAACCTAAAAAGTTAAAAAAAAAAACCTATTACTAAGAATAAAACAAGAGAAACTGATAAAATACTCTGAAAGGTCATAGGGCCTACCAGATAATATAGTTTTAAGATGTTGCTTCCTCAATTACAACGAAAAACAGAACTGAACCAAACTGAAATAGATTCCTTCTAGTCAAACCAGTTATGTTTACAGGTAAATCACGTTATCAGACACTAATCACAAAGAATATGGTCGTTTGAAACTACAGAGCAAGTGCAACCAAGTAGAGTCAAATGCATGGTCAAACTGCAAAAAACCGTCAATGCAACTAAAATAATTTTATTTTAGTCATAAACTAGATGCTAGTGAATAACCAAATAAGACCGCAGTAACCCAAAGAAGTCGAATAAAAATGATAGAAAATCCAATATATGCTATGCCAGTTTATGTTTCTGAATTACAATTTCAATGACAGCAATTAACAGGCATACAAAGGGGAACGTCAGCACAAATCCTTCTACTTAAGTGCATGAAAATCAATCGAAGTCCTTCTAAACATTGCAAGACTCTGTATACTAATAGCATACACCACCTTGGTATCAAACAAAACGAACATAAAATTTCTTCGTGCTTTCTATCCAAAAATATAGAAAGAAAAAAAAATGCACTTGCACATTCCAGTGATGGTAATGAGGCTAGAATGAAAAAGAAGCTAGGACGATAGCACAATGTAAAAGACAAGATAAAAATAAATATAAAGAAACCCTCGAAAAACACAGAAGGCTCAGACACAAACTCCGCAGGTGACAGCCTACAGGTATTTAAAGTTTAAAGAGAGAAAGCAAACCGATAGCCGGAGGAATTGTCTGTGAATTCAACCTTCCAAAAGAAATGCCTCCGACGGAGCATACCATCAATGGAATTCTTAAGTCGGCGCTCGCCGGAGATCGGCGGCGGTGGAAAAGTGAGCGATAGAAGCACCGCCATGAATAATAATAATAATAATAATATATTATGTGGTGGAAGTTTGAAGAGAATGAATAGAAGATCCTAACTTCAATCACATAATTATTGATTGAACCAGGCAGGTAACGAATTCATTCAATATTATATTTTATAAAATTTAAAATAAATAGTAAAAATAAATATTAAATACATATTCAATTATGTTGTAAAAATAAAAATATTATAAATATTAAATACATATTCAATTATGTTGTACGTATTATTAAAAATATTTATAATAAATAATATTTTTCTCTATCTATATTATATTAATAAAATTATAACTTAATATATAAATCATATAGAAAATTAAAACATTTTTTAATTTATTGATGAAAACATAATAAAATACATATTTTTATATTTAATTAAAGTAGTGTTGAAAAACCATAAAATTTATCAAAAATACCTAAATGGTATGCAAATACTTTGAACGTTGGAATTACACTAATCATGACAATGGGTGAAATTCACGTGTCATGTCAGCGCTTTGGCCGCACGTGACGCTTTTTTTCTAAGAAATTTTTTTATGATTTATAACTATTATATTGAAATTTTTTTCAAATCTTTAACGGATCAATATCAAATTTTGAAACAATTGTATTTATTACTATCTATTAAGAATCTCTCTAATAGAGGCAAAAAAATTGGTCTGTTTTTTAATTTCTCAATTTTATCCTTATTTTATATCACAATTACATTTTTATTTTTATTTTTTTTAATTTCAAAAAACATTTTTTTTATTTTTTTTAAATTACAACTATTCAAATAGCACTTTAGTCTCTTGATAATTTGTCAAATTTCACTTTAATCTCTAGATAATTATAAAAAAAACCGTACACACACGATGCGTGTGCCAAGTAGCTAGTAGTAATTAAAGATGATTTGATCGTCTAACAAACAAAATACCTCCAGGTTCCAGAGACAAATATTTATGGTATTATATTTTATAATCTATTAAAAAATATTTGGTTGCATATATGATTTATCTATTGAGTTTTAATTTGATTTATTATATTTGATTCTATACTTTATTTTTTATATATATTTGTATTAATTAATAATTCTAGTATTTTAATACAATACTATGCTTGGAATACAAATTGAATCTGATACGTGTCATTGTTTTACCAAATGTTTCCTTAGTGGCTTTCGCACACATGGAGATTATTGGTTTCCAGCCTATATACCATATTCAAATTACTGAACTAATAAAAGGAGGTATTTAATTTCCAGAATAAGAATGAATATAAGGTTCATCTATGGCAATTTTACAAAACATAAAAGGAATTACAAAAGATATACCAGAGAAATTAAACAACAGAGGATTTCCCGAAGACAACTTCAGAAACATAAATTCATAAAAATCACCCATAAACGCCTTAAACGTCATCTCTCGGCTAAGCAGGCTGAAGGGCTACAACATGAATTTATGCCTCTTAATTAACTTCGAACCTTGTGTTTACTATTTCCTGGTTCGTCTTTAAACCTTATGTCCAACCATTAACCCTTATATTACATCAAATTCCAAAATTTAAATGAAATCTTTTATCATTTCAATTTTATTCCAAGTTACAAATAAATAAAGATCATGATTTAGTAATGGGATGATTTAACACAAATATTTTAGCCTGTCATTCAGGCTAATATATGAAATATAAATATTAAAACTGTAAAATAAGAACAGAAAATAAAAACAGTAAACTTACAGAATTGTAACCAGAAGAAGAAACTTTTATACAAAAGGTTGAAGCTTTTATTAAGAAGGGTTGTTTACAAGAGAGGAATAGAGGGGAGCAAACTCGACCGTGTCCTTCTAAGAACACAGAATGGTCCTATAAATAGATGGAAGTGCCGGACATGAAACCCCAGATTCCAACTAAAAATATAAACAGTAAAATGCTTTATTAAAGCAAACAGTAATATGGTTACAAAAGTCAAAAAGTAAATAGTGAGATTCCACCAACTTGTGCTTTTCCACCATCTGTCGTGATATGCCACTTGCAAATAATTTGAAATATTAAAGATGTCTTAATCATCTTTAATATTATCTTTTAATGAATTTTTGAGATTTTCAAAAATATCATTGATTTGAAAAAATTGAGGAATATCATCCTCTGGATCTCGAGCATCTTGCATATGCATTAGATTAATAAACTGATTTTCACTTGATTCGGATACCATAGACTTGTCAGATTTTGAATCAGAACATCCAATATTCTTGTAGAGATCTTTCTTCATCTCTTCAATGTAGATTTCTACCATTTTCTCTTTGGAGTAAATTTCTGAATATTTTTGAGTCAAAATTTTAAATGGACTCATTGCATCTTTTTCTTTTTCTTGTTGATGCTGTAAATCTTTCTGGTATGCAGAAATTTTTTCTTCCATTTGATGAAGAATTTCGGAGCCATAAAGCTGTCTAGTTGCTGGATCTTCTCTTAAAAGTTTATCCCAAAATTTAGTAGATCTGACTCTCCATAGGCAAGGGATACCTTCATCAGTATAACCAAATTCTGGCTGCAATCTCCAGATCCATGGGATTCCAAATTCCATGAAGAATAGACATAGAGTCTTCCCATCAATCCAATGTTCAGAAAAAGATTTTTTAATACTTGGTGAAACATTTAACCAAGTATTCATTGGTTTTATAAAAACCTCAGGCAAAATTTTTGCTGATGGACCAAAAATCTTCCACCATATGAAGAACCAATTTGGAACAGGATAATGAAAAACATTTTCACAAATTTTCAGAAACCATGTATGTTTCTTTTTCTCATTTTCATAGAATAGAGTTTTATTAAAACTCTCAACATAATCCCAAAAATTAAATTTAAAACTCATTTTATGAGTATCAGAATAAAATTCTTTTTCAATCAATGGAGATATACCCTATTTTTCAATAGATATTATCTTTTTGATAATAAACTTGGAGAAGTTATAACTTCCTTTTTGCTGAGTATTACTGAAAAAGTGAGTTATATCAACACTTTTTGTAGATAACAGAAGATTTTCATAAAATCCTCTTTGTTTATAAGAACCAAATACATATGATGTATTTGTTAAATATCTCTCCATGATAGTCCACGGAGTCTTCTCCCATTGGATATCCTTTTCTTCTATAAGAAGAATTAATTCACGATGTTTGGTCTCTGTATATAGAGCCGAATCATTATCATCTTCTTTCATGATATTAGCATATGATGCTGAAGATTGAGAATCTGTATTAGATTTCTGCTTCTGTTTCAAAAACTTTTGAAACTCATTGTATAACTCATTATTTTGCTCAGTATTACTTGCTGATGAACTAGATAAGTTCTGGGCTATTAGCCTCTGCTTGACATGCTGTGCTATTATATTAGGGGGTTTTCCCCTACCACCTCGCCCTCTATAAGAGGACTCTCCTCTTCCTCGAGAATACATATCTGTATAAAAAGACATTAAGATAAATATTCACGAGTTAAGAAATCAGGTAGGTGATTATCTTCACCTTTTTTGTAAATAATTTCAAAATCAAAAGGGGCTAAATGAGCCTGCCACCTTGCAAACATTTGCTTAGACACATCATGTTTAAAATCTTTATTAAACATAAAGTTTGCTGATTTGCAATCAGTTTTTATAATAAACTTTTGATTATATAAATCATCTTGAAATTTTAAAATACATCTAACTATAGCTAAGATTTCTTTTGCCACTGTAGAATAATTCTTTTGGGCATTATTCCATTTCCCAGAATAAAAACGAATCAAATATTCTTGTTTAGTTTGGGGATCTTTTTGTTTCAAAATTCCACCAAAACCTATATCAGAAGCATCTGTTTCAACAATTTTATCCCATTGGGGATTTGCTAACATAAGACAAGGAAGATTTTTTAACCTTTTCTTTTAAAATCTGAACAGCCTTAGTATGCTTATCTGTCCAGGGTAAAGGATTTTTCTTAAGTCTATCATATAAGATAGTAGAATCTTTAGTAAGATTTTGAATATAAGGAGAAACATAATTTAGACTTCCTAAAAATCTTTGTAACTGAGTTTTATCAGTTATAATATCAGGGAATTTAGAACCAAATTCTATGCTTCTTTGAATAGGAATAATTTTTCCTTTTTCAATCATATGTCCTAAAAATCTAATATTAGTTTGAAATAAAATCATTTTAGATTTTGAAATAACAAGACCATGTTGTATAACAATATGTTTAAACATTTCTAAATGTTTAAAATGAGATTCAATATCATTAGAAAATATCAAAATGTCATCAATATAAACAATTATAAAATTGCTATACTGATAAAAAAATATCATTCATAATTTGTTGAAATTCTGAAGGGGCATTTTTAAGTCCAAATGGCATTACTGTCCATTCATAATGTCCTATAGGAACATTAAAAACAGTTTTATATCTATCAGATTCTTGTATTTGAATCTGCCAAAATCCTGATTTTAAATCAAATTTTGAAAATATGATTGCATTGACTAATCTATCTAATAAATCTTTTTTATTAGGAATAGGATGCCTAATCCATTTTAAAACCTTATTTAAGGGTTTATAGTTTATTACTAATCTAGGTACTCCTCTTTCTTGCTCAGAAGGTTTATTAACATAGAAAGCAGTACATGACCAAGGAGATTGAGAAGGTGTTATTAAACCTTTTTCTAATAAAGAATGAATTTCTTTTTTTACATAATTCTAAATATTCAGAATTCATTTGACAAGGACGAGCCTCGGTAGGAATATTTATTTCCTTAAAATCTTCTTCATATGGAAGAGAGATTATATGTTTTTTTCTATTCCAAAAAGCATTTGGAAGATCATTACATATTTCTAATGAAAATTTATTATAAATAAATTTAATCTTATCCTGTAATTTTGGATTTTTTAATGTATCATCTATAGTTAAAATTTTTACTTCTTCTTTTAAAGAATTAATTTGAAAAGTTTTTCTATCAATCTTTTCTTGTAATTCATTAAGAATTCTATAAACAAGTTTAGTTATAAACTGAAAAGAAATAGGATTACCTTGATAAGTTCCTATTATACCTGTTTCATCAACATGCTTTAAAGGATATATTTGATAGATAAAAGGTAAATCAAGTATTAGTTGGTTAGAAATATCTTTTGCTAATAAAAAACTGGTTTGAATACAGTTTTTATCTTTGCAAATATAAGCTTTAGGTAATTTATAATTTATTTCTAAAGGTTCTCCTCCTGCATGAGAGAGAGAATGAGTAGTTTTATGAAAATATTTGGTATGAATTAATCCTTCCTGTATAACATTCAAATCTGCACCACTATCTATCATAGCAATGAAATTCTTCTTATAAGAATTATCAATTAACAAAGTAATATTTGTATACCATTTTTGAGATATTATCATACTCAAAACAGATAAATGATTATCATCATTAAATGAAATATTTTGATTAGTATCAATAATATCATATTTTTCTTTGTTATTTTCAATTACAGAGAAACGATACAAATTGAATCTGGTATATAGGCTGGAAACCAATAATCTCCATGTGTGCGAAAGCCACTAAGGAAACTTTTGGTAAAACAATGCCACGTATCAGATTCAATTTGTATTCCAAGCCTCAGATGGTATCAGAGCCATGGAAATAGTTTTGGTTGATGATTTAACACTGTTTATTCAAATGAATATTTTCAGCATGAAAGAAACTGTTAAAAACAGTTTAAATGAAGAATATGATTAACCTGAAAATTTAGATTTATTAAATAAATGGACTATTCCTAAAATAGAATCTAAAATGATCTATAAATTAGGAACATTTGAAAAAATAGGTTTTAAACAGGTAGTAAAAACTACAGAATCATCAGCACCTCTTCATAATGAAGAAATAGTTATTAGACTATTTAATAATAAAGATATTTTGCCTTATAGGAAACATTACAGATTTATTCATATAGGTTTAATACAAATTGCTTTTAGACCTTTAACTTTAGAAGGTTTACCAGAAAACTTTATAGCAGCTTTAAGAGATGATAGAAATTTAAATTGGAAACAATCCCTTATGGAAATAATTCAATCTAGTCTGGCTCATGGTCCAGTATATTTTGATGTTTATCCAAATTTATCTTTATCTTTGTCTGATATAAATATCTTAGACTCTTTAACATTAAATGTTAAAACTCATGGTTATAATTATACTCCTGGAACAGAAGTTATATGTATCTGTTATCGTATTTATTATAAACCATTATTTACACTAAATCCTATGTGTAAAAGAATTGATAAGAAATTAAATGAAACAATTCTAATAGAAACTAATTTTAATAGATCTAATATCACAACCCGTAGAATTTCCAGAAAACTGGATAATTGAACAAGCTGTTCCTAGAAATCCTATAATAAATAGGGATTTACAGTTTATGATACTGTCGCTAATTAGCGACGAGTTTGAATAATCTGTCGCTAATTAGCGACGTTTTTTTGAATCCGTCGCAAATGTTTTTTGCGACGATATTTCCAAAACCGTCGCAAATTGTAGCTACAACAATGGATAAAAACGTTGTTTTTGAGCGCACCCTTTAACCACATGGGCTTTAACAATAATTTTAAAAGACCTACAACAACGATGAAAAACCGTTGTCGTAGGCTTTTTTTTGTAGTGTAGAGAGATATTAGTGTAAATTAAAAATAATCAATGGTGTACAAAAACAGAATTGTCACAAGTTCTTCGGTAAATGATCAGTGGATTAGTTGCAGTCAGGCACTGCAAGCTCTCTATGAAACGTCCAACAGTCATTTTTCTTAATATATAATCTCACATTGAATATATTGAACACCTGATAATTAACTAGTTATAAGAAGACTTTCACAAGCCTATACAATCCCTTAATTTTCACCATTTTAGTTTAATTTAAATAATTAAAGCAAATGATTTGCTTTCAACATAAATTAGCAGCTAAGATTGGTGCCCGGATCAACTCCAAGCTGATTGCAAAAATCTTTGAAATACTGAACACGAGCTTCGACAGCACTTGGATCAGCACCGTTACATTCATGCTGACCGTTAATGGCACGGATCGTGGCCCCGAAATCCTGTGGAGGAGTTATAGCTGCATCGTGACAATTTTTCATCCAAAACCAAAGGGCCGACTTGAACGATATGACGGCATCAGTGGCCACGATTTCGGGGTTATTCAGTCCGTCGAAGCCTATGGCTTTCCCAGCTTCGCCGTAGTTGAAATTCCATGATAGGTTCAAGGGACCTCGCCCGTGATAACTCTTGTTTGCTGCGCATGGATATTGAATCTCACTCTTGTCACAATAGTCATTCGCTGAGATGCCATACACATCCTCCTCTATGGAACACATATCTGCAGTTGAATTTATTTTTCTCATATTTAGAGAATAAACAAATCTGTGTTTAGCCTCCACTTTTAAATATGGACAAGTTGGATAAAAGAAATCTTACAGCCAGTTTCATAGGTGACATGCGCAAAGAATGCAGCAATTTCACGCTTCATAATGTCGGTAGAGACGGTGGAGCCGAAGTTTGGATAAGAACCAACAGCTTGAAGAAAGGATTCCCGGTTATAGAGTCCCCTACCGGGACAATTTTCGGTGGCTTGATTGGCAATCCCATAGAAGAATGTGTCCGTCACTATGTCAGAAACTTTGATTATATTATCACTCACGGTCCCGTGACATGGACAGGATTTGCATCCCTTGCCACAGTAAGCGGCAGCAGAACCACAGTAACCATATTGGCTGCAACACAGAGATGGTGTGCAACCGCAGTTCTGGCCTGAAGCCATTTTCCAGGTGATGGAGGGAAGTATGGCTAGTATGATACATAATGCTAGAACATATGTTTTTGAGACCATTTTAGTGCAAAACTGGACAGTTTAGTATGAGAGAAATATGGTATTGTTTGTGTTGTGGGAGTAAAAGAGCAAGGAGTGTGGGAAATATATATATATATATTGTAGGTGGAGCACTGTAACTACTTTTTGTTAAGAGTATTGTAGGAAAGTGTAAGGTGCTCCTTGCAATGCGCGCATTGCTTGTATAGGTGAGGCTAAATTCTCGTTTCAGTCCTAATTGTTTGGGGTAGTTCCCGATGTAGTCCTAAACGAATATAATGAGCCGATTTAGTCCCAAACGTTGCCAAAGTTGCCCCAATCCTATTTCTCCGTTAGTTTTCTGTCAAACTAAACAGAGTATAGTGATTTGCAAATCAAATTGAAAAAAGAAAAATCCCCAAAAAACTTATACCCTCTGTATGCTATAAAATCCCCAACCTCTCTCCATCTCTCTCTGTCATCAAGTTATGTAGGCAAGGTATGTACGCATTTGCTCATGGAAAGAATTTCTTTATTTTCACGTGAATTCGAAGTTTCGTGAAACCAGGGATAGAGATATTAGCTTGGATGTAAGTTGACTGGAATTACTCTAATTCTTGAAATCGTGAATTCTTAGAAATATAATAGCATCTGTATTAGCTTGAAATTGGGCTATATGTTTTTTTTCCGTTGATGATGGTCAATTCCATTTTATGATGGGCAATTCCAGTTTACTTTAATTGCTCAAATATTTCATTTATTTGAAAGTCTTTTGAAAGTCTTTTTGTTAAATATTTAATCGAAGTATCATTTTTCGTAAGCTAATTGCTTGTTATTTATTAGCAGCCGAAAGTAACATCTGTGAAATCAAAATGGTGAGCTTCATTTTTTAAAGTTTTTTTGTGAAATTATATTGTGTTGTTTGCTTGTGTGAAATACTTAATTGTTTTTATATTGTTGTTGTAATATAGGGTAAAACATATGTAGTTTTTATTGGACGAAAACCCGGAGTATGTGAGACTTGGGAAGAGGCACAAAAGCAAGTCAATAAATTTAGCGGCGCATCCCACAGTTCATTCTTGAGTAGGGAGGAGGCTATAAAAGCTTTTGATTCTTATATGGACAAGCAAGCTCCAGTGCAAGCTTCTTCCTCTACCAACACTGTCGAAGAAACGTCGAACACAACTTCTATTACAAATTCAGATGCAAGTGCAAGTACAAAACCCACTCAAGCTGGAAAAATAGATAAATTGAACAAGGCGCTATCAAATTTAGTGAAGATAACGGAGGAGATAAAACAACAAATCGAATCTCTAAAGATTAGTGGTGATGACAACTGATGGATTATATTGAGCATGTTGTAGTATCTTGTAACCTTTTAATGGATTGTATCGAGCGCACAATATTATTTTGTAAACTTTTAATGGATTGTATCGAGCGCACAACATTTAATGGATTGTATCTTGTAACTTTTTAACAGTTGAGGTGCTAGACTTTATCCCATTTATTATGTCGTTCGGGAAGGGGAATTAGGATGGGGTTGATGATACTGATAATTAATGGCTTATATCAAATTTCAGAATGGCAAATGCAATTTTTTTTTTCAGTTTTCTGCTATGGTCCCATTATCTGGCTAGCAAAGCTGCTGGATTGGCTAGTTAAATAGCCAGTTACATTGACCTATTTTGCATTTGAACCAACAATTTACCAATACAGTATGTGATTGTGAAATGAGTTTGTGAGCTTGCATGTGGTAGAGTTTTATGTCTCCTATATTAGTTCGGTCCTGTATTTGCTTTTACTTTCTAATGAAAGCTGCTCTTGTCTGCATTTATAAACCAAAATTGGACAATGAATCTGGGAAAAAGATTCACTGTCATTCCTCTTCTAATGCAGTGAGTTTGAATCGCAAATTTCACTTCTTTCTTTGAGTAAAAAATCATACCAAGCTTCAAGTCCGGGTTTTCAGATTCTCTCTTTGGATCAAACTTTGGATAATTTTTTGCTTCCTCCTCATCAGAATCATGAATACTATCCAAATCTTCATTGTCTACGCAAACATCTTCTTTGTCGCCATCATCATCCTCCATCTCATGCACCACTAATTGCAGATTATCTGCATTTTCTCTCTCAACAGAAATCGTATTCTTTCCCTTCGTAGATTGAATTTCATGGTCAATGAATGCATCAAACAACATATCATCCATGACAACATCTTCATCGATGTCAAAAAATTCGCCTACAGCTTCAACTCCACTTTGTTCTTTTGGACCATCAATTGAATAGGCATCTAAGTGTTCCATATAAATTTCTACCTCATAGTTTGTTGGAATATTCTTTCTAACTTCCAACACATCTGAATCATATTGTAGATATCTCCTTTCATTTAGCGTATTCTCGATCTTGTGCCAAAACATAATAGCATCTTTATTTTTGAATCCAAGATCATCTGCAAACCCCCACAATTCAACCATTGCTAGCTTATCAAGATCAAAAAAGTCGAAATATTCAAAACTTCCCCCAATGTATTCATCGTGTTCGCCAACCTTCCACTGTAATGCGTTTTAATAGTAATCAAATCTTGTTTTCCAAGTAAACCTACAAAGAAAAAGACGGAAAAAACAATATAATTCTTCACTGAAAAATGCATGATACAAAATTAAGTAAAATAAAGTGAAAATATAATAAATTACCATAATTTGGAGTAATCTCGATTGTCAAATTACTACGTTTAGCCATTACTTATCAACCTTGAGGTGACGACACATAGAGAAAGTCAATGGCTGAGGAAATAGAGAGTGAGGATGGGGATGAAGACTTCCTTCAACTGGAAATCCATTTCAAGCATCTTAACTGTGAAAATAAAAAATTTTAACAATTAAAATAAACTGGAAAGAAAAGCACTGGGGGAAGAATTACAGATGCTATTATATTTCTAAGAATTCACGATATCACGATTTCAAGAATTAGAGTAATTCCATTCAACTTACATACAAGCTAATATCTCTATCCCTGGTTTCACAAAACTTCGATTTCACTAGAAAATAAAAAAATTGTTTCCAGGAGCAATTGCGTACATAACTTGATGACAGAGAGAGATGGAAAGATGGAGAAGGTTGGGGATTTTCAGAGCGTAGAGAAGATATGAGTTTTTTGGGGATTTTTCCATTTTTCAATTTGATTTGCAAATCACTATACTCTGTTTAGTTTGACAGCAAACTAACGGAGAAATAGGATTGGGGCAACTTTGGCAACGTTTGGGACTAAATCGGCTCATTATATTCGTTTAGGACTACATCGGGAACTACCCCAAACAATTAGGACTGAAAAGAGAATTTAGCCTATAGGTGACAAGTGAGATAAATAATTTGAGGTTCAATGTATATTTTTTTCCTAATTAATTTAAATGTTTCATTGTTATTTTCCCTTGATAAACAACTGTTTCAACTAAACTTGGATTTTGGATAACACAAATCATGAGGTCAAAGGCTCAAAACTACTGATGCATAAATTAAGTACTATATCAATCATTTTTAAATATTAAACTCATATGTGATGAATCATGTAACAATAGTGTACGTACTTCCATATTATTGAATCATGTATGGGAAAATTGTCGGATTTTTAAAATAAATAAGACTAGTAAGATTATTGAATCACGTAATTATATATTATATATGCTGTGAATTAAGCAAGCGGATGTATGGACACAAATTCTATCTCTCACACATATTCCTTTGATGAATGGATTGAATTTATCTGCATGAAGTTCTTGGTATTGTCGTTGGTTCCATCCTTGATTAGCGAGAGCATATGCGGCTGAGTTTCCTTCACCAGAAATATGGTTGAAGTGTATTGGATGTTTTTGCTGAATACATTTGATTTGAGACAATATAAAAGATCAATCCTAGCTTGTTTCTCCCGATTTGACGATAGCAAGCGATACTGCAGATTCAACTTCCACCCAAGTTGGGAAAAAAATTGGACAATTGGCTAAGTTCTAGACCTCGAAGAAAAGTCCTTATTTCCACTTTGGTGTTGCTGCCAAGCCCAATAAAATCTGAGAAAACAACCGCAACTCTCTGTTGGAAATTATATAGCCTTTATCCTTCACCCACGCATTATTATAAAGTAATTAAAGTTTCTCAAACTTTTTAATTATTTAATTAAAATATCTTATGATTTAATTATAAAAGGTCCAATCTCATTGGTCTCTATAAAATGATATGTGCAATATAATGAACATCATGAAATTTAAATCTAATTTAAACAAGATACAAGACATATAAAATACATACATTTAAATCAAATTTAAACATGATGAGTAGCATAAATAAAATGAGAGTGAGATATTGTTGAAAGTTGTAATTTTCAATCGTGTCCTTCTAATCACAGTTTTGATTGAAAAATAAAATTAACAAATCAAATAAAACAATTTTGTTTAATTTCAAATTAATTTTATAAATCAAATCGTAAAATCAATATTTTACAATCAACAAATTAAAATTTATTTTTAATATTAAGTTAAATTGGGCTAAACATTTTTTTTAAAAAAAATATTAGGTTTGTCATAAAAATCGAAAAAATTAAAAAAACTTTTTTTTTTTATTATTTCATGGTACTGGTCCAATTCAAAAATTGGGCCAGATTAAAAAAATCTGATTTAAATCTGTGCTGACCCAGTTCGAAACTGGGCTATATTTAAATATGTTGTGCTAGTTCGAAACTGGTCTAGATTTTAATATGTGTTGACCCAATTCGAAACTGGTCTAGATTTTAAATATGTGATGACCCAATTTGAAACTGGGCTATATTTAAATATGTTGGGCCAGTTCGAAACTGGTCTAGATTTAAATATGTACTGGCCCAATTCGAAACTGGGTCAATGTAAAATCAATTGCCATTTCATAAATGGATCACTCAGATTTTTTATTTATTTATTTATTTTTGTTTGGCCCAACTTAACAATTGTTCGGGCCATTTAAAATTGTGGCCCAATGGAAAGAGCGCCTCTTTCCATCTTCTTCCTCCCTTTTATAGACTACAGCCATGGAGGCCATGGGAGAGACAAATTTCAGCAACCACCATCTTCTCCACAATTCGGCGATATCACCGGAGTTTAGCTCGTCCGACGAGTCACTTTTCTCGCAAGACTGCTCTAACCAACGAGTATCTCTACTGGAGCAATCGCGCTTTTGAGTCAGCGAACATGAGCCGCGGCGGTCGAACCAACCATCGCTCCGCACCGCTACTCTGATTTTGGCAATCGAGAAACATTTTCTAATTAACACTGAATTGTGAGGAGATCAACGTTTGGACAAAGAAGAACTCTTCTTCCTTGTAAAGCTGGACATGATCCATCCAAAAAAATTTTTGGTTTTGATTATTTTTTTTAAATAATTACGACAATGCTAAAAAAAACAAACAAACCAAATTTACACAAAAAGTTTAGGAATTTTAACAATAAATCTCACTCTCATAAAATTTAGATTTGTTGAAAAATTATTTAAAAATGTGTTAAATATTTGTGTTGAAAATGTGAATGTTGAATGTTGAAAATTAGGTGTTGAATATTGAAAATTAGTGTGTGATGATGTAGGTAATGATGTATTTTATTTTTGGATTATTTGTAAAAATTTTCTATAAATAGATCTCTCATTTGTGAAGAAAATCACAATTGAGTTGAGAGAAAAATATTATAAAGTGTGTAGTGTGATAATTTTGAGAGTTTGAGATTTTTACTTTTTACCGTAAATTTTTACTTTTTCACAACACG
>NC_133318.1:13664850-13686762 GCF_012295235.1 Primulina huaijiensis
ATAATTCTTCAATATTAACCAATTGGCATGATCGATTAGGACATCCTGGTTCAACAATGATGCGAAGAATTATAGAAAATACACATGGTCATCCATTGAAAGACCAGAAGATCTTTCAGAATAATAAGTTTCAATGTAAAGCATGTTCTCTTGGAAAACTTATTATAAGACCATCACCAGCCAAAATCCAAACTGAATCACCAATGTTTCTTGAACGTATTCAGGGTGATATTTGTGGACCAATCCATCCACCATGTGGACCATTCAGATACTTTATGGTATTGATTGATGCCTCCAGCAGATGGTCACATGTATGTTTATTGTCAACTCGAAATGTTGCATTTGCAAGATTACTTGCTCAAATAATAAAATTGAGGAATCAATTTCCCGATTATACAATCAAGAAAATTAGACTTGATAATGCTGGTGAATTTACTTCCCAGACTTTCAATGATTATTGTATGTCTATGGGAATCATTGTTGAGCATCCTGTTGCTCATGTACATACTCAAAATGGATTGGCTGAATCATTGATTAAACGTCTGCAAATGATTGCTAGACCAATGATTATGAAAACAAAGCTCCCTATTTCTATATGGGGACATGCAATTTTACATGCTGCTTCATTAATTCGCATCAGACCAAGTGCATATCATAAATACTCCCCATTGCAGCTTGCATTTGGTAAAGAACCAGACATTTCTCATCTGAGAATTTTTGGATGTATGGTGTATGTGCCTATTGCACCACCTCAACGAAAGAAAATGGGACCTCAAAGAAAGATTGGAATTTATATTGGTTATGATAGTCCATCGATCATTCGATATCTTGAACCACAGACAGGCGACGTGTTCACAGCACGTTTTGCTGATTGTCATTTTAATGAGGAAATCTTCCCAATGTTAGGGGGAGAACAGAAACATACCGAAAAAGAAATTACATGGTATGTATCATCATTGTTACATCTGGATCCAAGAACAAAACAATGTGAAAAAGATGTACAGCAAATTGTGCACTTGCAAAGAATAGCAAATCAAATACCAGATGCATTTGCAGACACAAAAGGGGTAACTAAATCATATATACATGCTGCAAATGCCCCTGCTCGAATTGAAATTCCGAAGAAACAAATTGAAGATAGTCATGATGTCATTAAACGCCTGAAGCGTGGAAGGCCAGTTGGTTCCAAGGATAAAAATCCTCGAAAAAGAAAATTCATAGAGAAACACAATGATCACAAAATAGAGAATGATGTTCCTGAAGAAACACATAATGATCACAAAATAGAGAATGATGTTCCTGAAGAAACACATGATGATGAAAATGTTTTGTCAGAACCACAAACTGACGAGAATCATGAAATCTCTATCAATTATATTAATACTGGAAAAATATGGAACCGAAAAGATATAGAAGAAATTGATGATATATTTTCTTATAATGTGGCAATCGACATCATAAATGATAATGAAGATCATGAACCAAAATCTTTTGGTGAATGTAAAAATCGGCAGGATTGGATAAAATGGAAAGATGCCATCCAGGTTGAATTGGATTCGCTAAATAAACGTAATGTTTTTGGACCTATAGTCCTTACACCTGAAGGTGTAAAACCTGTTGGATACAAATGGGTTTTTATTCGAAAGCGAAATGAGAAAAATGAAATAGTAAGATATAAAGCTCGACTTGTTGCACAAGGTTTTTCTCAAAGGCCTGGAATTGATTATGAAGAAACGTATTCTCCTGTGATGGATGCAATTACGTTTCGGTATTTGATTAGCTTGGCAGTATCTGAAAATTTAGAAATGCGTCTTATGGATGTTGTTACAGCCTACTTATATGGATCACTTGATAGTAATATATATATGAAAATCCCTGAAGGATTTAAGATGCCTGAAGCACAAAGTTCAAAACCCAGAGAATGTTATTCTGTGAAATTACTAAGATCATTATATGGGTTGAAGCAATCCGGCAGAATGTGGTATAATAGGCTAAGTGATCACTTGATGAAAAAGGGATATGTAAATAATTCAATATGCCCTTGTGTTTTCATTAAGAAAACAACATCCGGATGCGTAATTATTGCTGTATATGTTGATGATTTAAACATCATTGGAACAAATAAGGAAATTCAAGAAGTTGTGTCATACTTGAAAGAAGAATTTGAAATGAAGGATCTTGGAAAAACCAAGTATTGTCTGGGTTTACAAATTGAACAAAAAGAATGTGGAATATTTGTTCACCAGACAAATTATACAGAAAAGATCCTTAAACGTTTTAATATGGACAAATCAAATCCTTTAAGTACTCCAATGGTTGTTAGATCATTAAACATAGAAAAGGATCCATTCCGTCCATGTGAAGATGATGAAGATATTCTTGGTCCAGAAGTACCATATCTAAGTGCTATCGGTGCCCTTATGTATCTTACAAATTGTACAAGGCCTGATATATCTTTTGCCGTAAATTTATTGGCAAGATTTAGCACATATCCAACAAAGAGACATTGGAACGGAATTAAACATATATTCCGTTATCTACGAGGAACGACAGACTTGGGACTTTTGTATTCAAAAGATGCTAATCCAAGTATAATTGGTTATGCCGATGCTGGATACTTATCTGATCCACACAAAGCACGTTCTCAAACTGGATATGTATTTACTCGTGGAGGCACTGCAATTTCTTGGCGTTCACAGAAACAAACACTTGTAACAACTTCATCAAATCATGCCGAGATTATTGCACTACATGAAGCAAGCCGTGAATGTGTGTGGTTAAAATCAATGACTCAACATATCCAAATCTCATGCGGATTATCATTCGACGAGAAGCCTGTGATACTATATGAAGATAATGCTGCATGTGTTGCTCAAATGAAAGAAGGATACATAAAAAGCGACAGAACTAAACATATTCCTCCTAAGTTCTTCGCATTCACCAAGGAGCTTGAGAAGAATAAATGTATTGATGTTCGTCACATTCAATCAAGTGAAAACTCATCAGATCTCTTCACAAAGGCACTTCCTACGACAATATTCAGAAAGCACATATATAATATTGGGATGCGCAATCTACGAAATTTGTGAAGAATTGTTCGTGTCAACATGAGGGGGAGTTTACGTGACTGCACTCTTTTTCCCTTACTATGGTTTTTATCCCAATGGGTTTTTCCTAGTAAGGTTTTTAACGAGGCAGTATAAAAACACGTAATGTATACAATCATTATGATCATCATCACAAGGGGGAGTGTTGAAAAATTATTTAAAAATGTGTTAAATATTTGTGTTGAAAATGTGAATGTTGAATGTTGAAAATTAGGTAAAATTAGGTGTTGAATATTGAAAATTAGTGTGTGATGATGTAGGTAATGATGTATTTTATTTTTAGATTATTTGTAAAAATTTTCTATAAATAGATCTCTCATTTGTGAAGAAAATCACAATTGAGTTGAGAGAAAAATATTATAAAGTGTGTAGTGTGATAATTTTGAGAGTTTGAGATTTTTACTTTTTACCGTAAATTTTTACTTTTTCACAACAAGATTCATTTAATTTATATTCATATGAAAAACAATGGCTCTGATACCATTTGTTGGAAATTATAAAGCCTTCGGAACAATTCCGGCTAAAAAAATTATTTTCGATCAAATCGAAACGCAGCGGAAGCGATTACATAATTTCATAAATTATAATCGAACATATGAAAATAAATTAACTATGAATTTAAATAAAAATAATTTACTAGAAAACTAACCTCTTGTAGTTTTTCCTTTTTTCGCGAATTCGAGATGCGTAGAAACCACAGCCTTCCAGTACGATCCTTACTATCAACGGTAGTGTGTGGGCACTCAAAAACACAAAAGCTAGAAATCAAACTTTTATTTTATTCTCTAATCTATTTTCAACTCATGAACAAGTAGAGAATGAGTTGTATATTTTTCTTGTATCTTGAAAAGACTACCTAGGATCCTATTTATAATATTCAACTCAAGAGGCAAAATCCCAATCTAATTGAGATTCCAAAACCATCGGCCATATCTTATCAAATCTAAGATAAGGCCAAAAAAATCCCACTTGATTTGATTTTATAAATTTAAGTCTTTTAAAACTCATTTTAAAAGTTATAGGATTTCTAGGATCTTATCAAAATAAATTAGAAAATTATTCTAACTTATTTTTAGATATTAAACAATATCTATAATTTATGCACAATAAATTAAAGATATTATAATCAACTTTTGGATATTTCCACAATAATCCAAATATATAATTATCTCATAATTATAATTTAATATAATTAATATCTCATAATCAATTATATTTATCTCCAAATAGAGTTATGGAAACATTTTTCCATATCCACACATGATTTCTAAATTACATTTTTAATCCGTCATTAATTTGAAAGGCGTACCGGTGACCATTGACTCATAATTAGAAGCTCCAATAAATTAAATAAATAATTAAACTCTTTAATTAATTTATCTAATTTATTAATTCCATAATTACTCCGCTAAAAATATGGAATTGAACTCTTCTTCATTTTGAAATATCTTACTCTACAAAATTGAGCAGTCCATTGATATAATCATTACATATGGATTAATCCTCCATAGACAATTCGTAATTGAAGCTAGGAATTTTCCGTTTACCTCTTCAATTATTTCTTATCCTCATTTACCGTTAATTCACTAGTGAGTGGTTTAATTTATAACTTAATTATAAATTAGTTGGGCCCAACACTCAGTTCCAGAATTAACAAATGAGGGAATCGCCTTTCTACTTCTCACAAGAAGGAATGGATTCCATGTCTGTGAATTCATAGTCTCAGCCATTTATTTCAAATATAAATCTAAAATGCAAGTAATGAAAAATGCACAATTGCAAATTTTAAACAAGCAAATTAAGAATCATATCAAAATGACCAGGAGTTTATAACCACATCAGGATTAAGATTTGTCCATATATGATCATCTTATGATTTAAATAGAGTTTCATATTAACAACGGAATTTATTATGAAATATCTAATTAAATCGATCCTAGTCCTACATAATCTCATTATATATAAATGCCCCCATATAGATGTCTCTACATCGACGTTCCGGATAAGACAGTCAAATTCATAATGTTCATGAGCCGTATTAGTGATGTTTTAATTAAAGATCCCATACTTTAATTAATTTCATCACGGACTTAATTTAAGTTTATTATCCATAATTTTAATCTTCGTGTATATATAACTTTTATATATACTAAAATCATGGTTACATCCAATAAACTAGGGATTTTACTATGATATTCATGAAAATAGTATTTCATGCAAATATGTTCAATAATAAATGTCGTTTTTATTAATAATAAAAACATAATCTAATTACAATGCTTTAAGGGCACTATCCCTAACACTCTCCCATCAGCATCACGAATAACTCCTCCTACCGCTGATTGCATTTTGTCTTTCGTACTCTGTGTTAAGCTTGTAAAATCCTGTGGGGGACGTTTCTTCCATCAGACGATAGTGCATATGTCAGTTTCCCAACTGAACTATGCCACTACAGATAAGGAATTTCTTGCTCTGGTTTCTAGATAAATTTAGATCATATTTGATAGGGAGCAAAGTTGTAGTGCACACTGACCATTCCGCCTTGAAATACTTCATGGCCAAAAAAGAGGCAAAACCAAGGCTAATTCGCTGGATTCTTCTGTTGCAGGAATTTGACCTGGAGATAATCGATAGGAAGGGGACAGCGAACCAAGTTGAAGACCTTCTCTTGCGTTTGGAAAATCCAATTCAAGGTAATGAAATTATTCGCGATGATTTCCCGGATGAACAACTTTTTGAGGTCAACATTTTACCGTGGTACGCCGATTTTGTTAATTATCTATCCAGTAATTTCATCCCCCCGACTTTACTTATCAGCAAAAGAAGAAATTTTTCTCAGATTTGAAATATTATTTGTGGGAGGATCCTTATTTGTTTAGAATATGTGCAGACGGTGTAATTCGTAGATGTGTTCCCCAGTAAGAGGTAAGTGAAATTTTGTTTCATTGTCATGCTGGTCCGGCCGGAGGCCATTTTGGGGCAACTAGAACAGCGTCAAAAGTCCTCCAGTCTTGTTTTTATTGGCCTACTCTGTTTAAAGATGCGCATGAACATGTTACAAAATGTCCAAATTGTCAGCGCACATGTAACATCTTTAGGAGACATGAATTGCCTCTCAATAGTATTTTGGTGTGTGAGATAATTGATGTGTGGGGTATAAATTTCATTGGTCCGTTCCCAGTTTCTTTCGGGATCAAGTATATTTTAGTGGCTGTAGATTACGTGTCAAGGCCCGTATTTCGTATTCGTAATTTTTGCGGAATTATTTAAAATTTTTTTCTCTTTAAATAAATAATATGCATCATTCATAAAATAAACTGATAAATAAGTTTAACTTTAAAAATAACAGCGAAAGTAATTATTTTGTTTCAAAACAACAACTTAAAAAAATTAAATATCCAACATATAAAAAGATGAGTTTGAACATGAAATTGCGAATAAATTGAAACATGAGGTCCTCGGGTTCCTACTACTGCCGACCCAAGCAGCTCACTGGTCCTCGCCCTCAGTCCCGACCTCATCAGTACCTACAACAATCAGGTCTAGTGAGTCTAAAGACTCAACATGCATATATCGTGAATAACAAGTAAATATATCATAAAATCGCATGCAACGTAAAAATATCGTATCGTAAAGCGTAAGGTGAAAATCGTGTCATGAGTAATTATAGATACATGCATATCTTAAAATCGTACGTAAAATATTTGCTCGATAGAGCCCTGTCATAAAATATCATATCGTAATTTTTCTGGTAGAGATAATGTTTCAACGCAAGTGGCCCATAACATAACATGCACGTCTGATCAGACTAAACCACAGTATACTGGGCGGTATAGATCTCCACAGCCCTTGGAATGGATGTCCATACCCATACATGAACATAAACCGGTCGTAAGTCACCGGGTAGAGAGATCCCATAAGCGTGAGATGACCACAAGACATATCGCATATATCTCAAAAATAAACATTTTATATTTTATGCACGTAATATAATTATAACCCTGTTTTTACCGAATGAGTTGGATCGTTCCCAGGCTTGCTGCGACCTAATTCTAACGTGAGAAATATGCAAATAATCTCAACTTAGCAGAAACTTAATATCCGAACAAAAAACGAGACAAACGCAACCAACAAACTATTTTTCCAACCATGACTCTGTACCAACCCGAACCAACATCAAACCATCGTTTAGTCATGATTAAAATACACCTAACATGATGAAATAATAACCCTAAGAATTGTAATCCATGAAAATTAGTGAATGGAGGCCAAAATCTTGAAACACTCTTTCGAGAGTCACTTTGGCACATTGCACCGTAAATTCTCGTACGACCTCTAAACTTAACCGAATCACAAACGGCCAAAAACTCTAACTCATTGAGGTACTGTCCCATCCAAGGCCATATGCTAAAAGCCAACCAAAAACTCAAACAAGCCTCCTGAACCGAAGCGATGCCGCTGTCAAAATGAGTGACAGCAGCTGCGCTTGCTTTGCTTCGTTTACGAGACCAATGGACATTGGGACTTGAACCACCGACCAGAGTCTCTTACCAACGTCCCAAGGTGTGGCTTGAACCATGGCTAAGGGCTAAAAGCCAACCACAATCCAAGCAAACACCTACGACAATCCAAAGCTTCACCCGAGAACACCATTTGCTGTACCGTGGGGGGTGTTGCTTCATCTTGCTGTCATATATCATTCCAGTGGCCATATGATCCACCATGGCTTATTCTAGACATCATGGGGTATTGTGTGGACCATGGCTAAGGGCTAGAAGCCAACCAAGATCCACCCAACACCCCCAAAGCCGAAACCATCTCATACAAAATTCAGAAAATGAAACCGTGGGGCACTTGTCTTGTTGTTTAAAAATCTTGATGGATTCGTGCACCGAGCCTTGAAAGGCTATCTTGGTCACGTCCTAGACATGATAATGGAGGGTTCTAACCATGGTTACAAGCCTTAGACCAACCACAATTTGAACACCCTCCCTAGCCAATCGAACACAGAAATCGTGACTCAAACTTGCAACTATGGAAGAAGTTGCTGTCAAGTCTCTTCCTTGCGTGCATGGGCTGAAACCAATGAACCAACATGACCCTAACACACTCTAGCACATGTCTAGATGCAGCCTTGAGCGCCTAGAACCGACCAACTCCCTGCAACCAACAAAAACAATCCAACCGTGAAGCATAAAGCCAAGGCCGAGAAGGGGCTGTGCAGAATTTCTCAAAGTTGCTGTCAAATCGGTTTTTGGCTACTTAAATCATGAACATGTAATGTTATAAAATATTTATAGGACTTGATTGAAGAGAAATGAACTATATAAACATGCCTGAAATCGGTTTTTGAAAGAAACAAATCAATACGACGAACACGGCGCGGCGGAGACGAAGTGGTATTTTCTTTTCTCTCTTGTTTTCTTGATGTCACTCACAATTTTGCTGCTGTTTTCTCTGAAATTTTCAAATGAGAGGGTGGGGAGATGCTAAGGAAATGAAGAGGAAGGTTGCAAGTTAAATGGGTCAAGAATGCATTAAGAAGGAAGTTGCATAAGAGGAGGTTGAATGGCAAAGGGAATTATATCATTTCCATTTCTTGTTGCACGAGATGGAGGGATTTGGGGAGGTGGGGAGGGGGGGGGGGGGNTCCCAATTGGTTACACATTTTAATTTAGGATTTAATTAACTATTGAACATAAAAGAACTTATTTAATAACTTAACTCCAATTAACTAAATAAATCTTAAAAACATTATTTAACATTAAAATAAATTATTCCTTGGCTTAAATTAAATTTAGGAATATTTTCTTATTATTAATCTTATCTCAATTTCCCAAACTCCAGTCCGGCCTCGCGTACTTATCCGAAAAGAAAAAAACTAAACTTCTACGTAAAATAAATAATCATAACTTAACAAAGTTTTAAAATGAATTAAGCCCTCATGCATGTATAAAAATCATTTTAATTTAAATAATAATAATTATGCATGGCTTATACGTAATCTGATTTATCGGGTTCTACAACTCTCTCCCCATTAAAAGAATTTTTGTCCTCGAAATTAAAACTTACCGAATAACTCAGGGTACCGACTCTTCAACTCTGGCTCAAATTCCCACGTAGCTTCCTCCTCCGAATGGTTAAGCCATTTGACTTTCACTAGCTTAACCAATTTGTTCCGAAACTTTTGCTCCTGTCTGTCTAAGATTTGCACTGGTCTTTCTTCATACGACAGGTTCGGAGTGAGCTGCAACGGTTCAAAGTTCAAGACATGTGAAGGATTCGCCATATACTTCCTCAGCATAGAGACGTGGAACACGTTGTGTACTCCGGCCAGATTCGGCGGAAGAGAAACACGATAAGCTAACGTCCCAACCCTGTCGAGGATCTCAAATGGTCCAATGAATCTCGGACTAAGCTTTCCCTTCTTCCCACACCGCATGACACCTTTCAGAGGTGCTATCTTCACGAAAACATGGTCGCCAACGGCAAACTCTAGATCTCTCCTCCTCTGATCCGCATAACTCTTCTGTCGACTCTGAGCAGTCCTCAACCTATCACGGATCTTGACTACTACATCGGTAGTCTGATGAATAATCTCCGGACCCAATTCTGATCTTTCCCCTACTTCATCCCAATGAATAGGCGATCTACACTTACGACCGTACAGTGCTTCCTATGGAGCCATACCTATAGACAACTGGAAACTGTTGTTATAGGTGAACTCAACCAATGGCAACTTCGACTCCCAACTCTCTGAGAAATCGATGACACATGCACGGAGAAGATCCTCCAAAATCTGGATAACTCTATCTGATTGTCCATCTATCTGAGGGTGGAAAGCTGTGCTAAACAACAACTTCGTACCCATAGCTGAATGCAGACTCTTACAAAATGAGGAATTGAATCTAGGATCTCGGTCAGACACTATAGAAACGGGAATACCATGAAGTCTGACTATCTCTCAGATATATAACTTTGCATACTGAATCATGGTGAAAGTCGTCTTAATGGGCAAGAAGTGCGCTGATTTGGTAAGACGATCAACAATCACCCAGATAGCATTTGATCCTCTGACTGACTTCGGCAATCCGACCACGAAGTCCATGGTAACATTCTCCCACTTCCACTCGTGAATAGGAAGAGGCTTGAGCATACCTGCTGGTCTCTGATGTTCCGCTTTCACTAGCTGACACGTCAAACACTCTGATATGAAATGTCTGATATCCTTCTTCATTCCCGGCCACCAATACAATAACTGCAGATCTTTGTACATCTTCGTACTCCCAGGATGAAGAGAGTACGGTGACATATGGGCCTCTGATAAAATATCTGCTCGAATAGAACCGCCGCTAGGAACCCACATTCTGTCTCGATATCTCACAATGCCGTCGCTAAGTGTATACAAGATACTGCCTTTGGCCTCATTTCTCTGCTTCCACTTTGCCAACTACTCATCTGCTGGCTGTCCACTGCGAATAAGGTCTAGAAGAGAAGACTGAATTGTCAAAGTAGATAGACAGGGAACTCTACCTCGAGGATATGTCTCTAGATCAAACCTCTGCATCTCAGACTGAAGGGGTCTCGGAATCACCAAATGAGCCATCACTGCGATTTTCCTGCTCAATGCATCCGCAACTACATTAGCTTTGCTAGGGTGGTAGCTAATGTCACAGTCATAGTCCTTCACTAGCTCCAACCAACGCCTCTGACGCATATTCAACTCTTTCTGCGTAAAGAACTACTTGAGGCTCTTATGGTCGGTAAAGATCTGACACTTCTCCCCGTACAAATGATGCCTCCAAATCTTCAAGGCAAATACTACGGCTGCCAACTCTAGATCGTGGGTAGGGTAATTCTTCTCATGGGTCTTCAACTGACGAGAAGCATATGCTATTACCTTCCCATGCTGCATCAACACGGTGCCTAAACCGAGCTTTGAAGCATCGGTATACAAAACAAAATCTCCTGGCCCTGACGGCATGGCCAATACCGGCGCTGAAATAAGAGCTTGCTTCAAAGAATCGAAGCTCTTCTGACACTCATCGCTCCACACGTACTTAGCATTCTTCTTTGTCAACGACGTGAGTGGAACTGCGATAGAGGAGAAACCCTAAATAAACTTCCGATAATATCCTCCTAGCCCAAGGAAACTACGGATCTCTGAGGCATTTTGCGGTACAACCCAATCTCTGACTGCTGCAACTTTCGCTCCGTCTACCTCCATACCGCTGCTAGAAACGATGTGGCCTAAGAACGCCACCTTCTCTAACCAGAATTCGCACTTATTGAACTTTGCGAATAGTTTGTGCTTCTATAAGGTCTGCAAAACTGCGGTCAGATGTCTGCTGTGCTCCTCAAGATTCTTTGAGTAGACGAGAATGTCGTCTATGAATACTATCACGAACTGATCAAGGTACGGCTGAAATACGCGATTCATGATATTCATGAAGATCGCTGGCGCATTCGTCAAACCGAACGGCATCACAAGGAACTCAAAGTGGCCATAACGAGTCCTAAAAGCAGTCTTGAGAACATCGGCATCTTTCACCCGCAACTGGTGATAACCAGAACGCAGATCAATCTTTGAGAATACTGAAGCTCCCTGCAACTAATCAAATAAATCTTCAATCCTCGGAAGTGGGTATTTGTTCTTCACTGTAACCCTGTTCAATTCCCGGTAATCAATGCAGAGTCTCATCGAACCATCCTTCTTCTTCACAAACAAGACTGGCGCACCCCATGACGAAAAACTCGGGCGAATGAACTCCTTGTCAAGAAGTTCCTGAATCTGCTTCTTGAGTTCTGCCATTTCTGTCGGTGCTAATCAGTACGACGCTTTTGAGATAGGTGCGGTACCTAGCATAAGCTCAATAGAAAACTCCACCTCTCGCACAGGTGGCATACCAGAGACGTCATCAGGAAAAACGTCTAGAAAGTCCCTGACAACTGGGACATCGGAGGCTGACTGACTGGGTGTCTCGGGAACAGATACGAAAGTCGCTAAAAACGCTCGACACCCTCTACGCATGAGCTTCCTAGCCTGGGCACACGGTATAATACACGGTAAAAGAAAGTACCTGTCTGGCTCGAATAAGAACTGCTCTCTCCCAAGCGGTCGGACTAGAACAGATCTCCGCTGGAAATCAATCAAAACTCTGTTCTTTAATAGCCAGTCCATACCCAGAATGATATCAAACTCTGGCATCGGAAATACGATAAGATCCGCATAAACAAGATTGCCACGAAGTTCGAGGTCTATGTCTCGGACCACATTAGTAGCTGTCAGCTTCTCTCCCAAAGGTAGTACTACTGAATACGCTACATCTAGCCCAATGGTCTTGACCTTGAGGAAATTCGCAAAGATCTCTGAAATAAATGAATGAGTAGCCCCTGAATCTATCAAGGCATTCGTAACTAAACCAGCTATAAAAATTCTCCCTGAAAGGTTGGAACATCAAGCTGAACCCAATAATTACAAGAACTAAACTTATAGACATGCGAAGGTCAAAGTTCTTCTAAACTGTCATGAGCATTTTCTCTGGGTTCGTCTCCGCTGCATGGAGGGCAAAAACTTTGCCTTGGGTAGGTAGACTCCCCTGAGGGCACTCCTTCAATAAGTGGTCAGGACTACCACACTTGTAGCACTTCCCCGAACCATATCTACAAACTCCAGTGTGGCGACGTGAGCACTTGGCACAGACTGGATACTCCAGGGCCCTCGGGACTACACGTCCCTACTGCTGCTGTCCTCTGTTCCTAGGTGGGCCGTGGAAAGGCTTCTTACTCTGATGCTGCTGATGGGAAGGGCGGTGCGGCACTTGGACTGATCGCTTGCCCTGGCGATCTCTCTCAATATCATTCTGATCCTGTTATGCAGCTAGAGCTCTGGAGACAGCAACATCATAGGTGGCAGGGCCAGCCACCCTGACATCACGGCGCAAGATCGGCCGTAGACCATCCAGAAAATGCCTCAATTTTGCTCCAGCATCATTTGCAATCAGGGGTACAAAATGGCAACCCCTCTCAAACTTACGAATAAACTCCGTAACAGTCATGTCTCCCTGCCTCAGGGTCATGAAATCCCTGGTCAATCTGGAACGCACCTCGTCAGTAAAATATTTAGAGTAGAATACCTTTGTAAAGCACGTCCATCTCAGAGTAGCCAAATCTAGGGCTACAGATGCTCCTTCCCACCACAGGCGAGCGTCACCTCCAAACAGATAGGTTGCACAACGAACTCTATCCTCATATCCAAACTCCATAAATTCAAAGATAACCTCAAGGGACTTAATCCAGCCCTCGGCAATCATAGGATCTGTCGTCCCTGAGAACTCCTTCGGTCTCATCTTCATGAACCGCTCATAGGTAGACTCAGGCCCCGTCTGCCTGGCTACCCCAACAATGTTCCCCGCAAACTGTGCGAAGAACCGAGTCATTCCGGCTAACATCTGGGCGTTCATGTTCGGTGGAGGGGGTGGTGGTAAATCTCCTCTTGCCTATGATCCTCACCGTCCTCATGACGATGCTCATCGTCTCTCATGCGATCAGGAATGCGTCTAGGAGGCATGCTGTTCCATACATACAACCCATACGTAACCAACATGCATAATCCTATTATTTCTTTAAATTTAAATAAATACTGCATAATCATAATCTGGACATAAAACATTTCATGAAAACATGCTGTTAAAATATTTCATGCTTTAAACGAAGTGCATAAACGTAAAACTTACAGACCGAAGACGTGACTTCATGAGCTTCTCGAGGTCAGTAGTAGTACAACCCTTTACAAGAACATAGGCTATGACACCAACTGTCAAGGCCCGTATTTCGTATTCATAATTTTTGCGGAATTATTTAAAAATTTTTTCTCTTTAAATAAATAACACGCATCATTCATAAAATAAACTGATAAATAAGTTTAACTTTAAAAATAACAGCGGAAGTAATTATTTTGTTTCAAAACAACTTAAAAAAATTAAATATCCAACATATAAAAAGATGAGTTTGAACATGAAAATGCGAATAAACTGAAACATGAGGTCCTCGGGTTCCTACTACTGCCGACCCAAGCAGCTCACTGGTCCTCGCCCTCAGTCCCGACCTCATCAGTACCTACAACAATCAGGTCTAGTGAGTCTAAAGACTCAACATGCATATATTGTGAATAACAAGTAAATATATCATAAAATCGCATGCAACGTAAAAATATCGTATCGTAAAGCGTAAGGTGAAAATCGTGTCATGAGTAATTATAAATACGTGCATATCTGAAAATCATACGTAAAAGATTTGCTCGATAGAGCCCTGTCATAAAATATCATATCGTAATTTTTCAGGTAGAGATAATGTTTCAACGCAAGTGGCCCATAACATAACATGCACGTCTGATCAGACTAAACCACAGTATACTGGGGGGCATAGATCACCACAGCCCTTGGAATGGATGTCCATACCCATACATGAACATAAACCGGTCGTAAGTCACCGGGTAGAGAGATCCCATAAGCGTGAGGTGGCCACAAGACATATCGCATATATCTCAAAAATAAACATTTTATATTTTATGCACGTAATATAATTATAACCCTGTTTTTACCGAATGAGTTGGATCATTCCCAGGCTTGCTGCGACCTAATTCTAACGTGAGAAATATACAAATAATCTCAACTTAGCAGAAACTTAATATCCGAACCAAAAACGAGACAAACGCGGCCAACAAACTAATTTTCCAACCATGACTCCGTACCAACCCGAACCAACATCGAATCATCATTTAGTCATGATTAAAATACACCTAACATGATGAAATAATAACCCTAAGAATTGTAATCCACAAAAATTAGTGAATGGAGGCCAAAATCTTGAAACGCTCTTTCGAGAGTCACTTTGGCACATTGCACTCTAAACTCTCGTACGACCTCTAAACTTAACCAAATCACAAACGGCCAAAAACATGACCTTCCTAACTCATCGAGGTACTGTTCAGTCCAAGGTCATAGGCTAAAAGCCAACCAAGAACTCAAACAAGCCTCCTGAACCGAAGCAATGGCGTTGTCAAAATGCGTGACAGCAGCTGCGCTTGCTTTGCTTTGTTGACAAGACCAATGGCTATTGGGGCTTGAACCACCTACCAGAGTCTCTTAAAACGTCCCAAGGTGTGGCTTGAACCATGGCTAAGGGCTAAAAGCCAACCACAATCCAAGCAAACACCTACGACAATCCAAAGCTTCACCCGAGAACACCATGTGCTGTACCATCGGGGGTGTTGCTTCATCTTGCTATCATATATCATTCCAGTGGTCATATGATCAACCATGGCTTGATATAGATATCATGAGGTATTGTGTGGGCCATGGCTAAGGGCTAGAAGCCAACTAAGATCCAACCAACACCCCCAAAGCCGAAACCATCTCATACAAAAATCAGAAAATGAAACTGTGGGGCACTTGTCTTGTTGTTTAAAAATCTTGATGGATTCGTGCACCAAGCCTTGAAAGGCTATCTTGGTCACGTCCTAGATATGCTAAGGGAGGGTTCTAACCATGGTTACAGGCCTTAGACCAACCACAATCCGAACACTCTCCCTAGACAATCAAACACAGAAATCATGACTCAAACTTGCAACTATGGAAGAAGTTGTTGTCAAGTCTCTTCCTTGCGTGCATGGGCTGAAATTAATGAACCAATATGACCCTAACACACTCTAGTACATGTCTAGATGCAGCCTTGAGCGCCTGGAACCGACCAACTCCCTGCAACCAACAAAAACAATCCAACCGTGAAGCATAAAGCCAAGGCCGAGAAGGGGCTGTGCAGAATTTCTCAAAGTTGCTGTCAAATCGGTTTTTGGCTCCTTAAATCATGAACATGTAATGTTTTAAAATATTTGATGACTTGATTGAAGAGAAATGAACAATATAAACATGCCTGAAATCGGTTTTTGAAAGAAACAAATCAATACGACGAACACGGCACGGCGGATACGGAGTGGTATTTTCTTTTCTCTCTTGTTTTCTTGATGTTACTCACGATTTTGCTGCTGGTTTTCTCTAAAATTTTTGAATGAGAGGGTGGGGAGATGCTAAGGAAATGAAGGGGAAGGTTGCAAGTTAAATGGGTCAAGAATGCATTAACAAGGAAGTTGCATAAGAGGAGGTTGAATGGCAAAAGGAATTATATCATTTCCATTTCTTGTTGCACGAGATGGAGGGATTTTTTTTTTTTTGGGGGGGGGGGTGATGACCGAAATTCTCCAACAAAACAAGGCAAGAATATTGCTTAAATCATGAATTTTAAATTCTTAAAGTCTTAGATATCCATTATGTATTTTACTAATTTAATAAATTAAATTAGGGTAATAATTTTCTTGCATGGCATGGCTTGGTCTATAGAATTATTTATTAAAATTTTAGGTTGTTATTTCTTGAATATATTAGGCCTAGATTAATTTATCCCAATTGGTTTCACATTTTAATTTAGGATTTAATTAACTATTGAACATAAAAGAACTTATTTAATAACTTAACTCCAATTAACTAAATAAATCTTAAAAATATTATTTAACATTAAAAAAAATTATTCCTTGGCTTAAATTAAATTTATGAATATTTTCTTATTATTAATCTTATCTCAATTTCCCAAACTCCAATCTGGCCTCGCGTACTTATCTGAAAAGACAAAAACTAAACTTCTACGTAAAATAAATAATCATAACTTAACAAAGTTTTAAAATGAATTAAGCCCTCATGCATGTATAAAAATCATTTTAATTTAAATAATAGTAATTATGCATGGCTTATACGTAATCTGATTTATCAGGTTCTACATTACGTGTTTAAGTGGGTGGAGGCACTTGCATGCAAAACTAATGATTCTAGGGTTGTCGTTCAATTTCTCATGAAAAATAATTTCTCACGTTTTGGCACACCTAGAGCCATTATTAGCGATGAGGGTACTCATTTTTGTAATCGTTAATTTGACAGTCGGTTGGCTAAGTATGGGGTCCGACATAAGGTGGCCACACCTTATCATCCTCAAACTAATGGCCAAGTCTAGGTATCAAATAGAGAACTTAAACCCATTTTTGAGAATACTGTCGGTGCTTCAAGGAAAGAATGGTCTAGAAAACACGACGATGCACTTTGAGCTTACCGCACTGCTTTTAAAACTCCCATTGGCATGTCTCCTTTTAGATTATTGTATGGGAAGTCGTGTCACCTACCCGTAGAACTTGAAAATAGGGCTTATTGGGCTACTAAATTCTTGAATTTTGATGCTAAAGCCAGAGATGACGAGAGAGTGCTGCAACTGAATGAATTGGATAAATTTAGGTTGGATGCTTATGAGAATGCCAAGCTTTACAAGGAAAAAACCAAACGGTGGCATGATGAAAACATCGTCCATCGAGAATTTATGGTGGGACAACTGGTACTATTATACAATTCTCGACTGAAGTTGATGTCAGGCAACTTGCATTCACGGTGGTCAGGACCATACACTGTCACGCAAGTTTTCCCTTACGGGACAGTAGAGTTCACTAGTGAAGCAACTAGAGTATTCAATGTGAATGGGCATAGGCTGAAGGTTTATCATGGTGGTACTATGCCTGACGAGCCGACCACCGTGGATCTGCAAGATCCAAATTGAATAAGGGAATACAGTTGGGCTAAAGACTATAAATTTAGCACTTGCTGGGAGGCAACCCAGTGTTTAATTTTATTTTTCTTTCATCTTTAATTTAGTTTTTTTTAATGCATATCTCATGAGCTAATCTCAATGAATGCTGGTGCATATAGGTTATTCAATAGCGGTGAGATTTCTCAAGTGTGGGGGATTCTATTGTGACCAGCGGATTGAGAACATCGAATAGGCCAGGGAAGTTTCTGTACAATTCGTGCATTTTGTGTGCTTGATCGAGTTTCAATTTTGATATGTAGATATATAGAATTGTAAATTCCTATCTTCGAATTATGTGTCTGGTTCGAAGCGTGTGTCGGGTACTCTTAAAAAAAAATTTAAATTTGGCACTGGGACCATTAGACGGACCTTCATACGGGGTCTGTGTTATTCGATCTTTTGACTGCCGATTTACAGAGCCTACACGGACCCTTACCCGGACCCATACACGGGGTCCGTGTCCACGAATTTACAACCTGCGGATTTCCAGAGCATACACGGACCTTTACCCGGACCGGTACACGGGGTCCGTGTTCACCACTTCCAGATCTTCCATTTTCGCGAATATGCCCGGACCTCTACCCTTACACGGGGTTCGTGTCTGTTATTTTCATCTGTTGATCTTTAATGGGTAATGTTTGAATCTTAAATTGCGATGAAAACGAATCTTGTGATATTCGAAGCATGATCTTTTGACCGGGGGTGATAGAATTTGACAAATTGAAAAGTTTTTATTGTATTACTTGAGTTCGGAATCTAAGATATGTCTTATCTTCATTTCATGTCTGGTTTGTTCGAGGACGAACAAAGGTTAAGTGAAAAGTCTATTCTTTTTTTTATTGCTTCAAAATTACTAGAAAATAAATATTTTTTAAACACTCCTAATTTCGGCCATGTACACATACTACATAAAAATATTTTTATAAAATATTTTACTCATTAAAATAAAACATCAACCACTAATATATAAAAATCCAAAGGAATCCGTCAAAACATGAAATCATCAAATGTTTTACCAAACCTAAAAAGTAATAAATTTGAAAAGTATAACCCATACTAAACCTCTCAAAAGCATAAATACATATTCTTAAAATCTTTAACGTAAATCATGAATCATAAATTGTAAATGCGGAAAAGTAGAAGTGCTGGTCCTCGGGTTGTATGCACTTTCAGTCCAGTCAGGTCAACCATCAAGACCTCCATCAAACTCACCTGCGTCCATCACACCTAGTGAATATAAAGACTCAACACACCATAATCTTTATAACAAATAATATGTATAAAATCACAAGCAACAATGAAAATACTTTTACGTAAAGATAACATTTTCATGACATGCAAACATAAACCTTAATCTTTTCCTTTATTCCTTAACATAACATGACATAAAACCTTTTATCATGATCATAAACATTTTTCTTTTCTTTTATTGAATTCAGATCGCTAATTAAGACTTTCCTCAAACCTCAAAAAGTCGATGGATCCATCTACATGAAACCGCAGTACTGGGCGGCGGGGAACACCAGCAACACTCTCACCGGTCCACTGGGCCTTGGCCTGTCCTCATCGAATAGAAATACGATCGTCGGGCTCCCTCTTGGGCCTTTTCCCATAAATGGGCTCCCTCTGGGGCCTTTTCCCCTCACGATATTCCCATTCTTACCTCAAACCTCATAACCTCAATAGTCATAATTACTTCACTTCCTTCAATGTTTTACATTCTCATTACTTAATAAAAAAAAAATCATGCATAACATAACCTTTTTGTTTTTGAAACCAAGCATGCAGCATATCTTTTAAATGTCTTCATTAAATCATAAAAATCTCATAGACATTTAAAACTCATCATTTAATCATGTAAAATTTCGTAAACATTTAAAAATAATCATAATATCATAAAAACAGCATTTAGAGCACTGTCATGACGTTTACTAATTTTTAGGTGTAAAAAGACCGTTTTACCCCTGGACGTGATATTTTACGTTTTTGACCTTTTCTTGATTTCATTGGCTCTAACATGTCCCAAAAAAATATTTAAGCTTAAATTAAAATTCTCATAATTTTATTTGGCTTAAAAACTAGACTTTTTAATTAATTCGTAATTAGACGTTTTGAAGGCGTTTTAATCCGGATTAAAATTTCAAACTTTAATATAAAATTCCTAAATTCGAAACTTAGTCTATTTATATTATTTTAGCCCTCGTGAACCATGACTCGACCCCCGTGAGCCATGTTCCGATTTATTTTAGCTTTGAAAACCCTAATGTGACCTATTCAAGTCCCACCCGAGCCATGTCTCGATTTTGTCGAGCCACGCCCAAGTCACCTTGAGCCAACTCCTTCCTAACCCCTCTATGGACCCTCCAGGACCCACATGACCCCTTGAACCAGGCCCTGGCTCGAAGCCGAAGTCCCTACTCCAGCTGCAAGCTTCGGCCTAGAATTATACTTGGCATAGGACAATCCCAACTTGCTAGGACTCTAACCAACCGAGCTAGCCCCTAGAACAACCTACCGTACACCTTCTTAGGACCCTAGTGAGACACCCTAGCCCAGCCCGTGACCCCTGGCTGCACCGCAGCGATGCCTGCGCGCTGCTGCACCAAGGCATGCAGCAGCACTCTCTCGGGTAGGAGTCCTAGCGTGGCTAGGACTCCTTCCCCAGCCCTTATCTCGAGTCCTAGCCTGCCTAGGACTCTCCCCTCGACTGAACCATCCCCTGACCGAGCCCTGGCCCCAAGCCGTAACCCTCCAGCCCCTCAACAAGGAACCCGATCACCCCCAAGCCCCATGACAGAAAAACCGACTCAAGCTTATTTCCTTGGTGATTGCCGTGGGTTTGGTGCATTGTTAGGACTCTAATTCATATAAAAACTTGCCTGAAATTGTCATAGTCATGGCAGCCTCATTAGATAAATTAAACAAGGTTTTTGGAACATCAAACCATGAATTCGTCACAAGCCTATGCCATATTTCGAAAATAATAACAAGGATATCATGATTTTCATACAAACGATAATTAAAATGATAATACGATGTGATAGACGAGAAAAAGATATGTATGACGTGCCTTTGCGTTTTAAATGCATGAATATACGTCGACGACAAAGAACGGGGCAAGACCTTGGCTTGCACTATTTCTTCGAGCTTCGAAATTTCCTTCAATTATTGAGTGTGTGCCGTGAGGTTTTAGGGAGAATTTGTGTGTGCCAAAATTCTGAGAGTGAGGCGTGTAGGTGTGATGGTTTGGGGAGGGTTTAACTTAATTTAAACACTAATCAAATCACTAATTAAGGCTTAGGCCTATTAAGAAAAACTTTAGGTCCATTAGTGCTTGATTAGGATTTATTTAAAATATTAAAATAGTTTTGTACAAGTAAGTTTGTGAATTTATTGGCCGGGTTGCCAAAAAGTTTGTATTTTTGTTGAAAAACCAACACCGATAAAAATTACGTCCCTGAGTATAAAATCACCTCAAAGCCCCTTATTTTCAAAAATAAGAAAAAGCATCACCCTTATTTTAAATAGTTAAAAACAATTGATCAATAAAAATATTTTCTATTTTTCAGCCTTCGGTCTCCGTTCCTCGATCGCAACTCGAATAACCTTTAAAAATACGTTTTAATGCAATCATGTAGAAAAATGTATTTTTAAACATGAAAATATGCACAACAAAATTAATTCATGCAATTAAAATATTTAATTAAAATACACAAGGAATTTAATAATTTATCTGCATGTGGTTCGCGTGGACCCTCAAATTTTCGGGGCGTTACATTAAGTGTGGGGGAGTTGATAAGCACGAATTATATAGCGTTTAGGGACTTTATTTTATCGTATTCGTGCTTATCTGGCGTTTTTATTCCGAGTTTCGCGCTTAATTCGTTTTATTGTTGCTATTTGCAGGGTTGACCAAAAAGTGATAAAAGCCAACGAAAGGGAAAGAAAGTCAAGCTTTGCAATGTCATGTCAGAAACACCCGAAAAAATAGGGAAAAGTACAAAGAGCTGACACAGACCCATACACGGACCCCGTGTAAGGGTCCGTGTCCATTATCCTCCAAAGAAGAGAATTACAGTGTAAGGTCCAAAATTTAGACAACGTAATCCAACCGCATGCAATC
>NC_133318.1:13686862-13687160 GCF_012295235.1 Primulina huaijiensis
TGAAGGTGTACACAACCCGAGGACCGGCGCTTCATTTTCCGCATTGTGCTTTATGATTTAAATTAAAGATTCTAAGACTATTTATTTATGCTTTTGAGAGTTTTTGATAGGCTTGATATGAGCTATACCTTTTCAAACTTATTACTTTTAGATTTGGCAAAACAGTAGACGCTATTGCTTTATCAAAATTTCACTTGAAATTTTAAATGCTAGTGGGTTGACGTTTATTTTAAAGAGGGCAAAATATTTTATAAAAATATTTTCATGTGTTAGGTTATTGGCCAAAAAAAAAAAAAAA
>NC_133318.1:13688142-13781873 GCF_012295235.1 Primulina huaijiensis
ATAAAAAAAATTCTAGTACTTTTAAAGCAATAAAAAGGGCAGACGTTTCATACAGTGCCTAAACGGACCCTTATCCGGACCTGTACCCGGGGTCTATGTCCATTATCCTTTGAGAATGAGAATTACAATGTATACATGGACCCCACGACGGACCCCTACACGCGGTCTGTGTCAAGTGTTTCCCGGACAGAATTTTACAGAAGATACGCAGACCCTAACCCTGACGCATACACAGGGTTCGTGCCCTTCATATCAACATCAGATTTTGCGAAGATTTTTGGTAATTTTTGGGGAGATATTAATTATGGCTCGAAAATAACATGTTTGGTGGGCTTTTTGGAAGGAAAATAAAAAAGAGAAAGCCTAAGATATTGAAGGATTTTTTCACAACTTTGAGATGTTTTTTATTTTGGAGAATTGCAGAGAAGACGGCTACGGCTTGGGGAAAAATAGAGAAAACCGTGCTTCACACGCAAGATTCGCGCACAATCGCTAAGATTTTATCCTCTCTTATTTTCTTATTTTTATTCATGAATACGAATATTAGACTTTCTTCTAGTTTCGAATTTATGGAGTAGTTTTTCTTGTGATCGGGACCACGATAGGGACAAACTTTTGATTTTGTTCATTCATTGGATTATTTGATTTATGAATTAATTTTATGTTATTGATTAATGTTTGTTTAAATTGCTTGCATTTAATTTGGCCTATTATATGCATGTTCGTTGTTCGATCTTGACTCGAAAGAAAATAGATTGAATTTATCTTCAAAAATATTAATCAACACACGATTAAACCGACTAGAAATAGTATTCGGTTTCAATATGCGATTTTAGGAGACAACTTTGATTCCATCGTTAATTAATGCGTTTTGGTTTAATTAAATTCAATTAGAAATAATTGGACTGTTAAATGAAAATAGGATTATAAATTTTAGAAATAGATTTATAATTAAATTAGAGAATTTCATTGTGACATCGAATAATCTGTGATTAAATAATTCCAATACGTGACGCTAATCAAAGTTTGGTACCGTTGTGTGTTCCCGGTCATTTTGTTGAAATTGAAAATCTCCAAGTTCCAACCTGTTCTGAAAATTCGATTTTAGTTATTAACTTAGCATAAATTATTTTAATTTAATTAGTTTAAATTATCTTCAAATCACTTGTTATTGTTTGCTTAGATTAAATTGAATAGTTCAATCTTAGTACTTAAATAATAGTCTCTGCGGGATCGATACTTGTACTTATCGTCTATTTACTATAACCTGACCTAGTCCGCTTGCTAGATTTATTCTCAATCGAAATAATCGGTCAGCGACCATCCAAATCTAGTAAGTATAATGACTCAGCACTGTACGTTCCGAAAATTTGAAGGTCCACGTGAACCACATGCATGGAAGCTATCAAATTTCTTATGTATTTTAATTAAATGGTTTTAATTGCATAAATTGATTATGGTAGGCATGTTTACATGCTTAAAATTTAGTTTCTACTAGAATGCAAAAAAACTGTATTTTAAAGGCTATTCGAGACGCAATCGAGGACCGGGGATCTTATGAAGGAAAATATTTTATTAAATAATTATTTTTAATGGTTTAATGTGTTGTGTATTTTAAATGAAATTTTTGAAAATGAAGTGTTTGGAGGTGTTTATATACGCCAAGTCGTATTTTTAAACGGTATTCGACTTTCGAAGAAAATATGAACTTTTTGAGAACTTGGCTAATATTTTCACGAACTTTCCTAAACAAAATATTTTAAATATTCACTAATGAGCTTAATGGGCCTATTATACTATGATTAATGGGCCTAAGCTTGCACGCATGTTTTGTATTAAACCTTAAGCTCCAAAACCCTAACCCTTGGCAACCAAACTCACGCACACCCCTAAAACAAAAAATTGGACTCCTCCCAACAGCAGCATACGGCCACACACATCACACAACAGCACCTTCATGTGAATTTTGCAAGGATAATTCAGCAAAACTCCCTCCCCGTCGCTCCGTCAACGTCTCTCACGTCAAGGAATTGTTTTCATGCGTATTTACACCTCAATTCTCTTTTTTCTCATCTATTACACCATATTATGGTTTTGAATTATATTTGCATGAAAAATAGGTTGCCTTGCATATATTTTCGTTTTTATACCATGCTATGTCAAAAACTCATGATTTCATGATTCAAAACTTGTGTTAATGGTGCATGAAAGGGCTGCCATCATAGGGCTATGGGAAGGGATGAGTTTAAGATAGTTTAAGGTCCTAGACAAGTTGACACAAGGACTGGACATGAAAGAGGAAGGGGTTGCTCGAAAATTGACACTACAAGAAAAAAAACATTCAACAACACACCTACGACAACGGTTTTTACTAAAACCATTGTCGTATACTTTTTAACAACGGTTTTAGAGAAAACCGTTGTCGTATGTGCGTTTTTTAAGCAAAAGACAACGGTTTTATAAAAACCGTTGTCTTTTGGGGATCAAAGACAAATTTTCTATAAAACCATTGTCTTTGAGCGTTTTTTAGGGAGCGTGTTTTTTTGGACAATCGACTACGGTTTTAGAAAACCGTTGTCAATTATCGTGTTTTTTGGACAAAGAACCCATATTTAGTGACGGTTTTGCTTAAACCATAATAGCGACGATTTGGCTTAAAACTGTTGCTAATTTTGCGACTGTTTTAAGTAAAGCCATCGCATATTTTAAATTAGCAACAATTTTTCTAAAACCTGTAAGAAAACCCATCGAAAATTTAAAACATGCGTCACTTAAAATTTTTCTTTCTTACACGATTTTACTTTCGATTTAGGGTAAATTTTTTTGCTTTAATGTTTGATAAATTTTTAAGTATTAGTTAAGATCATGAACATTGTTAACATAGTAAAATTGTAAGTTTTTTTAGATTTATTAAATTATTAAAAGTAATTTTTTTATTTTACTTAAAATATTAGCGACAGAAATCAACCGTCTCTAAAATTAGCGACGGTTTGCCATAATGTCCGTCGCTAATTTTAGCGACGGTTTTGCTTCAACCCGTCGCTAATTTAATTTGCGATGGTTTTCCAAAAACCGTCGCAAATTGTAGATACAACAACGAATAAAAACCGTTGTCTTTGAGCGCACCGTTTAACCACAGGACCTTTAACAACGGTTTTACAAGACCTAAGACAACGGTGAAAAACCATTGTATTTAGCCTTTTTTTTGTAGTGAGAACTCTTGTGGGGCAAGAACTCTTCGAGTAGGATTTTTCGAGGGTCACGGCTACTAGCTGCGATTAGGGTGTGTCCAGTAGACTTAAGAGGGCTGCATGATGGTCCTAAGATGGCTGCACAAGGGTTGGCTCGAAGGGCAAGGAGGATCGCACGAGTTGAGGGAGCCACGCGCATGCTTAGCTGAGGGGTTGAGGGGCTGAGGCTTCTAGGTCTTCTAAGCTCGGTCCAGTAGGGTCTTATGAGGGTCAGCTAGGGTCTGGTTGGGTTGGTCAAGGGCAAGGGTAGAAGGGTGCAAGCTTAGTCAAGCTAGGGTTTTGGAATAAAAGTGCAGAAAAATTCAGTAGCTTCCTAGGCTTGTTCAATGGACGTGATTGGCTTGGTTTGGGTTGAATATGGTTTAATTAGGTGTTATAAAGCTTTGGTTCAAGTTTGGCGAAGTTCGGTTAAGTTTCGAGTCCATACGAGTAAAAATCGGGATGTACGTCAAAGTTTAAAAACGAATCAAGGAAGTTAACAAAAACCTAAATTTTAAACCTAAGGAATATTAAAGGGAGTGTTTTAAGGTTATAGGTTAAGTTTGGAATGATTTGGGACGTCGTTTCGAGGTCTAGGGATAAATACGAAAAATTATGCTTTTAGGGGTAAAACGATCATTTTACACCTGAAAAATGTTAGACGTCCTGCAAGTGCCCTGAATGCTGTAAATAATGTCAAAATGGTTAATTTATATGTTTATGGAATTTTATGATGAAACGTTAATGGTGAAAGACATGTTGCATACTTGGTTTAAAAGAAAAATGATTTATATATGCATGATTTTTAATAAGTGATGGAAATATGAAAAGTGGAAGGAGGTGAGTAATTGTGGTTAATACGATGATATGATGATTATGATGATACGATGATATGTAAGGTCAAGGCTCAGTTGAAGTGTGAGAGTGTCGCTGATGTTCCCGCCGTCCAGTACTGTGGTTACACGTAGATGGATCCAACGACCTTCAGCTGATACGAAAGTCACAATTAACGATCCGAATTCAATAAAAGGAAAACATATACGTATATGATGAAAGGAAATACGATATGACATGATGAAAGGAAATGTGACATGATATGATGAAAGAAAAAATGTTTAAGTTTATGCATGTTCATGAAAAGCTATTTTAACTAAAAATATTTTCACTATTGCATGTGATTGTATATGTATTATTTGTTATCATGATTAAGGTTTTCTGAGTCAATAGACTCATTATGTGTGATCGATGCAGTTGAGAATGATGTTGATGTTAATGGAGGACTTGATGGTTGAACTAGTTGACTGAAGGTGCACATAACCCGAGGACTGTCGCTAGTTTTCCGCACTTATGTTTATGACTTATGCTAATGATTTAAGTTGCTTTTAAGATTTTATTGCTAATGATGCTTTTGAGAGATTTTTGAGAAGATGTTAGAGTTGAGTTTATTTTTTAAACAATGTTAGGTTAGATGGGGCGACGTTTTACGATTTATGTTTTGAATTAATTTCTTTTGGATTTTCAAATAATAGTTGGTTGGTTTATTTTTAAATGGTGCAAATTTTCATATTTTAAATGCTTAGTGTTTCGGCCGAATGAATTAGAAAGGAAAAAAATTTCNGTAAAAACTCGTAATCATGTATCATATTATAAATCATTAAATCATAAAGCTTTCCATCATCGTATATCATGTGTGGGTGAAGTTTGATCCTTGAAAGTAACTAGCCGCAATCATATCATCATGTGGTCGACTCATCAGTCTTAGCTACACCAAGTACCTGGGGGCAAGCCGTCAACAACTCTTGTCACTAGTTCGTGGCCAAATATAGAAATACGATCGTCGGGCTCTCTCTAGGACCTTTTCCCGTAAACAGGCTCCCTCTGGGCCTTTTTACCTCACGATATCCCCCATCATATCCTTTTATGTCACGGTTAATTCATATCCTTCAAAAATATTTTTCTTTTCATTTTATTATAAAATATCGTGTCTTTCAAAAATAGCTTTTTTTGAGAAAAATCGTACAGCCTTTGTGTATATCATAAAAATATCATATTTTCATCATAATCATTTCAAAATATCATTTAGCATGCATTATGATTCTTCGAGACACTGCCAGACCTTTCATACTACCCGGGACGTAAAATAACCATTTTACCCCTGGAGCTCGAACTTCCCAATTTTGACTTCTTCTTACTTTTATTGACTCGAGCCTATTCCAAGTATCATATAAGCTTAAGTTTGACTTATAATTTTTTTCTTAGACGTAAACCCGAGCCATTCGATTTATTTACTTAGTACTTAAACCATGAAACGTTTTAAACCCGAATTAATTCCAAACTTAATATTTTAATCCCAAGTTTTAAAAATAAGTTTTTCATCCCTAAAATACCCCTGTGAGCCATGAACCAACCCCTGTAGACCACGTTTCGAGCCCATTTCCTTCCCATAGCAAAAACCGAACTCTAAGCCCTAATCGATCCTTGTTTCTCCTAAACACCCGAGCCACCCTCAAGCCACCTTGGAGCAGACCATTCCCAGAACCTCTTGGACCATTCTTGTCCCAGCCTAGACCAGCGCACCAGCCCCTAGTCAAAGGAACTAGCCGCGCGCCCCACTCTTCTAATCCCCAAAGTCGCGACTCACACTAACCCGAGCCACCTTGGACCACAGCTGCACCGGACCACGTCCCGACCTTGATCCATCCTCCCTAGACTCTACTAGACCAGCCTAGCCACCCAACCAGCCGTGTGCCCAACCCCTACAACCAGCCACGAACCCTGGCTCTTGGTTTAAGCGTGTGGCTGCCTCCTTCCTTCGAGCCCTGAGGAGTCTGGTCACCCTAAGACTCTTCCTAGACTCTGAACCAAGCCGCACACAGGGCTGAACCATGGTTGGCCGAGCCCTGGTGAAGCAGCTTCAACCCATAGCCAAGCTTCCCCCAAAACCCTTGAAAACCCTAGCTCTTTTGATCCCTTCCATACACAGCCCCTTCTTGCCACTGTCCAGCCTTCGTATCGTCTCTAAATGAAACTTTTCTTATCCCTTAAATACTTCCTATTGACAGCGTGTCCTTAGAATTCATAACATGACATAAACAACCGTAAAATGATCAAAAAGGCTTGAAAATAAATCCTTAAACGTTGCATATTTTGGTCTAAATAATTTTCACGCTTAAAAACGTAAATCATGTATAATATGATTTGAATGGTGCATAGAAGATTTAGAAACGTGTCTTTGTATTGAAAACGCTCGAATATTCGATCGTAGGCGTGGGTTGCGAAGAAGAACGAACAGGCGACGAAAATCCTTCAACTTTGCTCTCCAATTTTTTGAAAATTTTAGTGTGTGATGTGCATGTTTTTCGGCTGCTAGTAGGAGCATTCAAGCCTAGGTTTTGTTTTTAAAGTTTTTGAAATTCATGTTTAAAAGTTGGGGTTTTGGTGTTTAGAAATAATTAGGCCCTCCAATCCCAGTTAAATTAGGTCCATTAAGGCCCATTTAATTACAAAATAAAAGTTTAAAAAATTTCGGGTCTTTAAAAGTCCTTCGTTTGACTAAAACCGACTTCTCGGATAAAATCGAGCTTGTCTCGTAAAATAATTAGGAATCAGTATTTTTATAAAATTTTCATCTTATTAAACCATTTTATTGAGCCTTAAAAATATTTATTGGAAATAACATGTTTGGTAGCAGCATCCGGGGGTGGTCGAGGTTTCTCCTCAAGCCTCTCTTCCTGCCTCTCCCCCTCAGTACTCATGTAAATAACATGTAGAGCCCAAATTCCGTACACGTAAAACTCATGCATTTATTTAATTGTTAAATTATTTAATCAAGTTTAAAATGATTTTTGATATGCATGATTTATGAAATTACATTATTTTAAATTATTTAAATTTATGTGATGCATGTTAAAATATTTTCTTGAGTTTCATGTTTCAGGCGATTATTCAATGCGGGATCGAGGAAAAGAGATCGCCAACGATTTTGTCGATTTTTAAAATGTGCTATTTTAATTTTAAGTTAGGATTGGAGAATTTTAAATGATTTATTTAGTTTTAAGCATTTTAAAACCTAATTTATTTATTTAGTGACTTTAAGATTTTAAAAATTTTAAGGTTTATCAATTGCATATTTTAATTTTTAAATATGAGATTGTTAGTAAAGTGATTAATGGGTTAGCATATTATTAGCATTCTAATTAGCATGTAATTGGTTATTATTTATTTAAATAACATAATTGGCCTTAATTACCCTTATTTAACACTCACACACACGTTATCATTTTTATACCAAAACTCACACACACACATACATGCCTATGCACACACACACACACTCTTCATTTTCACTTCCACTTCATTTCTTTGAGTAAGAGGCTAGGGTTCTTGGAGAGTTCAGCAACCGCCCCTCTTCTGTAATTATCCAGCAAGTTTTCGTTCATTTTCTTCAAGAAATCGAGCCACAAATCGTGCCGGATCAACCCTCGCATCCTTCCCGCTTCGGTGTCATCGTTTCAGTAACTTTAAAGATTAAAAGCATGTATATTCTTTTCTTTTTCGCATCGATCTTGTCATAGTAATTATTTTGACGTGTAGTGTATGGAAAACATGTGTATGTTATGCAAAAGTTTGAGCAAAAATGGGTGGATCGCTTTTGAAATGATTTTTGGATCTCAAAACACGAATTTGCTGTCATTTTAAATACTGCGACTTTTCGGTAGATTTTCTGGAAAAACTTTCAACACATGAAACGTATTAATTTTTGATACCTTCGATTTGACAGTAAATTCGTAATTTTTAGATAATAAAAAAGTGAGTTATGATTGTTTTCGTGAGACTGCTCAAACTGCACTTTTATGAAAATGCGTTCTTAATGTGTTCTTGAAGTTTTGGTTGCAGGCTTCGTTGGGATCTCCTGAATCCTTGCTGATGTTGTTAGGGCAGCATGTCCAGAATATTCCAATGAAGCCCTCGACGTTTTTAAGTATATTCGACGTGCAAAAAGAAAATGTTTTATGTTTTTGAGGTATGCTAAATGTCTTGTGATCAAATTATAAACGGGTTTGGAAGTCGGTGAACGTGGTCGAGGACCTCTTCACCCCGATAAAGCATGACCGGGTTTAGATCAGGATTGAAAAGCGGTAAAGCATGACCAGGGACCAATCCACCCGTTAAAGCATGAACGGGGATCTCATGTATGTGACAGTGGATTTTCCCTTTTAGCCGAGTACTGTGGTTTAGTCTAATCAGACACATTTATGAATGGGTCACTTGCTTTGAAATATATCTCTACGCAAAATGATGTTATGTATGCTCAAGTATGTATGATGCAAGTATGTTTAAGAAAAGTTTTATGATGATGACATGTCTACGCTTATGTTACTACTTTCATGTTTCAAGTATGTTTATGCTATTATGTTCAAGTTTCAAGTATGTACGCTCTATTTTAAAGATGCATGTGGTTTTATTACGTATTACTTGTTATTTCCAGTTTATACATGTTGAGTCTTTAGACTCACTAGACTTGATCGATGCAGGTGATGATGACTTTGAGGAGACGAGGGGTGGGGACCAATGAGCCGGCTTGGACTGAGTAGGAGGCTAAACCCGAGGACCGTCTATGTTTTTAAGAAATTATGCAATGTTTCAAATACTCTGAATTTTTCTTATGAGGCTGTTTAACGTTGTTTGAACGAATATTTTTCACAAACTATGGTTGTAGTTGTTTACTTCAAATATTTCCTTTGACAGCAGTTTATCTTATTTGAAATTTGAAGGTTTATTATTTATGTAAGAAAATTTTTATTCTTCCGCAAATTTTTTAAATAGTTTAAAAGTATGGTACGTAACAGTTGGTATCAGAGCGGTGTTGTTGTAAAGGGTTATGCCTACTGCCAGTTGCGAGAACCTCAAGAAGTCACACCTCAAGTCTGTAAGTTTTAACGTTTTAAATTCTTTCATGTAGTAAGCGTCAAGTCATGATTTCAGCATGTACATGTTTTAAGCTTGAATTACGTGCATCTTATGATATAAATATTATGTTACTGCATTTGGGGTTTACGTGTTGGGTAAATGTTGGAATAGTATGCCCCCTAGATGTAGGATTGTGCGTGGAGTAGGCGATGAGAGTAGAGAGCCACGGGATGAGGAGAGGGCCACTCCTCCTCGTTCACCCCCAGATATGCAGGCTCAGATGCTTGTAGAGATGACTCAGTTCTTTGCACAGTTTGCTGGGAAACAAGGTACAGTGGATACAGGGACGAGACCCAGACCTGAGGCAGTTTACGAAAGGTTTAGGAGGATGGATCCAAAGGAGTTCTCGGAGACTACTGACCAGATGATAGTTGAAGGATGGATTAAGTCCATTGAAGTGATCTTTGGGTTTATGGAGCTGCAGGATGCAGACATGGTCAGGTGTGCCACATTTCTACTAACAAGGGACGCCAAACTGTGGTGGGAGAGCGCATCAGTGTCAGTGAACTTGCGAACACTGACTTGGGATGGGTTCAAGGAGGTTTTCTAATCCAAGTACTTCACTGAAGAAGTACGCTCCCACTTGACCAGGGAGTTCATGACGTTGCGTCAGGGAGACAACAATGTAGCTGAGTTCGTGAGGAAGTTCGAGAGGGGGTGTCACTTTGTACCCCTGATTGCGAATGATGTCCGGGAGAAGCTGAGGCATTTTATTGATGGGTTGCGGCCAATCTTGCGCCGTGATGTCAGGGTTGCTGGTCCTACGACTTATGCAGTTGCCGTGTCGAGAGCTTTGGCGGCAGAGCGGGACCAGAGGGACATTGAGGTCGATAGGCAGGGCAAGAAGCCCTATAAGGAACCTTGTCTTGAGGAATCTTTGTAAGTCATTAAGAAACTTAGGATTAAGTGGATATGAGTAATAGAATTAGGTTATCTAAGACTACTTGGGTTGTGTAAGTTTCAATTTCAAGTTTATGAAATAGGTGTTCATACGGGGATATTGGGTGAAATAAAAACAAAAGGGAATTAGTTGTATTCAACATAGGTTACTAATGGATGAATATTAAGATATTTTTATCGAGTAAGAAATCTAAAATCTTTATATGAGGATTCTAGAATTCTATGTGTTAAGTGAAGTTGATTTATTAGGGTTAGTCCATCATGAACAGTAGGAAACTTATTAAGTTTATACGTTAGAATGAATTAAGTATTGAGGATACGTCAAAGTGTGACATTCGTTCCAATGAGGAAGGTCCAAGTATCTTAGGACTCAACTATAATGTAATTGGGAAGGAAATAGTTTAAGAATGTGTTTGATGCTAGGAAGGTTTTATTATTTAAGCAGAAGATCGATATTGTATATTTTGGGGTTTTATAGATTAATGTTACTCGAAATTTAAGATTAGCAACAATTTTATATTTGGGATGTACTTGTAAATAGCTAAGTTACGTAAGTTTGGTGTCGTAAGGTAAAGATTCGATTCAAGGATCGTAGGTCAATATTATTATGGGGTTAAGATAAGGTTTAACTTTTGAGTTTTGTAACAAGAATAGAAGTTGATCAGTAACTTTTGGTGCTAAGATTTCTTAGGTTGAACTGCATAAATGCTAATGTAATAGATCGATGAACATTATGGGTATAGTATAAGGAAAGTAAGATACGATAAGTTTGAACCTCCATTTCTAATATTGGGAATTGTGAGAAAAGTCAGAATTCGAGGTCATAGTAAAGTAAAACTAAGACAGCCTTCAGAACCAGGTATGGGCACTACGAGTTCTTAGTAATGTCGTCTGGATTGACGAATGCTCCAGCAATTTTATTGACTTGATGAATCGAGTATTCCAGCCCTACTTAGATCAGTTCATCAAAGTATTAATTGACGACATTCTCATCTACTCGAAGAACCATGAGGAGCACAGTCAGTACTTGAGTAAAGTTTTGCAGGTCTTGTAGAGTCGCAAGTTGTTTGCAAAATTTAGTAAGTGTGAAATTTGGTTGAAGAAGGTAGCGTTTTTGGGTCATATAATATCTAGCAGTGGCATCGAGGTGGATCCACCTAAGGTAGCAGCAGTTAAGGAATGGGTTGAGCCGAAGAATGCTTCAGAGATCCGCAGTTTCCTAGGCTTAGTAGGCTACTACAGGAAATTTATTCAGGGATTTTCTTCGATAGTGGTGCCACTCACTTCATTGACCAAGAAGAATGCTAAATTCATTTGGAGTGATGAGTGCCAGAAGAGCTTTGAATCTTTGAAGCAAGCTCTTATTTCAGCGCCAGTGTTAGCCATGCCAGCAGGGCAAGGCAATTTTGTGCTATACACCGATGCTTCTAAGCTTGGTTTAGGCACAGTTTTGATGCAACATGGTTAGGTTATAGCTTATGCCTCCACACAGTTGAAGGTGCATGAGAAGAACTACCCGACTCATGATCTTGAGTTAGCTGCCGTTGTCTTTGCGTTGAAGATATGGAAACATTATTTGTACGGCGAGAAATGCCAGATATTCACTGATCACAAGAGTCTCAAGTATTTCTTCACGCAGAAAGAATTGAATATGAGACAAAGACTGTGGTTGGAGTTGGTAAAAGACTACGATTGTGAAATTAACTACCATTCAGGGAAAGCTAATGTTGTGGCAGACGCCTTGAGCAGAAAAATTGCAGTCATAGCACAGCTGTCAGTGCAGAGATCTCTTCGGTCAGAGATTCAGAGTTTTGGGCTAAAGGTTTATCCTAAGGGCAGAGCTCCTAAGCTGTATAATCTGACAGTCCAGTCTTCTTTGCTAGACCGAATCCGTAAGGGTCAGCCTTTGGATGAGCAGTTACAGAAATGGAGAATGAAGGACGAGTCTAAGGGCAGTGTACTCTACACAGTGTCCGATGGTATAGTGAGATACAGAGGGAGAATGTGGGTGTCTAGTGTTGATTCGATCAGAGAGGATATTCTGATCGCAGAGGTGAAGGCAGAGCATCAGAGGCCAGCAAGGATGCTTAAGCCACTCCCTATCTCCGAGTGGAAGTGGGAGAATGTCACCATGGACTTCGTTGATGGTTTGTCGAGGTCAGTCAGAGGATTCAATGCCATTTGAGTTATAGTGGATCGACTTACCAAGTCGGCACACTTCTTGCCAGTGAAGACGACTTTCTCCATGACGCAGTATGCGGAGCTCTATATCAGGGAGATAGTTCGATTGTACGGGATCCAAGTTTCTATTGTGTCCGACAGGGACCCGAGGTTTACATCGTCCTTTTGGAAGAGTTTACAAGCATCCATGGGGACGAAGTTGCTATTCAGTACAGCTTTTCACCCTCAGACAGATGGCCAGTCTGAGCGTGTGATTCAGATTTTGGAGGATTTTCTGAGAGCTTGTGTGATCGATTTCCATGGGATTGGGAATCGATGCTACCTCTAGTGGAGTTTACATACAACAACAGCTTCCAATCATCTATAGGTATGGCTCCCTACGAGGCACTGTACGGGAGGAAGTGTAGATCACCGATTCATTGGGATGAGGTCGGTGAGAGATCATAACTTGTTCCAGATATTGTTCAGTAGATTGCAGATCTGGTGGTCAAGATCTGAGATTGGATGAAGACCGCACACAGTCGTCAAAAGAGTTTTGCTGACAAGAGGAGGAGAGATCTAGAGTTTACCGTAGGTGATCACGTTTTCGTAAAGATAGCACCTATGAAGGGTGATATGAGATTTGGAAAGAGTGGCAAGCTCAGTCCGAGATTTATTGGGCCATTCGAAATTCTTGACAGAGTTGGGACACTTGCTTATCGTGCAGCTCTACCGCCGATTCCGGTCGGAGTACACAATGTATTCCACTTTTCGACGCTAAGGAAGTATATGACAAATTCTTCGCATGTTTTGAATTATAAGCCGTTGCAGCTTGCTCCAGATTTGTCATATGAGGAAAGACATGTCCGAATCCTAGATAAACAAAAGCGGAGACTTCGGAACAAAGTGACCAAGTTGGTCAAAGCCCAGTGGATGAATCAATCAGTGGAAGAGGCCACTTGGGAGACCGAAGTAGATTTGAGAAGTCGCTATCTGGAGTTGTTTGGTAAGATTTAATTTCGAGGTTGAAATTTATTTAAGTGGGGGAGGAACTGTAGAGCCCAAATTCCGTACACGTAAAACCCATGCATTTATTTAATTGTTAAATTATTTAATCATGTTTAAAATGATTTTTGAGATGCATGATTTATGAAATTACATTATTTTAAATTATTTATGTTTATGTGATGCATGTTAAAATATTTTCTTGAGTTTCATGTTTCAGGCGATTAATCGATGCGGGATCATGGAAAAGAGATCGGCAACGATTTTAGCGATTTTTAAAATGTGGTATTTTAATTTTAATTTAGGACTGGGGCATGTTAAATGATTTATTTTGTTTTAAGCATTTTAAAACCTAATTTATTTGTTTAGTGACTTTAAGATTTTAAAACCTTTAAGGTTTATCAATTGCATATTTTAATTTTTAAATATGAGATTGTTAATAAAGTGATTAATGGGTTAGCATATTATTAGCATTCAAATTAGCATGTAATTGGTTATTATTTATTTAATTAACATAATTGGCCTTAATTACCCCTATTTAACACACACACACAGAAACGTCTGCTATTCGTTTTGCTTAAAAAGTACTAGAAATATTTTTTTTCTCACACACATTCGGCCGATTACATATACATATACCTAAAATATTTTTGCCCATTTTTTAAAATAAAACAACCAACTAGTATTTGAAAACAAGGGAAATATCTCGAATCATAAAATCATCTAGCATTTTACCAAACCTAAAAATAATCTTTCCAATTATTTGCTAAAAATATCATCCTCTCAAAAACCCCTCAAAAAGCATAAATAAATGGTTTTAAAAATCTTTTAGCATAATCATAAACTTAAATCATAAATGCGGAAAGTAGAAGCGCTGGTCCTCGGGTTATGTGCACCTCCAGTCCGGTCCAATCAGGCATCCAAGCCTCCCTCAACATTATTACCATAATCACCTGCATCAATCACACCTAATGAGTCTAAAGACTCAACATATCATATTCTTGATACCAAATAATATGTATAAAATCACAAGCAACAGTAAAAATACTTTTACGTAAAAATACCATTTTCATGACATACATAAATTTCAAATATGAACATTTTCGTAAACATTTTCATGATGCATAAACTTTAAAAACATTTTCATGATCCTTTTTCATAAACGTTTTCATAAACATATTCATTTCATCCTCAACATATTCATATACATATTATCATCAACATATACGTATTCTCTTTTCCTTTCGTTGAATTCAGATCGTTAATTGTGACTTTCGTGTTCATCTACGTCTACGTCTACGCGTTGGGCGATGGATCCATCTACATGTAACAACAGTACTGGGCGGCGGGGACACCAGCAACACTCTTATCGGTCAACTGGGCCTTGGCCTTACGTATTAACATATCATCGTATACATATACATAATCATATCCGTATCCAAGGAAACACGATCGTCGGGCTCCCACTGAGACCATAACCCTCACGAAATTTCAAACATATCATCGTATTAGTCACAATTACTTCACTTCCTTCAACGTTTCATATTATCATCACTTGATAAAATTTAAACATGCACGTAACGTTTTTTCTTTTGAACCAAGCATATAACATGTCTTTTAAATGTTCGTAATAAAACCATAAAATCCATAAACGTTTTTAAAAATAACATTTTAACATATACATATCCATGAACATTTAAAATAACGTTTTGACATATTAAACAATAAACATTAAAAATAAACATATTAAAATCATAAAAATTCATAAACATTTAAAATTGACATATTAACATATACAAATTCATAAACATCCATAATCATTGAAAATAATTATATTAGCATATAAAACAGCATTTAGGACACTGTCACGACGTTTACTAATTTCTAGGTGTAAAATGACTGTTTTACCCCTAGACGTATAATTTCACGTTTTTGACATTTTCTTAATTTCATTCACTCTAACATGTTCGAAATAATTATTTAAGCTTACATGCATTTTCTCATATTTTTATTGAGCTTAAATCTAGGACTTTTTAATTAATCTTTAAATGTAACGTATTAATGCGTTTTAATTCTGAATTAAACCAAACTTTAATTTAAAATTCTCAAATTAAAAGCTTAGACTTTTAATAATTATTTGAGCTTAAATATAATTTTCCATAATTTATAAAGCCTAAAACTAGGCGTTTCAATTAATTCGTTAATTAACGTTTCGTGCGGCGATAAAATCCCGGATAAATCCAAAACTCATTATTTTGATCCCAAATTTTTAACATAACTTTTTTATGATTTGTTCTACCCTTCCAAGTCATGAGCCACACCCGTGGACCCATGGATTCATTTTTAGCTCTTTAATTTTGAAATTGGCACATATACGAACACACCGACCATCTCCCAATTTACTCGAGCCACGCCCAAGCCATCTCGAGCCGAACCCGAGCCAACCCGCCTAGGGACCCTATTGACCAATCCCAGCGCGAAACACCAGCCCTAGCTCGCTCAAAAACCTCCTGGAACTTGACCCAATAATCTGGATGTGTTGTGCGTGTGTTACCCTTGAGCAATAAGACTCCCACCTAGTCTAAGACCCTTCCAGCCCTTAACCACTTGACCCCTCATGGCCCTAAAATTACCTGGACCACGCCCAGCCCCAGCCCAGACCGACCCAGCCCCTTGATCTCACGCATGAAGCACTGCACCAGAGGCATACAGCTTGGCCGAGAATCCCTTGTATGGTAGGACTCTACTTTTCTGTTGCTAGGACCTAGCCAACCACCCCAGACCTTGAACCAGCCCTTTGTGCACCTTCTTAGGACCCTAAGAACCTAACCTAGCCTAGCCTAAAGCCCCTGTCCGAGCCTCTTTCTTCCTGCACAACAGCAACAACCTGCGTTATTCCTTGATCCTCTCTCTCGGGTGGAGTCCTTGTTGGCAAGGATTCCTCCCAGCCCTTGGTTTTCCAGTCCTAGCATGGCTAGGACTCTTCCCCTGACTCACACATGACCCTATCCCAGCCTGGTCCAGCCCCAGCCAAGCCAAGCTACAAGCACCCATCAACCGAGCCCTCAAGACACACATATACGTGAATGGATTTCCAGCTTCTGTATTTTTTTCGTGCAGCTTATTGTGCATGTTTAGGCCCTTAAAATTGTATAAAACAACCCTTAATACATACCCTAATCATGGCAGCCCCTTATATACATGTTTTTCATGATTTTTGGATCAAAACCCATGCTTTAAAAATCACCCTAGATGCATGTACGAAAATATGTCAAGGTGTTCTTGTTTTTCATGCAATTTCAAACATAAATATATAATATGGTGTGATGATGAGTAAAAGAAGAATATGGCGTGCTTTTGTGTTTTAAACGCATGATTTTACGTTGACGATTGCGAACAACGGTGACAGCGGGACCTTGGCTTGAACCATTGAAGCTTCTTCGAATTTTCTCCAAATTAGTGTGTGTGTGTGTATCGTGTACTTTGAGGAGAGAATTTTGAGAGTGTGCAATTTGAAAAGTGGGCGTGTAACAATGAGGGTTTGGGCTGGGTTTTAATATATTTCATAGCTAATTAGTCACTAATTATGCTTAGGCCCAATTATACATGTTAAGTCTTTAGACTCACTAGACTTTATCGATGCAGGTGATGATGACTTTGAGGAGACGAGGGGTGGGGACCAATGAGCCAGCTTGGACTGAGCAGGAGGCTAAACCCGAGGACCGCCCATGTTTTTAAGAAATTATGCAATGTTTCAAATATTCTAAATTTTTCTTATGAGGCTGTTTAACGTTGTTTGAACGAATATTTTTCACAAACTATGGTTGTAGTTGTTTACTTCAAATATTTCATTTGACAGCAGTTTATTTCAGTTTATTTTATTCGAAATTTGAAGGTTTATTATTTATGTAATAAAATTTTTATTCTTCCGCAAATTTTTAAAATAGTTTAAAAGTACGGTACGTCACATAACATGTTTGGTAAGTATTCTTGTACACGCCGTCCAAACCACGTAACCAACATGCATTTAAATTTTTAAAAATACGTCTATCCTCTTAGTTCGTATATCATAAAATCATTTAAAATTCAGCATATAAGATTTAAAGAATTAAAACTCACAGACTTGAGGCGTGACTTCTCGAGCTTGTCGGAGTGTCAGTAACACAACTCTTTCGAGATCCTTCGCTCGTATACCAACTGAAATATCCCTTCCTTTTTAACTTTAAAATATTACTATTTTTTTTATAAACATTTTCCTCTAACTTCAAAACCATCCAACATAAAAACTATTATTTAAAAATTTGAATGCATAAAAATCCATAAATCGTAAACCACAAAAATAATACGTCACTTTAAAATAATCCAACGACTAAACTTCAAAATGAAGTAAAAAATCTTTAAATAAATAATCTTCAAAAATATTTACTTCAAAATTTTAAATCCTAACCTAATGCGGAAAACAAAAGTCCCTCAGGAGTGTACTGGAGGACCTTGATCCCTTCAAGCGTCAGTGCCTCCCTCAAAATCATCATCGCATGCGACCATCCAAACCTAGTTAGTCTAATGACTCAGCACGTTCTAACTATACGTACAAAAATAATAGATTTACAAGAATTTGCAGCTTTAAAATAATCTTTTAATAAAATAAGCTGGCGTAAAACCTCGTAATCATGTATCATATCATAAATCATTAAATCGTAAAGTTTTCCATCATCGTATATCATGTTTAGGTGAATTTTGATCCTTGAAAGTGACTAACAGTAATCATATCATCGTGTGGTTGACTGATCAGTCTTAGCTACACCAAGTACCTAGAGGCGAGGCGTCAGCAACTCTTGTCACTGGGTAGTGGCTAAATATGGAAATACGATTGTCGGGCTTTCTCTGGAGCCTTCTCCCGTAAACAGGTTCCCTCGTGACCTTTTCTCTCATGATATCCCTAATCATATTCTTTTATGTCATAGTCAATTCACATCTTTCACAATATTTTTCTTTTCTTTTTATTATAAAATATCGTGTCTTTCAAAAATAGCATTTTTCGGGAAAAATCGTACAGCCTTTGTGTGTATCATAAAAATATCATATTTTCATCATAACCATTTTAAAATGTCATTTAGCATGCAATATGATTCTTCGGGACACTGCCAGTCCTTTCGTACTACCCGAGACGAAAATGAACATTTTACCCCTGGACCTCAAACTTCTCAATTTTGACTTCTTCTTACATTTATTGACTCTAGCCTATCCCCTAGCATCATATAAGCCTAAGTTTAACTTCTAATATTTTTCTTTGATGTAATTCTGAGCCGTTCTATTTATTTACTTAATAACTAATCCATGAAGCGTTTTAAACCCGAATTAATTCCAAACATAACATTTTAATACCAAATTTTAATCATAAGTTTTTCATCCATAAAATACCCTTGTGAGCCATGAACCAAACCCCCGTGGCCCACGATTTGAGCCCATTCCATTCCCATTGCCAAAACCGAACCTTAAGCCCTAATCGAGCCTCGTTTCTCCGAAACACCCGTGTAATGATCATGGGCCATTATGATGAACCAACATGGGCCTCGCCCCATACCCATGCACTACTAATGATCATGGGTCATTAGGATGGTCCACCATGAGCCCTAACACATGCCCATGCACCGCCACTCGTAGAATATCCCACTGCTGGAAAGTGGTTTCTTTCGCCTCCTCCGACACTTGAACCCAGGACCTCCAGGTATAAGTACCTAGATACTTGAAGTGTTGGTACCAACACTTTAAGAACCTCGCCTTTTTTTGTAACGATCATGGGCCATTAGACTGAACCAACATAGGCATCGGCCCGTACCCATGCACCATTACTGATCATGGGTCTTTATGATGGTCCAGTCCCATGCACCGCCACTCATAGAATATCCCACTCCTGGAAAGTGGTTCCTTTCGCTTTTCCCAACACATGAACCTAGGACCTCCAGGCATAAGTACCTAGATTCTTAAAGTGTTGGTACCAGTTGGGCTTTTCGCCTTTCCCAACACTTGAACCCAAGACCTCCAGGAGTGGGATATTCTATGAGTGGCGGTGCATGAGCATGGGCTGAGACCCATACTGGACCATCCTAACGACCCATGATCAGTAGTGGTGCATGGGTATGGACCGAGGTTCATGTTGGTTTAGCCTAATGGCCCATGATCATTACAACCCGGGCCACCCTCGAGCCACCATGGACCAGACCATTCCAAGACCCTCTTGGACCCTTCCTGTCCCAGCCTAGACCAGCGCACCAGCCTCTAGTCCTTGTTACCATTCGCGCACCCCTCTACTCTAATCCCCAAAGTCACGGCTCACACTAACCCGAGCCACCTTGGACCACGGCTCCACCAGAATATGTCTCGACCCCGAGCCATCCTCCCTAGACCCTACTGGACCAGCCTAGCCAGTCATGCGCCCAACCCCTACAACCAGCTGCAAACCCTAGCTCTTGGTTTAAGCATGCTGCTGCCTCCTTCCTTTGAGCCCTCAGGAGTCTGGTCACCCTAGGACTCTTCCTAGACTCTAAACCAAGCCGCACACAGGGCCTGAACCATGGCTGGCCAAGTCCTAGTGCAGCAGCTCCAACCCGTAGCCAAGCTTCCCCCAAAACCCTAGATCTTTTTATTCCTTCCATGCACAGCCCCTTCTTGCCACTGTCCAGCCTTCGTATTATCTCTAAACGGCATATTTCACGTCCCTTATATTGAATGCCATTTCAAATGTCACTTCGAAAGTTCGTACATTATCAAGCAGGGTTGATAAGTTTGACAAAAAATGGGAAGAAGAAGAAGAAGAAGAAGAAGAAGATCAGAAGAAGCAATCCAAGAAGAGACCTAGTCAACTGAATGATTAAGAACCAGCTGATAAAAGAGTAAAGAATTAGAAGATCAAGATCAGTTAGAATACAGTTTCTATATTTTTATTCAGTCGAAGAGTTTGGCAGATTTTTTGAATTTTTTATCAGTTAGAAGATTCTTTCATTCCTTTTATGAATTTGTACATTGAAAGAGTTGTCAATAAAAGTTTATTTTATCTACAAAGAGTTCAGTTTGATAAGTTCATACTTTCTAAGTTTTGTCAAACACCTAAAAGGGAGAAATTGTTGGAAAATTAATTTCGATAGTTTAAAAAATTGAGCGTATAATATTGAACAAACTGATCAAGAAGACTGAAAAGAACTGATCTAAAATATGCAAACTATTGGTTGCCTAACTGAAGATTAGTGCGCAGAAAATCAACGACAACTGAGCTTAGCTAATTGAAAATTGTAGACGACTTGATGATCGGTTGGAACTGATCAGTTACACTACAATCAGTTGAGGGCAATCATCTTATCCTATCCGCTTTGTCAAAACTGATAAAAAAGTTTTACACGTCATCAATTAACGAATGTAGCTATCAACCGACAAATTGTACAAAAGCAGACTGTAACTTGTAGTGGGAACGCTGCATTTCAGCAATAATACAGTGTACCATTGTCAGAATAATGTTGACGTGGCAAACAACAGATATAAAGATTCAAGTCGAATTCATTGTTACCGTTGGAAACAAAGACTATAAATAGCCGAGAAGAGCAGCAGAGAAAAATACAAAATATAAAACGATACACATAACTGTTCAATCAACCAAGCTGTTATTCTGCTGAAATCTCTTCACAAGCTTTCTGTTCATATTCAAAAGATTTCAAAGCTCACACTTAGCATATACATTCATATCATTAAAGGCTATAATTTGAGCTTACAAGCACAAACACTTATTGTTGTATTATTCGATCTATAGAGATCAGTTGTGCTAAGTAGTTTCAGTTCAGTCGAGTACTGTACACTGTATCGAAACTAAGAGTTTCAGTTTGACATTGTTAAGTCTAAAACTTAAGTAAGTCTGTACAAGTCTTTGTATTGATCAAATCCTTTTAGTGAATATCCTATCTTTTAGATAGAAGGGGACATGTAGAAGTGATTGAAATCTCCGAACATCCATAAATCTTGTGTCACTTAATTCCAGTTTTATTCTATCAGTCAGTCAGTTTATTCCGCACTTTCATTAGTTAACTGATCGATATTGACAAATAATATTCCCGAGCTCAGTTTATCACTAAACGGACTCATTATTCGAAAAAAGTGTAAAATTGTCAAGTGTTTATTCAACCCCCCCTTCTAAACACTTCCTCACCTCCCAACCGATCCTATCATCCTTGAAATTTGTGTCTCGACTTTTCCGACATCTATGCTGGAATATTTTGTCTTTAAGTGTTGCTGCAACGTCCATTATTGTACCTTGATCGTACAATTGCTGTTGTATCGTTGTGCGTAGCTGGAATCCACTTAGGTAAGCTTGTCTTGATATGCAACTGATTGATTCCTAACCGATGCTCCTAACTGGTCATCTGAACTGATCTTCAGTTGGTCTGGTGAAATCAGTTGACTCGTCAGTTGAACTGATTTCACTCTTTCAGTTGAACTGGTCAGCCTGACTCTTCATCAGTTGAGCATTTTATCAGCTGCCCGGGCTTTTGAAGGTCTTCTGCTGAACTGTCTGTCAGCTAGACAATCAGTTGAAATGGTCTTTGATACTTCAGTTGGACTTATTGAGTTTGAGCAATCAGTTGGCACTTTCAGCTTACTTCTCGAAAGATTCAGTTTTGGCTCGGTTAACTGATCAGTTCGAAGCCTGATCAGCTACAGTTTCTTGCGCACTTCGATAAATCATTAGAAACAAAATAACAAGTTTTGCTAACATCAAAATCAAGACTGCGAACATGAAATGTTCCAACAGTTTTTAACTAAGTTAGGAAAAAATAAAACATCTCTTAAAAGTAACATAAAATTATTGTTTAATATTAAGTGAATGTCTCATATGGCCATCACAACAACTCTTGCTCCATTGTCAATCCTCAAGAAGGTCTCAACATACTTTAACCTTCTAGTTCTTGTCATCACCTGCAAATCATTGTATAGATGAGATCTAAATCCATTATTTAATACCCAAGAAGTTGAATTAATTGACATATTTACTTTAATATAAAACATACCATTTCCAGAACTCTTAAAAACTAGATATTCCTTGCAATTGCGCTTCAAATGTCCATGAATCTAGAAATGGAAGCAAACATCTTCTACCTTATCAGACTTTGTGGGCCATTCAAAAGTGTTTGAAGCTTGCTTTTTTTTTGGTTTATTTTTCTTGGAAGGAGCAGAACATTTCTTTCCTTTTCTTTTTAGGCCTTTATTCGTCCAAGATGAAGAGCTCACTAGGAAAACATGCTTTTCCCTTTTGATGGTGACTTCATAGCTATAAGCATGTTGACCAGCTCTTCAGGGCTGTCCTCCAACTTGTTCATATTGAAGTTCACCACAAACCCATCAAGTGACGGCGGTAATGACAACGGTAGAATGTCCGTGGAAAATCCATTTGGAATAACAAGGTCCAGACGCACTAGTTTCTCGATGAGCACTATCATCCTCACCATGCTCATAGACCGAGGCCCCTTCTCTCAAGCATGACTTCATGAGCTCTCTGACAGTATCATGTCTTAGTGGACATGTTTGTTCACCATACAACTCTTGCAGGTGATCGTAAATTTTAGCAGCATTTACAACTTCCTCAAACTGCCTTTGTAACTCGTTTGACATAAAAGCCAAAAAATAACTCTTGGCTTGTCCTTTCATTTCTCAAGCTTAGCCAATTCCTCAGCAGGGGTATTGGTAGCAGACGTTTTCAGATGTTCTTTTGTGAACACACATGCATTTTTCTCATAATTTCAAAGAATTTTTTAATTCCTAAGCGAGTCTAGGTAACTTGTTCCGATTAGCTTTTTTTGATCGAGTATAAGAGATAGAGGATTTCGTGATGACATCATAAATCTACTGAAATGGAAACAGAATAAACGTTACTAACTATTTTAAAATATTTCTTGAGACATAAAATATTAAATGTTGTTTTTATGAATTTTCTCCTACTATTTTAACATTTTCACCACCGTCTGATGAAATATGAAATCTAATTTCTTTAGTGAGTATGCAAAGCCCAATTGCTAAATTATGATCTCGAATAATATCGGTCAATCACAATTTACAAAACGTAGAGCCCAATTGCAACTCCTTACAACCCTCACGTATTTTTTACAACCCAATAATATGACTTCTTTCTCTTCACAGGTCGAACAAATATTGAACCTTACTGAATGGACGCCATGAGATCCCTATATAATATGTGCGGAAGTCATGGAGTTCCACGTAGTTCATATCAAGTATGTCAGTAGAACCCACTGATTTCTGGCATCTAGGGATCTTCAGTAATATGAGCCACAGACTGACCGTGGGTACTGTTCATCATGCAACCACGGTTGATAGAAGACAATGAAATATTAAACTTTCTTTAATGGGCTTTATTTAAATTTTGGATTTATCCAAATGAGGGGTATTAATTTTAAAATTTGTCTCATCATTAGTTTTAAAATCTTGTGCCATGTTTTTTTATATTTGCTAGATTCTTGAAACTCTTGTTATTATATAATAATAAAGCACATTTTGATTATTTATGTAAGGCCCAAGAAATTTAAACGACGTAACCTGAATGCATGCAATCTAGGATTTTATTTAAATTATGTGTTTAGTTATTTTTATACATTTAATGAATAATTATTGCATGTTAGCATCTATTTCAAGATTATTTTTAGAAGTTCACGCACTAGGGTTTCTAGATGCATTTCGCGCTCGGACGAGGAACGGAGACCGGGGATTATCAAGAAAAAAAATAATTTTGATTAAATGATTAATTTTAATTAATTAATAAGTGGTGTTTTTAAGGGTGTTTTCGAGAAATGAACTTTGTTGGGTATTTTTATCCTCCAGAGCATATTTTTATTCGGCACGCAAATTTTATCGAATCATGGAACTTTTTGAGGGCTCGGGTGATATTTTCAAAAACGTACATAAACGAAATATTTTTCGAGAGTGTGTTTGGACTTGATGGACTTATTTTTTAGCTTAATGTGGTCAAAACCCTTTTAATCTTTTTAAATCCAATTTAGGGCCCATTTGCACTTGGTTACCTATTTAAATATGGCACTAATCAACCTAAACCTAACCCTAAACCTAGCTGCCGCCCACCCCTCTCCCTCAGCAGCATTCCACGTGAAATCTAGAAGCACCTTGCTGTAAAATTCGGCCCTTCATTATTCTTCAGACAAGTTACCTCCCCGCTCCTCCGGTGCTTCCCCGACGCGCGATTCTTCAAGTTTTCGAGCATTTTCACATAAAGGCACGCCATGTACTTCCTTTTATGCATCATTCACGTCGTATATGATGTCTTAAGTGTTAAGTACAGGTCTTGTTCGGTGCTTGCATGACAAAGCGTGATGGTTTCGTTTTTTTTCTTGGTTCACGCATGCATATCTTTTTGCATCTCACGTTTTATGATATGTTGCAAGGGGCTGCCGACTGCTGGGATATTATGATCGAGGGTGTTGTGTTTTAAGGTTACTTGATGATGGGAGGCTAGGTGTGCTCAGTTTTGGGTGAAGGCCGAAGCTTTTTATTCTAATCGATTAGGGTTCAACGCCTGTTTGTGGAATAATATAGAATGCTCGGCTGTGGGAGGGCTGCACCATGCTGAGGTACAATCCAGGAGGGTCCAACCGAGGCTAGGAAAGGCCCTTAACTTGCTGGTCTCGGCTAGAAAGGAGGCGACTCGTGTTAGGGTCGATTGTTTTCCGATTTGGGCGTGGCCATGCACGCTTGACGGAATCCGAGTGGTGCGCACGTTTGGGGTCTGACGGTTGGTCTAGGGTTGGTCCAGGGGTGAGTCCTCGGTCTGGTCATGGTCCTAGGGTGGCCTTGTTCTAGGCTGGTCCGAGTCGGGGAAAGCTAGGATCGAGTGAACTCAAGTTGGTGCACTAGGGTTGAGGTTCATGCGCAAGGTTGGTTTCCAGCAACTTTCAGCTAGGGTTTAAGGACTATGCAGGGTCTGGGCTTTGTTGGTTAGGGGCTGGTCTAGTAGGTTTAAGTCATGGTTGGGTTTGGGAAAAATTTGGTTGAGATTCGGATTGATTCGGGTTAAAATCGGGACCCCGGTGTAAGTTTTAAAACGAATCATCTAAGTTTTGAAACGGGCTCGGGTTTACATCTAAGGAATGCTTATAAATAAGTTTTGGGATGTTTTAAGGAATTTGGTAAGTTTCGGGTCGAAATTTGGAGGTCTAGGGGTAAAATGGTCATTTTGGGTTTCCAGGGGTAAAATGGTCATTTTGGGTTTTAGGGATAAAATGGTCATTTTGCACCCGGGGTGAGATTTTAGTCCTTGTAGCGCCCTGAGCATATATTTACCATGTTTTTAAATGTTTATGCACCATGTATATGATTATTATGTAATTATGAAAAATACGTTGCATGCTTGATTTTAAGGAAAAATTTACATATATGAATGATTTTATTAAGTGATGAATATGATGACACGTTTTTGAAGGATGAGAGTTGGTTGTGACTAATACGATTATATGAGATATTATGAGCTGAGGCCAAGGTTCAGTGGATAGGTAATGTTGTCGCTGATGTCCCCGCCGCCGGGTACCGCGGTTTATAGATGGATCCGTCGAATAGAGCTGATACGAAAGTCACAACTAATAAACTGAATTCAATTAAAGGAAAATATATACGTATATGATGATATGTTGAGACATGGTTTGACACGTTATGATATTTACGACATGTTTAAGTTTATGTTTTGAAGTTAATGAAATGTTTGTTGATTACACTATTTTCCACTGTTGTGTGCTATATACATGAATTTGTTATCACGGTACAGGTGTGTTGAGTCTTTAGACTCACTAGGCGTGTTTGATGGAGGTGAGCATTTAGACGAGGAGACTGGAGGTGCCGAACTCTGAGTAGGCAGGGTAAGATGTGCGAGAACGACCCGAGGACCACACTTTCCGCATATCAAGTTTTTATGAGCTTCGAGTAGACATGATCAGTTTTACATGTTTTTATGATACGCTGTTGATTTTCCAGATTTTTCTTGCTTTGTTTTATTCGTGCATGGTTAAGGGCCGAGTTGGCACATTTTTAAACTACGGTATTTTTCTTTGTCGATTGTTAACGATAAAAACTCGTTTAGCATGTTAATCAAGCCAGGCTCGAGCTTTATTCATTAGTAGCTTGTTTAGCATGTTTAACAAGCCTGGCTTGAGCTCGTCTCGTTTTCGAGCTCGATAAGCAAAGAATTGAGCTCGAGTTCGAGTTTGATTTTGAATCGAGCTTGTTAAAAATTAAATATATCTATAAACTAATTTTAAATTTGACATAAAAATGTAAATTCATTCATAAATAACCAAAACGACACAAATAAGAGCTAAAAAACATAAATCAGTATATTTTTGAACATTTCAAAATCATACATCTATAATATTCATTATATACTGATATCACCAAAATCATACATCTAGAATATTCATTATATATAATAGATCGAAGACAACACATCATTATGAAATGAATTCGATATAATTAACTTAAATTATTGATTAAGGTCAAATGGCATATCAATTTAGCATGTAAAATTTTTAATTAACCTTCATAGACTAATAATAAAGTTACTCAACTTGTATATGACTTGGTTATGTAAATTTTTAGGGAAAAAGAATAAATTGATGTATTTCTGTTAATTTATTTTATTTATTGTATTTTAAAGAACATTTTAGTATAATGATATGCAAATAAGATTTAAAATGTAATTGTGACTAAATGGTGTGAATTCATCATTTTTTCAAACATGTCTTGTATTCAATTCTTTCCATTGACATTAGAACTAATATTTTTATTTGTCAACTCAACAAATGAGCCAAGCTCAAGCTTACGAGCCACCTAAACTACTCGAGCTCAAGCTCGAGCTTACGAGCCACCTAAACTAGCCGAGCTCGAGCTCGCGAGCCTATTATCAAACATGTTTGCGAGCTCACGATCCGAATATCCTTAGGCTTGAGCTTGGTTTGATTAAATTTTCGAGCTCAAAATCGATCTTGGGCTTGGTTTCATATGATTAACAAACAAATTCAAACGAGCTTTTTATCGAGCCGAGCTTCGAATAGCTCACAAACAGTTTGGTTCATCTACATCTCTAGTTGCATGCATGCAAAATATTTAACTGTTTATTTTCGAAAATGTGAGCTTTTAAAAAAAATAGCAGCATTTTAAATTAGTAGACGTTTCAGTTGGTATCGGAGCCAGGTTCCTGTATAGAGTTGTGCCACCGCCAGCTTCTGTCATTCAGTCTTCAAGCCTCAAGCTTGTAAGCTTTTATGTTTTAAATGATTTGCTACTATCACCTGCATGCCTTCATGATATAGGATTTTCGAGGATTTTCGGTGCATGTTTAACTGCTGTTATGATTTAAGGACTTATTATTTTGAAATACTAGATTCAATTGCATGATAGGTTACATCTAGAATTTGGACTGTATTCAGATATCATGCCTCCCAAATGCGACCCCAGTGCAGAGAGACAGGACGATATTCCTGGAGGCGGCAGAGGCCCTCCACCACCACCACCGCCGCCTATGGATGCATTCACCCTTGTTCTGGAGGGTATGGCTAGGCTACTAGAGCAGGTACAATAGGCTCCCAGACCACAGGTCGATATTCTTGAGCAGTTTAGATGGCTCAACCCGAAGGAGTTCGGGGGTACCACAGATCTATTCTTGGCAGAGGGATGGATTAGATCGCTGGAGCTGCATTTTGAGTACTTGCAGATGAGAGATGGCGACCGGGTCAGGTGCGCCACCTATATGCCGAGAGATGATGCATTCTTATGGTGGGAGGCAGCCGCGCATGCCGTGGACTTGGCTATTCTCTCCTTGGACATGTTCTAGGAGATATTCTACGGCAAGTATTTCCCAGCTGATGTCAGGGGCCGCCTGACGAGGGAGTTCATGCGTCTCTGACAGGAAGACTTATCTGTGGCGGAGTTTATCCGCAAGTTTGACAGGGGCTGCCATTTTGTGCCCATGATCGCTAGAGATGCCATGCACTCAAAAGCTGAGGCACTTTATGGACGGATTGAGACCCACCCTGCCTCGGGATGTCATGTTGATGAGGCCGACGAGCTATGACGAGGCCACCGCCTGTGCTTTTCATGCGGAGCAGGCACTGTGAGACATCGATTTTGAGATGCTGCGAAAAAGAAGCAGACTCAGTCCAGTTTCCAGCCGCAGAAGAAGCAATTTACTGGGCACAGCAGCAGAGACCTCCTCAGGCGCCAGGGGCGCCTCAGCCAGAGGACTGACAGCCTTGCAGACAGTGCAACAGGTTCCATTTTGGAAAGTGCATGTGGGGGACCTTTAAATGCTTCATTTACGAACAAGAGGGCCATAAAACAGTAGACTGCCCTAGGAACAAGGGCCCCACTACTGGCCGAGCATATGTGATGCACGCCGAGGAGGTCAAGGTAGAGCCAGGCTCGACGCTGATTACTGGTAACCCTTATGTTTAAGATTTTAATTTATCGCATGATTGCTTGGATTTTATGCTTGTTTGAGGATTAAATTATGGTATTGTTAACTTAAAAGGAATTAGGACGCATGCTCTACCTAGTTGGGATTAAGAATGTAATTGTTTAATTGGAGAATTTGAGGACCCAATTGTAGTAACCGATATTTAAGGGGTGATATCTGAATTTTCTGTAATTTGGGGAATTTGACAATTAGGTTTTCGAGAATTTCACAATTTATGAGGTTAAATTTCCAAAAAATTTATGGGATCATTTTGCATATTTCATCAAGTTTGCAGGACCGAAGTGTAATTTTCGAAACTTTAAGGGGCTAATTGGCAATTCTCGGTTTTTGAGGGCTAATTTCAAATTTTTGAGGAATATTTGGGTTCATTCGTTGAAATTTTGAGGATTTTGGGATAACTGCCAATAAGAAATTTCTTAATCTTCAACACGATTAGATTTGATGGTATGTTTTGTCGCAGGGAGGTTATATATTTCAGGTGTAGCCAAGCATGCATTGCTAGATTCAGGGGCTACACATTCGTTTATATCCAAATCTTTCGTCAAGAGACTAGGAATCATACCAGTGGCGATGGATTCAGGGTTCAGAGTATCGATTCCATCCGGGGATCAGATGTTCACTTCTCAGATAGTGAAGAGTTTGGAGCTCCGGCTACAGAAAGCGGTGCAGGCAGACTTGATAGTGCTACCGTTGCCGGAGTTCAACATTATTCTGGGTATGGACTGGCTTTCTTTGAACGGATCCATCATAGACTTCTGACAGAGATCAGTATCTATCCGACCGCCCAGCAGTACACCGTTTATTTTTTAGGCAGCCAGACATCAGCAGATGCCTCACATCATTTCCTGCATGTGTGAGAGGAAGCTTATGAATAGAGGCTGCCAGACGTTTTTAGCCAGAATTGTATCAGTGTTTGAGCCAGCCAGCCATAGGTTAGATGATGTTGATGTTGATGTTGATGTTGTCATAGAGTTCCCTAGCGTTTTCCCTGATAATGTTTCTGGCATCTCACTAGACAGAGAGGTGGACTTTTCGATTGGGCTCATGCCAGGTACAGTGCCGATCTCTAAGGCACCCTACCATCTAACACCTGCATAGGTGAAAGAACTGAAGGACCAGATACAAGATTTTCTAGATAAGGGTTTCATTTGCCCTAGCTTTTCTCCATGGGGCGCACCGGTACTGTTTGTCAAGAAGAAGAATGGCAGTATGAGGCTTTGCATTGACTACCAAGAGCTGAACAGAGTCACGGTCAAGAACAAGTATCCGTTTCCGAGTATCGAGGATTTTTTTGATCAGCTTCAGGGAGCATCAATGTTCTCGAAGATAGACTTCCAATCCGGATACCATCAGCTGAAGGTGAGAGAGTCTGACGTGCATAAGACAGCCTTCTCGTGTTATGGGCGCTATGAGTTTTTGGTGATGCCTTCGGTCTGACGAGCGCGCCAGCGTTCTTCATGCATCTCATGAATCATGTGTTTCACCTGTACTTGGATCAGTTTGTCACAGTTTTCATCGACGACATTCTGATCTATTCGAAGAGCAGGGAAGAGCACAATCAGCACCTGAGAACCGTACTGCAGACTTTACAGGACAGACGGTTGTATGCCAAGTTCAGTAAGTGCGAGTCCTGGCTTGACAGGGTGGCATTCTTAAGCCACATCGTATCTCAGGATGACATAAAGTTCGACCCCAGTAAGGTCAAGGAAGTCAGAGATTGGCCAGTGCCTAAGAGCGTGATAGAGATCCGTAGCTTCTTGGGATTAGTTGTTTACTACAGGAAGTTCATTCAGTTCTCTTCTATTGTTGTTCCTATGACCGCCTTGACGAAGAAAAATACCAAGTTTTTATGGGGATCTGAGTGCAAGGAAAGCTTTGACAGATTGAAGCTAGCATTGACCACAGCGTCAGTTCTAGCTATGCCATCAGGGAAGGGAGAGTTTGTGGTTTATACAGATGCTTTGAAGCTCGGTTTGGACGCGGTTCTGATGCAGCATGACAGGGTTATCGCCTATGCATCCAGAAAGCTGAAGATTCATGAGAAGAATTATCCGACTCATGACCTCGAGCTAGCAGCAGTGATGCTTTCTCTGAATATTTTGAGACACTATCTGTTTGGGGAGAAGTGCAAGATTTTCACAGATCACAAGAGCCTGAAGTACTTCTTCACACATAAAGAGCTGAACATGAGGCAGATGAGATGGTTAGAGCTAGTGAAGGATTACGACTGTGACATTAGCTACCATCCGGGTAAAGCTAATGTGGTTGCAGATGCTCTGAGCAGGAAGTATGCAGTGATTACTCATTTGTCGGTACAGAGATCGCTACAGGCGGAGGTTCAGAGATTTGAGCTTGCAGTTATGCCAAGGACGATGCCCCAAATCTTGTTACTCTGATAGTGCAGTTGACATTGAGAGACAGAGTTAGAGCAGCGCAGACTTCTGATGAGCTATTGCAGAAGTGGAGAAAGAGGGATGAGGCTAAGGGTCAGAGACTGCATACAGTTGTGGACGGCATAGTCAGATATAGGGACCGTCTATGGGTTCTTAACAGTGATTCCCTGAGAGCAGATATATTGAGCGAGGCCCACAGCACCCTGTAGTCCATCCATCCAGGGAGTACGAAGATGTATAAAGACATTCAAACTCTTTACCGGTGGCCGGGCATGAAGCGGGATATTTTGCGATTCGTCTTCAAGTGTTTGACTTGTCAGCAGGTTAAGGCAAAGTATCAGAGACCTGCATGGAAGCTGATACTGTTCCCTATCCCTGAGTGTAAATGGGAGAACATCATCATGGACTTTGTGACAGGACTTCCGAGGACTACTGGGGGATATAATGTCATCTGAGTGATAGTTTATCGGCTCACTAAATCAGCTCACTTTCTACCAATCAAGAAAACTTTCACCATGACTCAGTACACAGAGCTGTACATCAGAGAGATAGTCAAACTGCTTGGGATTCAAGTGTTCATCGTATCAGACAGGGATCTGAGGTTCACGTCTGCGTTCTGGAAGAGTCTACACCAGGCATTGGGTACTAAGCTGCTATTTAGTATTTTCTTTCATCCTCAGACAGACGGACAGTCAGAGAGGGTGATTCAGATTTTGGAAGAACTACTCCGAGCTTGCATGATCGACTTCCAAGGCAGCTGGGAGCCAAAGTTACCTCTCGTGGAGTTCACATACAACAACAGTTATCAGGCATCGATTGGTATGGCTCCATACGAGGCACTGTACGGGAGGAAGTGTAAGTCGCTAGTGTCTTGGGATGAGGTAGGAGAGATAGCAGAGTTGGGTTCGGATATTGTCAGGAAGACAGCGGTGTTAGTGGTCAGGATTTGAGACAGGATGAAGACCGCTCAGAGCCGTCAGAAAAGTTATGCAGACCAGAGACGCCGAGATCTCAAGTTCTCAGTAGGGGATCACGTTTTTGTGAAAGTCGCACCGATGAAGGGTGTGATGAGATTTTCGAAGAAGGGCAAGCTCAGCCCTAGATTCATCGGACCATTCGAGATCCTAAGAAGAGTTGGGACACTTGCGTACAGAGTTGCATTGCCGCCGAATCTGGCAGGAGTTCATAATGTGTTTCACGTCTCTATGTTTTGGAAGTACATGTCGAATCATTCGCATGTGCTGAACTATGAGCCACTTCAGCTGACACCGCACTTGTCGTTCGAGGAGAGACCCACACAAATATTAGACAGACAGGAGAGGAGGCTCCGGAACATGGTGATCCATATGGTCAAAGTCAAGTGGCTAAATCATTTCGAGGAGGAGGCTACTTGGGAGACTGAGGCCGAGATGAGGAGTCGCTGCTCGGAGTTATTCGGTATGTTTAAAATTTCGAGAACGAAATTTTATTTTAAGGGAGGGAGAGTTGTAAGGCCCAGGAAATTTAAACGATGTAACCTGAATGCATGCAATCTAGGGTTTTATTTAAATTATGTGTTCAGTTATTTTTATACATTTAATGCATAATTATTGTATGTTAGGATCCATTTCATGATTATTTTTAGAAGTTCACGAACTAGGGTTTCTCGATGCATTTCGCGCTCGGACGAGGAACGGAGATCGAGGATTATCAGGAAAAAATAATAATTTTTATTACATGATTAATTTGCATTAATTAGTAAGGGGTGTTTTTAAGGGTGTTTTCGAGAAATGAGCTTTGTTGGGTATTTTTACCCGCCACAGCATATTTTTAATTGATACGCAAATTTTATAGAATCGGAGAACTTTTTGAGGGCTCATGTGATATTTTCAAAAACATACCTAAACGAAATATTTTTCGGAAGTGTGTTTAGACTTGATGGTCTTATTTTAAGCTTAATGGGCTCAAAACCCTTTTAATCTTTTTATATCCAATTTAGGACTCATTAGCACTTGGTTACCTATTTAATTATCGCACTAATCAACCCTAAACCTAACCCTAAACCTAGATGCCGCCCACCCCTCTCCCTCAGCAGCATTCCACGTGAAATCCAGCAGCACCTTGCTTTAAAATACGGCCCCTCCATTCCATGCATGCATATCTTTTTGCATCTCACGTTTTATGATCTGTTGCAAGAGGCTACCGATTGCTGGGATATTATGGTCGAGGGTGCTGTGTTTTAAGGTTACTTGATGATGGGAGGCTAGGTGTGCTCGGTTTTGGGTGAAGGTCGAAGCTTTTTATTCTAATCGATTCGGGTTCGATGCGTGTTTGTGGAATAATAGAGGAGGCTCGGCTGTGGGAAGGCTGCACCATGCTGAGGTGAGATCCAGGAGGGTTCAACCGAGGCTAGGGAAGGCCCTTAACCAGCTGGTCTCAGCTAGGAAGCAGGCGGTTCGTGTTAGGGTCGATTTTTTTCCGATTTGGGCGCGGCCATGCACGCTTTTGGGAATCCGAGTGGTGCGCACGTTTGGGGCTGAGGGTTGGTCTAGGTTTGGTCTAGAGGTGAGTCCTTGGGCTGGTCATGGTCCTAGGGTGGCCTCGTTCTAGGCTGGTTCGAGTCGAGGAAAGCTAAGATCGAGTGAACTCCAGTTGGTGCACTAGGTTTGAGGTTCATGCGCAAGGTTGGTTTCCAGAAACTTTAAGCTAGGGTTTGGGGACTATTCAGGGTCTGGAATTTGTTGTTTAGAGGCTGGTCTTGTAGTTTTAAGTCATGGTTAGGTTTGGGAAAAATTTTGTTGAGCTTCGGGTTGATTCGAGTTAAAATCGGGAGCTCGGTCTAAGTTTTAAAACGACTCATCTAAGTTTTGAAACGGGCTCGGGTTTACGTCTAAGAAATGCTTAAAAATATGTTTTGGAATGTTTTAAGGAATTTGGTAAGCTTCGGGTCGAAATTTTAAGGTCCAGGGGTAAAATGATCATTTTGGGTTTCCCAGGATAAAATGGTCATTTTGGGTTTCCAAGGGTGAGCTTTTAGTCTTGGCAGTGCCTTGGGCATATATTTATCATGTTTTTAAATGTTTGTGAACCATATATATGATTTTTACGTAATTATGAAAAATACGTTGCATGCTTGATTTTAAGGAAAAATTTACGTATATGCAGGATTTTATTAAGTGATGAATATGATGACACGTTTTTGAAGGATGTGAGTTTGTTGTGACTAATATGATTGTATGAGATATTATGAGATGAGGCCAAGGCTCAATGCACGGGTAATGTTGTCGCAAATGTCCTCGTCGCCTGGTACCACGGTTTATAGATGGATCCATCGAATAGAGCTGAACGATTAGAGATGATACGAAAGTCACAACTAATGAACTGAATTCAATTAAAAGAAAATGTATACGTATATGATGATATGTTGAGACCTGTCTTGACGCGTTATGATATTTACGACATGCTTATATTTATGCTTTTAAGTTCATGAAATGTATGTTGATTACAGTATTTTTCACTACTGTGTGCTATGTACATGTATTTGTTATCATGGTACATGTGTGTTGAGTCTTTAGACTCACTAGGTATGTTTGATGCAGGTAAGCATTTAGACAAGGAGACTGGAGGTGCCGAACTCTGGGTAGGCAGGGCTAGATGTGCGAGCACGACCGGAGAACCACACTTTTCCGCACATCAAGTTTTTATGAGTTTCGAGTAGACATGATCAGTTTTACACGTTTTTATGATATTTTGTTGATTTTTCTTTCTTTGTTTTATTCGTTAATTAAGGGCCGAGTTGGCACATTTTTAAACTAGAATATTTTTCTTTGTCGATTGTTTAAGATAAATTTTTAAATGGAATATTTTTCAGCAGGGTTGCATACATGCAAAATATTTAAATCTTTATTTTTGAAAATGTGAGCTTTTAAAAAAAATAGCAGCATTTTAAATTAGTAGATGTTTCAATTTATAATATACCACATGCATTATAAATAATAAATGATGATTGATAACCGAGAGCTAATTGATCCATATGAACCATATATGGATCCATGTCTGAAACCTAGGTACATGTAGGAATGCAAATGCAATATTACAAAAGGTTCTAATATTTAACATCTCTTCGATCTTCAAAAATTTCGAGGATCTGTGTCCACCATCTTTAAATCTTGATCTCCCAATAAATGTAATATTTGCATTAAATTTTCATGACACAATGTGATACAAATTTAGCTGTGGAAATGGACCGTAGCCAAGCCCAATTTAAATAATTATCAATATTTAAAAATACAACGTGTTAAATATCACAACATACATATAGCAAATTGGTCATGACTCTTGATCATCATTTTACCATATATAAAATATTATATTAAATCTATAAAATCACATATTATCAACAAATCATATATCTTGTAAATTATCACTACCCTCATAATTAGAAATAAATTAATAAGTTAAATAAGCATCTTTATTGAATTTCAAATAATTTATTAATAATTAAATTTATTTTAAAACACATTTTACTATAAAAATAATTAAAATCCAATTGTAATTTCAAATATACACATGTATAAACATATTTGTAAAATTAAATATTATTTAATTTATTAATAAAATTTTGATTAAATATTAATTAATTAATCAATTTCAGACTCTTCTATATATTCCATGAGAATCTTGCACTTAGTAATCATTAATACTAATATTATTATTTAGTTAATAGGTTCTTAACTTACTAAATAAATAAATGTGAACTCGTTAAAACACCGATTGAAGATCAGATAGTACAGATGTACCCAGAGAATAAATGTGGGGCTCTTAACTGCTAATCGTGATTACAATGCAATTTGATCGGAAAACGAGTTAAAAATTTTTTTACAATGAGCCCAAAATATCTCATATATGATTTAAAAACTAAAAATAGTATTTCTTCTCATATCATAAAATATGCCCACACATAATCAAAACCATCCACTTACAAACAACTCATATACTCGGGACATGGCCCGGTATATAGATACATATATACACTGGGAAAAACAATAACACCTCATCTCAAACTGTGACTCCCTCCAAAAGCGCCCTCTCCGGTCTCCAGATATCCTGGAGTACCTGTCATTGTCCACATACAAAGACAACAACAGCCCCCTCTGGGTGAGCATAAATGACTATGCTTTAAGGGCCACATAATGCCAAACATAGCATTGTGTTCACAAACCCCAGAATCAAATCCAATCATATCAAGGCATCCAAGGATCATAGCTCAACATGTATGTCATGTATGCCACATCAACTCAACAAATAAGTCATATAGACATGTATTCTCAATCAAATCAAGCAAACATATATCAGATGATATAGATACATGTCGTATGTTACTCGGTCGCAACATACCTCAATTTTTCGTTTCCAGTCGAAGTAGCTTGAAGAATTCAGTACATAAACTCTATCTACATCAATAACATATTCATTTCAATCAATAAATTCATTCAAATGAATGTTTTAAGTTTCAAAAATTCTTTGAAACTTTGAAAATTCATATTAAATCGAAATCATAACATAATTCAATTCCGACTTCAAAACTTAGTTTCTTGTCGGTTATTCTATCACATATATGGATCTCGACTTCAAATACATGCTATTTCAGCATTTCAATACATAGAGGTGCTGAAACTAGAAAAAACTTACCTCAAAAGAAAGTTCTCTACGCGACGGTTTCAAATATATAAGTTGTTCCAAGTTTGGGCAATATTTCAAGGTAGATTCGGACGATAGAAATCAAGTTTCTCTCGTATTTCCTCGAAACCACGGAATAAGAATGAAAAGGAAAACTTAAGCAACTCGTTCTTATCACCTTGGCAATGTCAGTCTCGCACTCGGGCGGTAACATCTCCCGCCCGAGCGCGAGGTGTTCTATTCCCCGAGTGCTGTTTGCACCGTGCTCGGGCGGTAACATCTCGCGTCCGAGCGCGAGATGTTCTGTCCATCTTGCTCGGTTCTTATTTAGCACAAGTGGTCAACATGAAAGTTGTAGATCTGTGTCTTGGCTTTCATTTTTTACCAACCTCACTCAATTTGGATTAAGATGCAAGAGTTATGCTCATTTTCCCAAAATGTATCAGTGCAGAAATTGCAATGCATATGTTACACTTCAAGATGATTTTGCCTCTATGTCCAAATGGATTAGGACAAAACTCAAAACATTAAAGTTTTAGTACTATATATTAGCTTTCTAATGAAATTTGTTTAATCTCATTTGAACTAATACTTAGATAATTATGCTAAAAACCGTAAAATGTGTCATTTTTCTATTGCGGTTCAACATATCATTTTCAATGACAATTCAATTTCTAATACAATCTTTCATTATCACAACATATTTTCTCTAATCACATAACAATCTCATGAATTATCGATAATCACAATATGATTTACGATAATACAGTGCATGGTCCTTACATTTCTCCCCCACTTAAAAGATTTCGTCGAAATCCCCAGTGTCCATATATACATAAAATTGGAAAACATAAAATATGTCACCTGTTATATTACATATCAAAACTAAAATAAGAAAATGGATCATTATACATTGAATACAATGGAACAGATGGAATCGAATCAAACAAATGCAGATATGATTCTCGCATCTTGCTTTCCAATTCCCACGTTGATTCTTCCACACCATGTCGCGTCCATTGTACTCGGACTAGTGGAATCACTTTATTACCCAATATCTTTTCCTTTGGATCCATAATATGAACAGGTTGTTCAACATAGAAAAGAGAAAGATCAAGTTCAACCTCATCAGGTTGAAGTACATGTGATGGATCTGGTTCATACTTTCTCAACATAGAAATATGAAATACATCGTGAATGGCAGATAAAGATGGTGGCAATGCCAATCGTTAAGCCAGATCTCCAACTCGATCAAGGATCTCGTATGGACCAACATACCGAGGAGATAATTTCCCTCACATGCCAAATCGAACCGTGCCTCGAAAGGGAGAGATTTTCAAAAACACTTTATCACATTTCTGGAATTATAAGGTCATCTTCGTTTATTTGCATAACTCGTTTGACGATCCTGAGTAGCTTTCATTCGTTGTCGAATCAACTGAACCTTATCATTCATTTCCTGTATCATTTCACGTCCAGTCAGTTGTCTTTCACCAATTTCATCCCAGAATAACGGTGATCTATTGTCTCCCATATAAGGCTTCAAATGGTGCCATACCAATACTCGTTTGGAAGCTATTATCATACGAAAATTATACCAATGGTAAGGCATCTTGCCATCCCACGTTAAAATCCATCACAACAGCACGTAACATATCTTCTAATGTTTGAATTTTACGCTCAGTTTGGCCTTCAGTTTGAGGATGATAAGCAGTACTCATAGCCAAACATGTACCCATGGCTTCTTGGAAACTACCCCAGAATTTAGAAGCAAACCTTAGATCACGATCAGATATAAACGAGACTGGCACTTCGTGCAGTCTCACAATATTCTCGATGTATAAACTGGGCAATTTTCTTATAAGGGTAAGTCCGCTCATACGGAATGAAATGCGCAGATTTCGAAAGCCGGTCAATAATAACCCAAATAACATCACAACCCTTAGGCGAACGAGGCAAATGAGTCACAAAATCCATAGCAATATGTTCCCAATTCCATTTCGGGATTTCAAGACTATGGAATAATCCTCCGGGTTTCATTCTTTCGGATTTCAATTGCTGGCAGACAAGGCATTTCGAAATGACTTCAGCAATGTCCTTCTTCATACGTCTCCACCAGAATTGAGGTCTCAATGTCAAATACATTTTTCGGCCTCCAGAGTGAATACTGTGTTTACTACGATGTGCTTCACGAAGAAGGGCAGCTTTCAAATCAAGGTTATCAGGAACTATCGGCCAACCAGTAAGTCGTAGAGAACCATCAGAAGCAATATGAAATCTAGGCTGATGTCCTGCAGATACCAGTTCTTTAGACTTTTGAATCTAAGTATCACTTCGTTGGGCCTTTTGTATTTTAGATATCAAATTAGGCTCAATTTTCAATGCTGAGACAGTTACGAAATTCCAATTTGAGTGAAAAGTCCAGCCAAAAGTACATATATCCGCATGTAATTTGGCGACACTAACAGAAGCTAAAACAGAGTCATGCACTTTACGACTAAATGCATCCGCAGTAACATTCACCGATCCCGGGTGATACCAAATCTCACAATCAAAGTCTTTCAGAAGATCCATCCACATGTGTTACCTCATATTCAAATCAGATTGAGAAAAGAAATTCTTCAGACTCTTATGGTCCGAATAGATAACAAACTTTTCTCCGTACAAATAATGGCGCAAAATCTTCAAAGCAAGTAAAATGACAGCCAATTCAAGATCATGAACAAGGTAGCAAGTTTCATGAGATTTCAGTTGACGAGATGCATAAGCAACCACTTTGCCATGTTGCATCAGAACACAGCCTAAAACTTTACCAGATGCATCTGTACACACTACAAATCCTCCGGTACCTGCGGAATAGTAAGCATAGGTGTTGTTGTCAATCTCGTCTTCAATTCAAGAAAACTAGCTTCACATTCATCTGACCAAATGAATCGCTGATTCTTCTATGTCAGTTGAGTAATAGGTTTAGCTATTTTCATAAATCCTTCAATGAAACGACGATAATAACAAGCTAAACCCATGAAGCTGTGGATCTCAGGAACATTTGTAGGAATTCAATACGGTTTCAACATTAGCAGGATCAACAGATATGCCATGTTTCGAAATGACGTGACCTAAAAATACTACTTTGTCCATCCAAAATTCACATTTGGACAACTTAGCATATAAATGGTCATTACGAAGAGTTTACAGTACCAATCTCAGATGTTCAGCATGCTTTTTTTCGATTTCGAATAGATAAGAATATCATCAATAAAAACAGTAAAGAATCGGTCAAGAAAATCTCGAAAGACACGGTTCATTAAATCCATAAATACAGCGGGAGCATTCGTGAGACAGAAAGGCATAACCAAGAATTTAGAGTGGTCATACCTGGTATGAAAAGCAGTCTTAGGCACATCTTCTTCTCGAACTCGTACTTGATGATACCCAGAACGAAGATCAATCTTAGAGTATACAGAAGTACCGTGAAGCTGATCAAATAAATCATCAATACGAGGAAGTGGATACTTGTTTTTCACAGTAGCCCGATTCAAATGCCTATAGTCAATACACATTCGCATCGTACCATCTTTCTTTCGAACAAATAAAACTGGAGCTCCCCAAGACGATACACTCGGTCGAATATATCTCTTATCGAGAAGATCCTGTAATTGTTCTTTCAATTCAAGAGGTGCCATGCGATAAGGAGCTTTAGATATAGGCGCAGTCCCCGGCATAAAATCAATGCTAAATTCGACTTCTCGATGAAGAAGAAAATCAGGAATCTCATCAGAAAATATATCCGGAAACTCTTTCGCAACAGGAATATCATATAAAGAGGCTCTTTTTTCGAGACATCAACAACGTAGGTAAGATAACCCTCATCCCCGTTAACTAACAATCGAGACATTTCCAAAGAAGATACCAATGGAATTATTGCTTGAAAACCCTTACCATAAAAATTCCACTTGGTTCCATCAACAGGTCGAAATCGAACCACTCCATGAAAACAATCAACAGTAGCTCGATTGTTTGTCAAGATATTCATGCCAATAATACGATCAAATTCGTGCATTGGGAGGACAATCAAATTCAGAAATATCACATTATCCTCATATATCAATACACAATTATGCACATGTTCAGACAAAATAATTTTTCCTGTTGGCGTGACTATTGACAAAGTACATACAATGGGGTACACATAATATCATGCGATGCAACAAATGCATGAGATATGAATGAGTGAGATGCTCCTGTATCAAATAAAACACAAGCAGATTAATCGCAAAGCATGCAAATACCTGCAATCACACCAACATGAGCTTCTTTCGTCTGATCCTCGGTCATGGCATACACTCTAACTTGAGGAGGGCCTTGGGCCCTCTGACTACCAGGTCCTCGATATCGTGGAAAATTTGACTGCTGAAAAGAGGGAACAGGAACAACAGGTCTCATCATACTAGGGCCACCTCTAAATCCTGGCTGGGGTTTGGAAGAAGTCGTACCCCTATTCGGACATACACGAGAGAAATTGCCTTCTTGTCCACATTGATAACAAGTACCAAACATACCACGACAATTGTAAATAGTATGTTTGCATCTACAATGGCCACAATACGGAGCAATAACGGGACTCCCTCTCTGTGATCCACTAGAACTCGAAGAAGATGAAGAAACAGAACCAGTCTTCTTAAACTTTCTACCTTTCGGACGCGAAGTAGGCTACTGAGCTGCTACTTGAGGTGGAGGTGGAGGAACATACTAAGGACCTCCTCGTCTTAGTCCAACTTCGGCTGCCTTTGCTCGTTCAACTGTCTCTGCGTAGCTGGTAGGCAAACCAGAAATGACAAAAGTATAGATAGCAGGATGCAATCCATTCACAAACCTGTTATATTTCGCTTTTGCATTTGCCGCTACATGAGGCGCATATTTCAACAAAGTAGAAAATTTTGAAGCATATTCTGCAACAGTTATCGTTCCTTGCTACTGACTATTGAATTCATTCTCTTGGGCAGTATAATACGAAGGAGGAGAATACTGCTCCAAAAACTGGGCCTTGAAGACATCCCATGTTACTTCAATCCCGGCCTCTTTCAATCCAATCTCAGCGGCTTCCCACCAAGATTTTGCTCGGTCCTTTAGTTGATAAAGAGCAAGTTTCATTCTCCAAGTCTTAGAATATTCAATAATATTAAACAAATGCTCAATATTCTTCAACCAGGCCTCAGTTCTTTCTGCACTCTCAGTGCCAAAGAACCTGGATGGTTTCAAGTCTTGAAATCGAGACATCACCAGATCCATGGACATTCCTTCGAATTGTCCAACCAACCTTTCAGTACTATACTCGCAGTTTCAATTGTGGGATCCATATACAAAATATATTATGAATATCACAAATACATATCAAAGATACATCAACATCATCTCAAATCCTTAATCTCATCAATAAATTACTCAAATTAATTCAAGCAAGAGCAAGAAATACAAATAAATCAAACACACACGTACAATTTATTTGTGCCTATTCAAGTGTACACAAGACTCAATTGAGCGTTCCCAGCAATGCTCTGATACCATATCATGTGGGGCCCTTAATTCCTAATCATGATTACAATGCAATTTGAATAGAGTTAATTAATGACAGCGAAAAACGAGTTAAAATTTTCTTTACAGTGAGCCCAAAATATCTCATCTATGATTTAAATACTAAAAATAGTATTTCTTCTCACATCATAAAATATGCCCACACATAATCAAAACCAACCTCTTACAAACAACTCATATCTTCGGGACATGTCCCGGTATATAGATACATATATACACTGGGAAAAACAATAACACCTCAGCTCCAACTGTGACTCCCTCTTGAAGCACCCTCTCCAGTCTCCTGATATCTTGGAGTACCTGTCATTGTCCACATACAAAGACAACAACAGCCTCCTCTGGGGTGAGCAAAGCTCAGTGTGAAACAACCACAATATATACCACAAGTATCTAAACAATTATATATTGTATGCAATGCATGTATATCGTGGAGATATAGCACACCGGCCTCAATCAGGGATACTCGTATGATAGCGTCGACAAAGCGCACTCAAATCCCAAATCTCAATCAATCATCGGGGCCACAAATGACTATGCTTTAAGGGCCACATAATGCCAAACATAGCATCGTGTTCACAAACCCCAATATCATATCCAATCATATCAAGGTATCCAAGGATCATAGCTCAACGTGTATGTCATGTATGCCACATCAACTCAACAAATAAGGCATATAGACATGTATTCTCAATCAAATCAAGCAAACATATATCATATGATACAGATACAAGTCGTATGTTACTCGGTTGCCACATACCTCAATTCTTCGTTTTCAGTCGATGTAGCTTGAAGAATTCAGTACATAAACTCTATCTACATCAACAACATATTCATTTCAATCAATAAATTCATTCAAATCAATGTTTTAAGTTTCAAAAATTCTTTGAAACTTTGAAAATTCATATTAAATCGAAATTATAACATAATTCAATTCCGACTTCAAAACTTAGTTTCTTGTCGGTTATTCTATCACATATATGGATCTCGACTTCAAATACATGCTATTCCAGCATTTCAATACATAGAGGTGCTGAAACTAGAAGAAACTTACCTCAAAAGAAAGTTCTCTACGCGAGGATTTCAAATATATAACTTGTTCCAAGTTTGGACAATGTTTCAAGGTAGATTCGGATGATAGAAATCAAGTTTCTCTTGTATTTTCTCGAAACCACGGAATAAGAATGAAAAGGAAAATGTAAGCAACTCGTTCTTATCACCTGCCCAATGTCGGTCTCGCGCTCGGGCGGTCACATCTCGCGCCCGAGCGCGAGGTGTTCTGTCCCCCGAGTGCTGTTTGTACCGTGCTCGGGCGGTAACATCTCGCGCCCGAGCGCGAGATGTTCTGTCCAACTTGCTCGGTTTTGATTTAGCACAAGTGGTCAACATGAAAGTTGTAGATCTGTGTCTTGGCTTTCATTTTCAACCAACCTCACTCAATTTGGATTTAAGATGGAAGAGTTATGCTCATTTTCCAAAAATGTATCAGTGCAAAAATTGCAATGCACATGTTACACTTCAAAATGATTTTGCCTCTATTTCCAAATGGATTAGAACAAACTCAAAACATGAAAGTTTTAGTGCTATGTATTATCTTTCTAATGAAATTAGTTTAATTTCATTTGAACTAATACTCAGATAATTATACTAAAAATCGTAAAATATGTCATTTTTCTATTGCGGTTCAACATATCATTCAATGACAATTCAATTTCTAATACAATCTTTCATTATCACAACATTTTTTCTCTAATCACATAAAAATCTCATGAATTATCGATAATCACAATATGATTTACGATAACATAATACACGGTCCTTACAATAAATCTTGTTCATATAATGAAAATTAAAAATTTCAAAAATCAAAATTTCCACTGATCCATTTTTGGCAGCTGTCAGTTTTGTTAACTCATTCTCCAACATAAGAAGTTTCACTGTCCTCACATAATTAATTGTTAAGTTATCGATTTAATTCAACGGTGTATACATTCTTAGAACACGAGCCATCATTCTTACTTTGTGGAGTTGGGGGGCCGAGACAAGTAGGAAAAGATACATTTTAACGTGTATGAAAGAAAGCTCATTTCAGTACTATGAAAAATTCGAAGTAAAGACATATGCTTCCAAATAGAAGAAAACGCATCTTAACACGTGATTCGTACCACACGTGTTGAAGCGACCATCTGGATAATGAGTAGTTGAGTCTCAGCTCATTGTGTGAGATCCATAGGTTTATGTATAACTTCATTATCATACCTTTATGGCTTTCAACTGTTTCTTTAATTTTAATGTTGCTATTTTCGCAAGCAATCAATAACCATGAATGATTCGATAATGTCGTAAATGTCTAAGAAAACAACTAAAATAAAGATTGGGAGATTCTAGTATGAAAAAAAGATTTATTTTGACACTTATTTTGTATTCATAAGCTGACTAATTATGTTCATCTTAGTTGTTAAAACATAATTGTGAATACAGATATATATACATAGTTTTTAATCAAGCATGCCCTTTTTATTTTATTTTGGGAAAAAATACGTTGATTAGTGCAGTAAAATAAATCCAATGTATAGCAAGTTAAATATCCTCATATATATTTTGAATCGAGTTTCTATATATCATTAATCGATGTATAACTCCGAGTTCTTATTTAATATGATCGTTGGTCACACGTTCCATTTTCTCGTATGAAATTTGTGGTATATGAATATGATCTATCTAGTCAAGATGTCTAGCCTTCGTGTACTAGTTGGAGATGTAGGAAATAAATAAAACGAGTTAACGGGTCGCCCATGAGGGTTGACTCAACCCAATTGAATTCAAGTATTTCATTTGAATTTGAATTTATTAATCAGAGGGAGTAGTTTTCTCCTTTGATAAATTCCTATAGCTTCCATTCTCCTTGGATAAACTCATACAACTTCCACTAACACATATTAAATTAAATATACATCTAACAAGAGGTAATGAGAAGTGCGGGGAGCTTCTTTATCAAAAAGACAAAATATATCAAATATTTGGTTAAGCATTTGGATTGTGTAAATCGATTCATTTCCGTTCGTCACAGGTGTCAGACTGTTATGAAGCATTAATATCATCGGAAGGAAGATAAGTAAATCAAATATGAAAGATCCTAAATTGAATCGTGTTTTTATTCGATTTATATACGATATTTGAGTTAAGTTTCCGTCAGTTTCTTACACGAAACAATTTTTTTCTCAATATTTTTATTTATCAAAATTTATCTTATACATGTCTATGTTTCTTGTCATAAAATTTGGGAATTATAACTTTTCTTTCGATTGAATGATTTGATTTGGACAACAAATTTGAGGAAGTGGATTTCAAATTAGTCCACTGAAAGGATTTGAGTTTTTAATGGGAAAAAAAAACTAAAATGAACAAATATCGGGAAGATGATCGAAATATGATATTGTATTCAAATCCAATGCTCCATTTTGTGCTATATTTCATGACACACAAATATATATTGTATATATTTACGTATCATAACATGCATAGCAAAATGAAGACTATGATTTAATTTTTTAATTAAAGCGATCCAAAGTAAATTTGATTTTTATCTTATACTTCATGTATAACATGATTCATGCTAAGATTGTTTTGAATCTACAACAAGATACTAAATCATCACTATTTAATAAATTGATACATAAAAAATCATATATAAAATAAGTTGGATCATATAAATTGCTCCAATGAATCTCATATTGCAATTGCTGGATTAACGATTATACCTAAATAAGATATGCATGAAATGTATATTTATGCATGGCATATTCATTGTGCACAATCTTAAAAAATGATTACAATCATTGAATTAAATTCTAAGAACTAACCTTTTGGTCAAAGGTATATTGGACCATTTTAATTAAAATTACGATATGTATATAATCCTAATTTATGAAGTACTCTATATAAGCAAACCAATTCCAGGCATTGCTTGAAACCCTTATGATTTTCAAGATGAAAAACATTTCCACACTATCTATAATTGTTGTTGCTCTAGTATTTCACCTTTATGTATCAGGTTTGAGCTATATCAGAATATACACACTACACACACACACAAAAACATATATATTTATATATATATATTCAGCTTACCTAGCTAACATGGTTTGTAGACTATTATGTTAGCCCGAATTTAACGAAAGATAACGACAATCGTATCTATGCATGTCGATAGATATTTATGTTTTTAATTTCATTTTCTAAAATATTTTTTCTATCTATAATCATTAAGTAAAGTTGTTAGAATTAATCTATAATATGCTGAAATCATTATGAGTTGGTAATGGTTGAACTGTGTTGCATGCAGTAGAGAGAGTGGGGGCAGACAATTGCTCGTACATTTTCCCAAGCATGTGCCAGATGTACGGGATTCAAGTATGCATAGAGCCATGTATTAAGAAAGCTGGCGCTAATTTATATAGCATCCACTGCGACACTGAGACCAGCGTTCCGAAATGCGCTTGTTTTTATTACTGTAACAACTGAACAAATAATAATATAATAATAATAATATATGCCAACGGAGTCGTAGAATCCGTTGTGTGTTTAATATACAATCATGATTTCGATTCTAACATGGTTTTTTCCATCAATTTTTGTAATTATTTAATAGAATAAAGATAGTTTTGTAGTTTAAATTTAATATGGTAATTATATATAAAAACGATAAATATAATATAACAGATCAATTCATGTCTCAACTTTAATATACTAATAGGTACGTAATTGAGACTTATCAAACTTACGTACGAAAAATAAATTGTCAAATTTGTTTCACAAAATCTAATTTTAATTTTAATTTTTTTTTACAATTCTTTTTTGGTCCAACATTGTGAACTAGGGAGCGACCATGCACGCCCCTTCGCTCCATGCTACGGCGCGCGCGGCGGTTTCCCATAAGCCACCAGACCGTGGTAATTGATACTCATCCATTCACGCTGATAGGAAATTTCACGGGCGGCTGGCCTCACTGAGATAATGTTCAAGCATTCGCTTCTATGGAACACATAGGTCCATACATCATTAAACTTTTGAGTCCAGGATATATATTTATAGATTCTAAATCAAAAGAGGACATGGCTCGATTCTGGGCTAAGGGACGCTAGTTCATACATGGATTTTTATTGCGTGTATTTGAATGGACTCCGTTATTTGATTATAAGAAAGAAAGCTAGATTGTTCTAGTATGGACAAAATTACCAGACTTTCCAATTCCCTTATCCGAGAGAAAACAACTGTATTCAGTGGCCAACATGATTGATACTCTCATAAGGATCCGGATCATGGATGACCCAGGAGGATAATTGGATGGCCCAGATCAAAGCCAAATATGCTGGGTACTTTCTTAATTAGCCGGGCACTACTTTTCTCGGGCAGTCAAGAGTCCGGGCCCTCATATAAGCACCCGGATATCTTACCACCCGAGCTACCTCGAGAATTGAATCACACTCGAGTATGATTGATACATGCTGTCTAATCTGTCAGAGCAACATGGATGTGGAGTGTTCTGGAAGTCATCAGATGTAGGGTGGCTTGATAGGAAGTCAACATCTAAGGCTATAAATGGTAGGTGTGCACACAAATCGAGATAATCTTATATTTTCCTTCCTATAAATAGCAGATATAAATGTAATTTACAGATTCTGAAAATTCTTTATTCTCAAGCACACATATATCCTCACATATATTGCTTGTGATCTTCCCCTACAAACCTGCTGACTTTAGCATCGGAGTGGCTACGCTGGACACCCCTCCGGTGCCCATTCACGAGTTTCTTTCTTGTTTGCAGGTGATATTGAAGTCATTATCTTCACTCAAATTCCCTAAACACTAAAATATTCTCTATATCCGATGGATTACCCACACTAACTGTATCTGATTCATACGGATATCATCAATGATAGAGAAACTTCTGGAGATGGATGAATTAACATCGAAGGAAGAACTACTCACGGTGGCAAGAGTATGCATAGAAATAGCTAGATCTTCTTTAACCTCTGATTCACAAGGTCTATTTAAGAATGGGTTCCACGATTTTTTATCAACAATTTATTCATGAAAGTCTTTCGAGATACTGATGGAGTAGGTGTCCATCGAGTTAACTTATAGCTTAAATTTTATTGACTCATAAGTAAAGACAATCTTTATTTTAATAACATTTTACGATTTTATCCAACTATGGCATTTAATTATTTGTATACTCATGCAAACTGCATAGATGAAATCCTTGAATATGGAAAAGGTACCATGAGGTCTGCTTCTAAATATAAGATCATGAAACTCATTAGGAAGTGTACCGTATATTCTAAACAAGTTCAGCTTAAAATAAGGATAAAGGTCTCTTGAGCATGAAACTGTCATCTGTGATGTAAACGTCATGTTTCATTGGTAAAGACATAAAGATGTCCATTCATACAGGTGTATGATCATTTGATGATGCAGTGTACAACCTTCCCCCGAACTGTTCAAGTGGTTATCAGTTATCGTGTGGAAAAGACTGCGGTTATGGTTATACACATTAGTCCTTTGACTCGAGACAACATGGAGGCTCTACGTACTAGCACTGCAGTTTGACTTGATTACCGACTTCATTGAAAGTCATCAGGTGGCAAGGTTGTGTATTTTCGAATACGTAGGAGTCAATGCATTGTAGTCGGAGATCCATCGTTTGCCTACGGATGAAGATATCCTATGTGATTTGATGAGCTAATAGTGCGAGGAGTCTCTGGATAGAGCATGACATGTGCTTTAGGGAAAGGTGTTTTCCTAGTTGTACATATCATATCACTGTTATTACTCAAAGATACATCACATTGTTATCGAATTCATTTGCAATTCTCGATATAGCAATGGTTGCAGATATAAATGAGTTGAAGGGACCATATTGTACCCTAACCATAACTTAAGGTTCTTGCAGGTACTCTCAGTGATACATAGGGGACCGTGGGGCTATGCTACTAGACGTTATTACTATGATCTGATGGGTTCAATCAGACCTGAGTTCTGACATTCTTGATCAATGGATTGATGAAAAGAATGAGGCTAATTAGGCTGAGCACTTACAAGAATAAATGACATTATCGAATCATTCTTGGTTATTAATTGCTTGCGAAAATAGCAACATTAAAATAAAATTAAAGAAACAGTTGAAAGCCATAAAGGTATGATAATGAAGTTATACATAAACCTATGGATCTCACACAATGAGCTGAGACTCAACTACTCATTATCCAGATGGTCGCTTCAACACGTGTGCTACGAAACACGTGTTAAGATGTGTTTTCTTCTATTTGGAAGCATATGTCTTTACCTCGAATTTTTCATAGTACTGAAATGAGCTTTCTTTCATACACGTTAAAATGTATCTTTTCCTACTTGTCTCGGCCCCCCAACTCCACAAAGTAAGAATGATGGATCGTGTGAAGACCTGCTAAGGTGCTTCAAACACAACATTCTCCATGAGTTTCAATAGCTCGTGTTCTAAAAATGTATACACCGATGAATTAAATAGAGTTTGGTGTTAAACCAAGCGGAAAATACTCGAAGTAATCCTTTGTTAAGAAAGTTGACTAATTTGAAAGCAATTTAACTTGTGTAAACTAATTAATTTAAATAAAGGGAATCAGTTCTTGCATATATCAGTTCAGTTATGGTGAGAACTGAACTGATAATTGTTCGAACTGCACAAATCAGTTTGAAAACAAAATTTAAACAGTTAAGTACACAAGATATGTTTATGGATGTTCGGAGACTTCAACTGCTCCTATGTCACCCTTTTTTACAACCTCGGGTAAAATCCACTAGAAGACTTTGATTTATACAACGCCTTGTACAAACCCACTAAGCTTAGGACTTACCTTACTGCCTAACTGAACTCCTAGTCTAGACTGAAGGCAGTACCTTCCTGCCAACACTTGTTTAACGTCTATGTGTCAAAGTGTTGGAACATTTCCATAGTTAGTTCTCAAAGCCGTCTTATGCACATATGCGTCTTTCACCTTCAGCTGATGATACCCAAAGCAGAGTCTATTTTGAAGAACACAGTCGCTCCCTGTAACTGATCGAATAAGTCCTCGATCCTCAGTAATAGGTACTTGTTCTTCACTGTAACTTTGTTCAACTCAAGGTAATCAATACAAAGTCTCATGCTTCGGTCATTTTTCTTCATGAAAAGCACTGGTGCGCGTGAACAACTAGGGCATATAAATCCTTTATCTAGGAGCTCATGTATCTGTTGTTTGAGCTCTTTCATTTCTATAGGCGCTAACCAATACGGTGCCTTAGAGATTGGCATGGTACCTGACATAAGATCAATATAAAACTCCACCTCACGCTTAGGTGTAATACCCGCAACGTCGTCAGGAAACACGCCAAGAAAGTATTTGACAATTGGGGCTTCTGATATGGACTAACTGGTTCTATCATGGCCTGAAATAATGCTCACTAAAAATGCCTTCCCTTATGCTTAAACTTCCTCGCCCGAACCCATGATATCATTCGAGGCAGATTTCTGCATCCATTTGGCTCGAATACAAATTTGTCCATACTCAGTGGTCTAACCAACACTGACTTTCGCTGAAAGTCGATTAACACCTCATTCTTCGACAACCAATTCATTCTCAGAATAATGTCAAACTCTTGCATCGATAGTACAATAAGATTGGCACAGACTATGTGGCCCTGTAGCTCGAGATCCATGTCTCTGACCATACTAGAAGCTGACAACTCTTCCCCAAATGGGACTGTCACAGAATAACTTACATCGAATCTGGTGGGATTGACGCCCAAATAACTCACAAAACTGTCTGATATAAATGAATGAATAGCCCCGAAATCTAACAGAGCATTTGTGGCTATTCCTGCTACGAAGATCCTTCTTGAGATAATATTAACATAACACTAAACTCAACAATTCTCAAAGTACTGGACTTACTCACATGCACAGACTGAATCTACTATCCATAAAATTTGTTTTCAATAAAATCCTCATGCTAACATCCCAAAAATTTCTAACCATGCATCCCAAATTCCAATAAACTATAATGTGTTGAATTAATTATAGTACCTGTAAGGAGAGTAGTGTCTGGGTTTGCCTCATCGGCATGCATAGCAAAGACTCGCCCCTGAGTTGGCACTTCCACTGTGGGCAATTTTTAAGTATGTGTCCAGGAGCTCCACACTTTAAGCATTTGCGTGTCCCCCATAAGTAGGCTCCTTCATGCTAGCGATTGCACTTCAGGCACATAGAATAATCATGAGGCTTCTGAGTAGCCATCTTCTAGTGTTGTTGTCCCTTGCCCTTGAATGGTCCCTGAAATGGCTTGTTATTCTGCTACTAAGGCTGGTATCGAGGTGCCTGATAAGGCCTCTGCCATGTCTGTCGTTCTCAATGTCCCTTTGATCCTCCTCCACCACTAAGGCTCTAGTCACAGCAACAGAGAAAATCGTAGGACCAGCCACACGAACATCACGGCGCAAGATCAACCACAAACCATCAAGAAAGTGCCTCAACTTCTCTCATGGGTTATTAGCAATCGTGGGCACAAAATGACACCCCTACTCAAACTTCCTCACAAACTCCGCCACAGTACGGTTTCATTGCCTCAGCGTCATAAACTCCCTAGTCAGTCGAGAGCGGATATCATCCATGAAGTACTTCGAGTAGAACACCTCTTTGAAGCCCTCTTAAGTAAGGGTCTCAAGGATCACCGTCACTGACACTCCTTCCCACCACAGCTTAGCATCGTCCTTTAGTAAGTAGGAGGCACATCTGACTCTATCAACATCCTGCAATTCCATAAAGGTGAATATCACCTCAGTGAACTTAATTCATCCCTCTACCACCATAGGATCTGTTGTCCCCCCAAAGTCTTTGAGGTCCATCTAACGAAAGCGCTCATAAACTGCTCTTGGCGTCGTCCTCTTCCCCACCTCGGCATTGTTCCCAGCGAACAGCGCAAAGAACTGAGTCATGCCAGCAAGCATCTCATCCTGAAGATCTGGTTGTAGGCGTGGAGGGGAAGCCCTCTCCTCCTCACGAGCCCCACGGTCCTCTTGATCAACCATACGTCTGGGAGGCCTAATGTTCTACAATCTAACCCAACACGTGACCAACATGCATGATAATAATATTCATATAGCAGACTAAATGTGATTCAAAACTTAAACACACCATTAAAAAAAACTCGCACTTTAATACTTATTACATTTAAAACCATAAAAACTTACAGACTTGATGTGTGACTTCCTGAGCTTCTCACAACCGGCAGTAGGCACAACCCTTTATCAGGACCTTGCTCTGATACCTACTGTAATGACCCGTACTTATTTTACTACTTAAAATATGCTAAATTAATTTTTTTCTATTGATTTAAATCTATAATTCTTAGCTATTAAACTCAATAAAACCTAATAGTAATTTTCGAAAATTCCAAATAAATAAACATAAATTCGAAACAAAAAATTTAAAATTCAAATACTAATTATTTTGAGGCATAAAAATGATTCACATCAACAACCATAAAATTTTTCAAACAACAAAATAAATAATTTGTTTCTCAACCATAAATACAATAAAATAAATCAGAGTACGAAATCAGTTTTAACGTGCATAAAACTCATAAACTGCAAGGCCATCAGGCGTGCACTGCTTACGGTCCGAGCTTGCTCACTGGTCATCACCTCCATCCTCCTCAACAATATCATCTACATCTGTCAAGTTCAGTGAGTCTAAAAACTCAGCTTGCATAAACCGTGAATAGCAAATGCTACATAATAAAAGAAAACCATGCAATTTAAACATAATTAATATGTAAAATAACTTAGGCATAAATAAATATTATGTGACTTCCCTACATAAATATACCATAAAATGTGCTTCGAGCTTGACATAACATAAACGTAATCATTTTCTGTGGAGTTCTGCTCATTAAAATGTGACATCATAACATAATTGGTTTGGTCAAAATAACACCACAGCGCTTTGTCGGCAAGGATAACCACTACCCTTGGACTGGATATCCACTACCAATCATAAGATAATCATAAGATAAGTTGGAAAGGTCACCGGACACATTCTTCGGCTTCCAGAACCGTACACGCATAATTTGGCCACAAGTCAACTAACATACTTCAAAAATAATATTTTTGCACGCTATATTTATTTACGAACATCGTGGACCTTGTTGGATCGACCCCCGGATCCACTGCCACCACCTATAACTTACAGCTCAAAATAGCCCACAAACTTGCATCTTACCCGTACGATTCACGAATTAAATAAAACAACTTACGACTTACCCCAGGACTCGGGACTCCACTCAACTTTGACCAGCAACCTAACTCGTTTTCCATAACCCTAGAACCACATCTGGAACAGCCTCAAACCATCTCGAAACAAGACAAGCAACTCTAGGCTCTATTTGGTCCCTTTTTGACACGTTCGAGTGCTATACGGCTCCAAACCTACAACGGCTCAAACCAACCCTTAACCAATCCCAAGACCATGACCTTAGACCCTAACCAAGCCACTGATATTGTCCTTACCAACTCAAGTCGCACGTGGACTTCGTAGAGAAACTGGCCGTGATACGCCTAGCGCGAGCTTCGAGCACACGCGCTGCCACTTCTCGTCTCCAGCGAATTTCCTAACTGATTAGCCCATAAACGACCAAAACCAGACCCACCTTAACACCCTAAGACACAGTCCAGACCCTAGACATGAGCCATAGCCCAGCCCAAACCTGCTCCAACCTAGCAAACTTGAAGAACAGCCCCATGCGCGCATACTGTGGCAGCTTGCGCTCCTCCTATTCTATACGCAACCAGACAGCTTCTCACCTTTCAAGAATTGATCAGCAACATCAAAGCACATCCTAATACATCCACATAAACAGCAGCAACAACCTAGATGAACCACACGAAGCCTACTCATCAAAAACTCATGAAACTTGAAGGATCATGAGCAGAAAAATTTCAGCATGCAAACACATGTTTTGATTCAAATATTTCATGTAGGAAATGTTTTTCATGCATAAATATCAACAAATAACAGTATATAACAAGACTGATGTGTCAAGAAAGGTTTGGAACATGTTTTTGCATATAAACGCTCGAACAAATGAATACTAGTACGAGAGAACGTGTAGGATAAACGAGGAACGAATGCTAAGCATTTTTCCTCGACAAAACTTGTGAAAATCTCACCAAAATATAGATGTAGGAGTGTAGAAGGGGTGGTGGCTGCTTGGGAGCTAAGAACCTTAGGTTTCTAGAGTGTGTGTGCATGTGGGGTGTGTGTGCGCGTTTTAACCTATTTTCTCTTTTTTTTCTTTTATTTTAAACTTTGCAAATTATATTAAATGCTAATGCAACGCTCGAAAAATCAGTACACGTAAATCGATGCATGCAAATGATTTAAATTGCATATTGATTTTAAATGCTTAAACGATATATTTTACATGCTTGAATGTTTAAAGTGCATGATTTCATGAAACTGTAGATTTTACCCGAATATTCGATAATAAGCTAGGGAAAGGAGACCAGGGACGACTAAGATAAAATAAATATTTTCAAGACTTATTTAGGTGCTTAAATATAAGATGTTAAAGGGCTAGGAAAAGTGTTGTTTAAGGGACAACACGAAGGCTGAAACCGAGCTTGGATAAGGAAGGAAGAGACCTAGGGTTTGCTAGGGTATTATGGGCTTTGCATGTGTTCTAGGCCTCAGCTAGGAGGGGTGGTGCACCAGGGCTCGGCCAGGGCTGGTCAGGGGCTCGGTGTGGGTCATGACTAAGGCTAGGAAGAGTCCTAGTAGCGCTAGACTCATGGGGGTATGAAGGAGAAGGGGTCGCGACATCTAGGAATGGTAGGGCTCGGCTTTGGAAGCTGGGTATGGATGTGGTCTGTGGTGATAGGCTAGGTGAAGAAGGGTTTGGGGTGGCCCTAGGGGGTGGTCCGGGGGGCTGGTGCAGGCTTGGGCACGACTGGGTTGTAAGGGGCCGCGCGCGCATATTAGATAGAGGAAGGGAACTTGCGCGCTACTGGTTCTGGCAGGCTGTAGCGGTCTAGGCGGGATTCAGGGGTCTGAGACGGTCCAGGAGCGAGGGCTGGTGGTCTGGTCTATGGTGGCTCGAGGGTGGCTCGGGCTTTTGGGAATAAAACGTGACATAGGAATATTAGGTGGCTAGGACAAGAAAGGTGGTTCGAACCGTGGTCCACGGGGTCGATTCATGGTTCGTTAGGGTAGTTTGGGTGGGAAAAGTTTATGTTTAAGATTCAGGATTAAAATATTTAAGTTTGAATTTATTCAGGATTAAAACGCTTCATGGTTTAGTCATTAAGTTATTAAATCGAAAGGCTCGTGTTTACGTCTAAGAAAAATATTAGAAGTCAAATTTAAGATTATATGATGATTTGGGATAGGCTCGAGTCAATAAAAGTAAGAAAAATCCAAAATCGGGAATTTTTGAGTCCAAGGGTAAAATGGTCATTTTGCGTCCCGGGTAGTACTAAAGGTCTGACAATGTCCCAAGGAATGATAACGCATGATGAATGATATTTTAGAATGTTTATGATGAAAATATGGGAATTTATGATTTATGATAAGGCTGTGAAATTTTATTGTTAAAATGCTATTTTTTAAATGCGGAAAGGACACGATATTTTATGATTAAAAAGAAAAAAAAATATTTTGAAGGATGTGAATTGACTGTGAAATAAAGGATATGATATATGATTTTTGAGAATATCGTGAGGGAGAAGGCCTTAGAGAGAGCCCGTTTACGGGAAAAGGTCCCACAGGGAGCCCAACGATCGTATTTTCATTTTACGTCAGTGCCTAGTGCCCGTCCCATGCGCAATGGTGAGCTAAGACTGATCAGTCGACCAGAGGATACATTATTAAACTTCACTCAAAATGATAAATGATTGAGAGCTTTAAGAATTTGACGATTTATTATTTATTTATGATTACAAGTCTATTTTAATTAAAAGTATTATTTTAATGCATGTGCTTATATATGTATTATTTGCTACTCATGTTTAGAACGTGCTAAGTCATTAGACTCACTAGGTTTGAATGCTGCAGGTGATGATGATATTGAGGGAGGCACTGACGTTTGAGTGGATCGAATCCGGCAGTACACTCCCGAGGGACATTATTTTCGCATTAGCTTGATAGTCAAAAGTTTTAAAGATTTTGTTAATAATTTAATTAGAGATTTTTATGCTTTATTTTGAAGTTCAATTTTGGATTATTTTTAAATGTTGACGTATTTTTGAAAAGTTGTATGGTTTTTAATTAAAGGTTTCAAATTTTATATAAAAAAAATTTTTAGTAGCATTTTAAGATTAAAAAGTAGTGAAAGTTTCATATAACTGAAAAAATTTAATTAAAACATAAAATAATTAATAAAATATAAAACACCATACTCAATAATTAAATCTCCAATTTTTTGAAATTTGCTAATAAGGTGCTTAAAATCTTTTGATTCACCTAAAAATTTAAATTTGACTTTAAAATGCTAAAATTTATAAATCATTTAAATTAACTAATTTCTTTGCTTAAAATAAAAATATAACATTTAATTTTAGGACCTTAATCATATCCGGTCTCCCGTCCCCGGCCAAACACCGAATATTCGCCTAAAAAACTCAACTCGAGACATACAATTAAATCCCATAAAATAAACACATAAATATTTAAAATAAATTTAAAATGTTGAATGTATCATCTAATTAACTTATTAAATTATGCATGCTGCTTACATATACCTGTTTTTGGACACTAATTTATTTGTATCAAATATAGACAAATGAATAAAATCATTATGAAAGTAAATATCCACTGCCGAGGATAGAAAACTTTTTCACTAGGTCCAATGAACCAAGATCTGTTCTAAGATTGCCTTGAGGTCTGAATATCATTAATTTAGGATTGGATCCTCCGATATTCATAAGAAATATTAAAATCCATTTTTAGCTTTTTTTTCACAAAATTGTTTATTAAACAACAGTGTTCTAAATTGCGACCTAGACGACCGCTTAGGCGTTAGGCGGAGGCCAGCTGCCTAGGTGGCCCTGATTTTTAAAAATAAAATAAAATTGGGGTTTTAAAATTTAAAGATCCGCTAACAAGCCCATGTCTAACATATGCTCAGTAGGCTGCTGGCTTTCTTTCCAGAGTCTCGTTTAGGAGACTCCTTCTTGGACAGGACGCACGATCTTTCCTTCTCACTCTTATGCTGTGATTTTTCTGGTAAGAATAACATATCTTTCTTGCGGTGGAGAAGAAACTGGTGTGAAGGTCACGTCATTCCTACAGCCTACAGGTCCAACATGTACGTGGTATTCCTGTTTCTTCAATACTTCTATCATTCAAACCAATAATATGTATGATGAGATAAAAAAAAATTCATATTTTATGTTAGCTTTTAAGCTTCAGTCCATCTATTTTTAATTTTTAATACAACATTTCTAATTTTTGCTTTTTGGAAATTTGAGATGATACATTAGACTATGTGGGGAATATTTTGAGCGTATTTTGAATTTGATGTTATTATGTTGAAGTTCTAGTATGTGATTTATTATGTTTATACCGTAGAATCCGATTAGGTGAGCCTAGTCAGACACTGGGCAGCCCAACGCCTACCGAATTTTAGAACTTTATTAAACAAATATATTAACTATGAATTTGATAAATTATATTTTATTTTAAAATAAAAATATTATTTATAGTCGCATTTCTTATAAAAGATATCATGATTACGAGCAAATCTATTTATTTGTAGTAAAGTTAAACGTCCAATGAATAAAGATGTGTAATATATTAGTATTAACATAATATTTAACCAATTTAAATAATTTCATTAACGACAGCTCATAAAATAAAACTTTTATTCTCGAATTACATCACCAAAATTTTATACAAACAAAAAAAAAAATCTGTATGGTCCTATTTTATTTTAAATTAAAAATTGTAGGAATGGCTAACTAAAATTATTATTATTATTACTGAAATTAAATTTATAGAGAAATTAAATTTTTGTCTATAGTCGACCTTAATCCTTCGACCCCTTTCCCGTCGAACAGTTCTTTGATTTACAGCCGTCCTACCTATGGCTTTAACATCCAAAGATATGCAATTTTATGGTATTCTTATTTCTTGGATATATTTTGCATTTGAATATAATTTTAAGTTTGAGTCCTAATGAATGAATCTGTAAATGGTTGGTGATGAGGCTATGATCTGCTTCTGGGCTTGATTGCTGCTTTTTATTTGTTCATGGCACCTTACACAAAGGTTGAAGAAAGCTTCAATATTCAGGTGTTGTTGAAGACCAGAATTCTTTAATCATGTAGTTATGATTTTGGGCTTTTTTTTCCCAACCCGTTTTCTTGGAGTCAAATTGAGATATTTTCTGAGTTTGTGAAAGTGCCGACTGTAGTGAATTTGGATTGCTTTTAATAAATTTTGTTTTCCAGGCAATGCACGACATATTATATCATCGGCATCACGTAGAGAAGGTAAAGTTTGATCCTTTGGCTGCCTGGCTGCATTTTTTTTATTTATTTTTTGACGAGGGACTGTATATTCTTTTCAGTGCAACTTATTTTTTCTTTTGTTTAATTTGATTTTTTTTTGGTTTTCCATATTCGGGCTCATGATAGTATGATCATTTAGAATTTCCAGGAGTGGTCCCTCGCACATTTGTTGGTAAGATATTTTGCTCAACTTTATAATATTCTTTATTTTGTTCTAATCATGTTGTCTTATGGTCAATTGGATTTCTACTTCAAATTTTTATGTGCCTTCAATCCTACTCTGAATGTTTCAATTCGAAGAAGTGGTACAAAGTTTTATATATGCACTTTAAAATCATAAAATTGATTGATTCAAGATTTTACATGTTGCTTGTATCGTGTATGCCAAAGTTATCATAATGAGTGAAGGGTAACTCCGAACTTGGGCTGTCTGTTGAAGTAAAGTTCAGCCTTAATAGTTTGATGATGTTTCTTACTATATATCATGATTATAGGTGCCATTCTTGTGTCAATTTTGGCATCTCCTTTTGTACTGGTAGCAAGTTTACTGCAATTACCAAAGATTTATAGTCTTTATGCAGGTAACCTTTTTCCTTTTGGCAAGTTCATGTGTCTTGTTTTATTCTACTTCTACTTATATGAAGATTCTACGAGAAGATATCACCCGAGTATGATATGCAGTTGCTATGCTTTTATTTGATCATATCTGCATGCATTTGAAGTGCTAAAAATGTTCAGTATCGTGTTGTTACATAGTATTAACCTAAGTTGTGCACCGGATTGGCTCACTTAGTGCGGTATGGCCTTTTGGTCAATGATACAACTACAAGCTATCAATATTGATGTTTGGTTGAGAATGTAAGCTTGTTGATATTATTCTTGCATAAGCCACACTTTATGGCTGAAAGGTATTCCTTGAATCTAAATTGGCATATTCTATTTTAAAGTAATTAGATGAAGATGATTTGGACATTGAATTTCATCTCCTTCTAGTTGGAATAAATTAATGGTGCTTTGTAATACGTTAATAACTTACTTGATTGAATATAATAACCAAAAAATGGAAGATCTTAGGATGCCAAAAAACCAATAGTTATTAGCTGTTCATGCCTCTGTAGCAGAGGTGTTATGCTACTGATTAGGGTCTTTGACTATGATGACAATAAATTAATGTCGAACAAATTGATAGTTGAATACATCTTCATACTAAATTTCCCTTTGTTATATTGCTTTTGTTATCAGTTACTACAGAGAAAGCCTTTATAACCGGTTTACTTCAATTAACGAACTATCAACTCCTAGCCCCTACGATATACATATCAGTGAATGACATGCTAATGTCTTTCATATACTTTTTTTTATTGGTATCACCTGGTGTTCTGAATGTGTAGCACATATAGATCGATAACACTCGACTTTTGTAATTATTATCAGTTATTCCATATATTTTTGTGCCAGCTAAAAATCTCACTTTATTTTTCCAGTTCGTCTGGCTTTAGGTTGTATCATCCTTTCGACATTGCGCTTTTTCCGCATTCAGGTATAAGATTTATTTTTAATTTGATAATTTTTCTACTCTTTCTCACTTCCTGAGTGATATATGTATAATGAATCGCGCCTAAGGACTTATGATATGCTATCATCTATGCTTACCAGTCAGAGTCATTGAATCCAATCGTTGGGGATTGTCATGTCATAAAAAAATTTATTCACTAATGGATCAAGTCATGGTGTTTCATTATATCTCAGGGAACTCGTACCTATTTCAGAAGGAACATGCATTTGTAGACACAATCCTTTGCTTACTTTTCCTAATCTTAAGAATTTGTAGAAATAATTGTAATGTTTGAGCTGTACTTCTATTGTCTAACATTGTGTCAACTCTTAATTGAACAGATTAGGAAGAATTTTGGCTCTCAAGTTGAAGCCTTCTTTGTAATATTGACCGCACTTCAGTTTCATGTGCTATTCTACTGCACACGCCCACTTCCTAATATATTGGCCTTTGGCTTAGGTGATATTACTACCTGCAGTAAACCCTGTTTTTTTTTATACCAATTTAATTTTAATTGTGATTGTAACTGAATTATTACTCTGGCATTGGCTCTTAAAAGTAACGTGCTATTCTATAAATAATGAAAATTTGAGACAATACCAGAGATGCTAAGATGCACGGAAACGAAAATCAGTTGCATATCACCTCATATTATTTGGTGCATGTTAGAATTTAGAATGAAACCATGGACAAACCTCTGAGTTAAATGTTGTGAAGATTGAGAAAAGCATTACTTTCCTCATTATACCACTATTTGCATTTTTTGAGCTACTCATTACCCGATTTTCTTGTTTGCAGTTAACTTGGCATATGGTTTTTGGTTTGACCAGAGTTGTTTTGCAGCATTAAGATGTTTGGTATGTTTACCCTTAACGACGAAGAGTTTATATCACATATTCAGTGGTAGCTTCCATATTACTATGTTTGTCTTTAATTTTATTCCCTGCAAATAATTTTCCTGGTTCACTTTATACCTGATAAATACATACTTTCTATGGTCCCATGTCAATTGAAGATCACAAATTTATCTTGCCTTATGACCAATGGGAGGATCAAATTTATCTCAGCTCGTATAAATATGCCAACCAATTCCCTTTGCCTATCTGTTCTGGCAACATTATCTTTATTCCCTTGTATGCCTATTGCTTTTAATACTATTCCTGATTTTAGTGGGCTGACCTTTCTTGTTTTCATTGCAATCCTAGAAGTTCTCAAGATAAATTGTATACAAAAAAATTGCAGGAAGAATATATGCCATGAGATGAATTATTCGCGTGTTTATATTTTTGTCTAACCATTAATCATTCTTTTAATGCTCAGATTTTTGCCACTGTTGTCCTTAGATGTGACATCTTGTTACTTGTCTTACCTCTGGGGTTGGAGCTATTGCTGGTATGCTGTGTAGATAAGTTTTGGGGAATATTCTCTTCCATTTTGTTATGCTTCCCCTCCGTCTCTCTCCCAAACATGCGTGCATTTGTGTCTGCGCGTGCTCACAATTACGTTGCTGTAATATCGTCACTATTTTCAGGCAATGATTATTTTTATTTTCTATACGTTTTCTGCAAAATATTTAAATGACCATGACTTTAAAGGAGATTGATTTATGATCATGTACTCTTTGTTTTTGTTCCTCATAAGTGGCCTATTACCTTATTTTGGAGGGGGTACTTTCTTTCCTTATGACTATTACCTTATTTTGGAGGTAGTTTATTTGGCGTTAGCATCATGAAAGATTTTAATTATTTCTAAGATATAGATTTCCTTAGAGAGAGAGGTGTTAGCTGTGAAGATTGGATCCAGTTGAATCGGTAAAGATAATTTATATGGTGCCAGCGTATATTAAATCCTGTTTCGGATATTTTTCCCATGAGAAAGAGCTGTTCCTAACTGATGGTCGCCCTATGTGACGTGATTTTGTGGTAGCTCATTGATCGTTTATTATTGAATCTCTCTTAATTAATTAATTGACTGCAGTCTAGATCAATTTCATTACCGAAGGCTCTACTATCGTGCTTGATAACTGCTTTGGCTTGCATAGGTTTGTGACCGTCTATACTACCACACTTTTTTATGTGACTTCATACATAGTCTTGTAATTGTTATGCCAAACGTTTTGAAGTTTTTGCACTGCAGGTCTCACAATACTTGTCGATTCTTTCTTTTGGAGAAAGTTGTTATGGCCTGAACTGGAAGTTTTTTGGTTTAACTCAATTTTGAACCGAAGTTCTGAATGGGGTGTATCCTTCCATTGCAAGACAAAAACATGTTTTAGAATGAACTAAATGCAAAATCACTGATGACTGGGTGTAATTTGTGCAAAATTATTGATAAATGACTAAAAGTGGTTAGATTCTTGACACACAATACCTGTTTTTCTCTTGGTCTTGCTTTCTTTTTGCATAGGCTTTTCTATAACCAGTTTGCATGGCCATTTAAAAATACTTCATGAACTTCATTTAACTTACACGATGCTCGGGTATTCAATCTCTGTGGATATCTGTTGACTACTTAAAGTTTTTAAATAGTTTTACACAGGAAATTGCTCAATATCTTGTACATTCACAACAAAATAAAGCTAGGATCTTGTGCCAACTGTGAGCTTCTTTTCATATGTGGGCAGTCTAAGTGTGATTAGGTTTGATTTAATACACTGACTTTGGCTTTTATTCATCCCTGAAGATAAGAACAGATGCCCACTTGGTTACGATGCCAAAAACTTTTTTGGCAAATTTAGAACTTTTATTTCCCCTTGCACTTTGTATACTGACATGAGATTAGTGAGACTTGTCTAACAATCAATTCAGGGTGAATCGAAGATTGATGAAATGTAACAGTTGGACGAATCAAATTAGTTTACAAATATCTCTTTAATGAATCTTCACCAGGTGCTAATACTCAAGTACAACTTTTAGAAAAGTAGTATCTCCCCCTCCTCTAAGGTGGTGAAACTCACCAGGGAACAACATTGAATTGTCAGTGTTTCTGGTTAGAGGTCTTCTCACTTGTGCATTTATGGTATCATCTATCATTGACAGTAAAGGAACCATTTCTAGACCCTAGTCAGGCATGGGTCCCGACTTGTGGTCGTAAAGAGCCCCTATTAATCGCTAGTTTGTTCCTATGTTGTAAAACAAGTGCATTTTTCTTTTTGCTTTGGCTTTAAAGGCTAAGGATTAAAATAATATATCTTTTTCAATCTATCTCTTCCGAGTGATGCATTTTTATTTTGGATTGTTTGGTATTTATTTTTTTCCTTGATATCTTTCTTTAGACACATTCTTTTCACTGGTACTTCACATCAGCACTTCCCCGCTCTTTGCTGGCTGCATATCCACTCTTTTTGGTGAGTGTAAGACTTGACTAAATAGATTGATTGCCACGCTATCAAATTGCTTCAAGATTGTTTGCTTCCCTGAAGTGATGTAATGTAAATGATTAACCCCAAATGTGCTGTTGTGCAATGAACAAATTTTAAGTTTTTGAATGATCGATTTGCTCATACTTTATTACTTTCATATGTTGGGCAAAACATTTTCAATTCTATTGAGCTCAAATATAATGGGCCCAACTCATGTTGAACCTCAAATATGTGGAGTATACGAAGGTAAGAGGGCTTATTTGGGTCGTTATGCAGTTAGAAAAGAGAGGAAGAAAAACAGATTAAAGAGTGGGAAGTATGCTTATGGAGCAATATTCAGTAGATTGTTAGTGTATGTGTTCTTACTTCAGGTTTGCAGCAAGAGAGGGGGGGGGGGGGGGATGGTATACTCAATCTTGTCAACTGAACTTTTTATTCTTTAGTGTTGACTGTTTCAAGTTTAATTATTTTTGCTGTTTTCTCATTAACCTATGTACCAATTCTTATTTCCAAATTGTGGTTGTATCTTCCATGTACTCCATTTACTCATCCTTTGAGACAGCCGTCCCCCTCCTTTAAACCATCCTATTTCTTATCTTTCTTCAACTATGTTCAAGAATCTACAATGACAAAGTTTGAGATCAGTTTAATGGAGTTAAAATTCCTACTTAACGGGACTTCAGTTTTGTGAAAAAACATAAAATTGCTGGAGAATTTCATGCTCCTGAGTTTGATATGGAATTTTTCCTGCAGCTAGGTATTTTACTTGACAGAAGAGTTTGGTTTTACGTATTTCCAGTTTTATCATTCGTTTTGCTTTATTCAAAGCTTCCACACAAGGTAATGCCTTTAGAATCGCAATTTGGGGAGCATTTCAGCTCATGCCAATGTCTGTACATCTGATTTGCTAAGATTTTTCTTTTACAGGAACTCCGTTTCATCATTAGTTCCCTTCCCATGTTCAATTTTTCAGCTGCAATGGCTGCTAGCAGGGTGTACGTAATTTCCTTTTGATAAATAGTTGAATGCATAATACAAATACTTATGTGTTGTTCCTAGTGTTCCTGCGCCCTTTTAGGTGTTATTGTCTAGTTTGTAGTATTGACAGACAAATGCTTAGTAATATGATGTGGTTCACGTATTCAGACAACATATGGAAATAGGTGATTCTCAAAATTCTAATTGGGAATAGCCTTTATTTTGCTAAGTATCCATGTTTCGGTTACATTAATTCTTATTTCTTCAAAGTTATGATTCATGTTTTGTTCTCTCGTTGTTTCTGTTGATGTTTTGGTGCTGTTGTCTTAATTTTACTTAGATACAACAATAGGAGGAAGAGTTTCTGGAAATATCTCTATGTTGCCATGATTGGAGGCTTCATGATCAGGTTAAATGAAGTCCTCTTTTATTATTTGAGCCTTTTGATTGTTTTTACTGACTTTACGATATGTAGTCTAGGGTGTACATTCTTGACATTTATGGCGTCTTACGAAAACTACCCAAGTGGTCATGCCATTAAAGCTTTGCATAAGACAGGTTAGCTCTCTTTCCCTCTTCTTCTGTTGTTTTAGTGCATCAATTCGGTATTAAACTCTCTCTGTGGGAAGTGGCCTTACATTTTTGTATCTTCGAATATGTACAGATTTTTTTATTCTTGGTGCTTTTGTGGTTCTTGACTGAAAATTTATAAATGTGAAATGATTGGTAGTTTTTGACTTCCCTTTGGATTGGATCGTGATGGTTAGATGGTTGTACAAAAATATTTTTTTACTTTGGCAAGTAGGTGGTTTTAATATGAGAGGATTTGTTAGTTCAGGCTTTAAGTTTGGTGTGAGTCGGGCATGATGGCAAGGCATGTATGAAATTTGTGTGTAAGGATGGAGCACAAGTTGCAACCGACTTATGTGGTGATGGAATATGGCAAAGACTCTGCATTTTGAATGCCTGCAGTTGTTGTACATTTAGCTTGGTGCCTCTGAACTAGAAGATAATCATCCCAGAACCAACTGAACTTTCTCTTCATGGACATGCTAACATGTACTCAAAATTGAAGATTATAAACACCCCCACTCCCCCTGAAATGTAGATTTGCTTGTGCCATTGTGCGAGTTGAACTGCATAGGCAATGATAGCTTCATTACATATTGCTTGGAAACGGAAAGGCTTAAGTGAATACTATGATGTATTTCATAAACAAGAGCTGTTTCGTACATATTTGTAATCATTAACCAAACCTAGTTTGAGTCAGTTCTATAATATAAAATTTTGATATATTGGTTTAATCAGAACATGTATTACTTTTTTTACCTTTTCTCTTGAAAATATGAATTAGAATTGGTTCCCTATCCTCCACCTATCTCTCTTTCTCACCCACACATGCATACTCTTTATTAATATTTGTTTTATTTTCCTTCTTTTACTTATTTTAAATAATGTGTGCCATCCTAGATTGCAAATTGCTATGAGCTTATTTGGTTTTACAGGGCATTTAATACAAAATCCAAATTTGTCTTTGTTTTTCTTTTCTTTTACTTTAGTATGTCATCCTAGATTGCAAATTTCTATGCTTATATGGCTTTACAGGGTATTTAATGGAAAATTCAAATGAAACATGGGTTCACATTGACACCTTCTCAGCAATGAACGGGGTCTCGCGCTTCTGTGAAAATTATGAACCATGGAGGTATGTTTGATGATATTTCGTTTTATTATTTTTAGACTCTGTATACTCTAAGCATAACATTATAACCTTATCGAGATTATAAAAAATTTACATTGTTGTCGAAATTTGACATAAAGTTAAATGTTTATTTCGGTGCTTTCTGTAAAAAATTTATTACATGTTTCTCTTTTCTCACAGATACATGGATGCAAAAAAAAAAATTATGGGCTCTCTCTATTGATTTTCATTCAACTCTTCCTTTCTTGATACCTCTAGCACTGTTTTCAGTCTTTTTTTCTTGAGTCATCTATTACCAAAACAGAAGAGCTTTTTTTTGTTCAAATTTATATTTTTACTTCAATGTCTAGTATGAATATGTAGCCTCAAGTCAGAAAACTTAATTATGGAATACCTTAATTTCCTGGGATCTCACTTACCAATTGCAAGGAGACAATCAGGAAACAAAATTCCTAAAATGACATGTTCTCAATATTTGCCTTGAATGATAATACATTGAAACATTGTCTTTTATATTAGATTGAGATTTTGCAGTACCTCTCTCATGACGGAGAAGAAATTTTCTGTTCCTGCTTTGCTTGTGATTTTCTGAAATGAATTACTTACCAATATTTTTTTTGGATGCCACTAGCTGCCTGTCTATTTGTATGTATGATGTACAAATTATGCCACCATCAAGCTTCTCTCTAATGAAATGCATGTCTACCTCTGTTTGTTTTGTCTTCTCATGTTGCAAAGGATTGGGAGCAATGTTAATAGTCTGCTGGTAATACAACTTTGTTGGTCCTTTTCGCTCGATTCTTAGATCATCTATGATGATCTTAAGCCACAAATATTCACTTATGTCTAGGTTACCATAAAGGAGCAGTGTCCAGTTGTTCTCCTCCTATCTACTATGAAGTCTACAAGATCAGCATCTGCAATTGCCTCTATAACTCCATACTCGTGCCTCTGTCGAATGAAATTCCGTTGCTAGGATTAGTTTTTAAGCATATTAGAATGAAATTTACTTTGTGGTGGATGAGGTTTTTTTCATTATATTCTCTTGTCCATCATTTGTCTCATTATTCTCACTTATTCTATTCAGGTCCCTTTCGAGACAATTAGATCAATTTTCTGACTAGTTATTTATCAGTACCTTATTCACCAATAATTGTGCTTGTATCACTAAGGTTTTTTATCAGTGCCTGTAGGACTTTGCAACCTTTAGCACTTGTCTCTTTGTTCTTTTGGTCTAGTTCCTGTATCATGGCTGAGTTTTTTCATTCCCTTGCAAAATGCGTTAACTAGGTGTTACCACTTCAACTAGTTCTTTCCATTCAATGAGTAAGATGAGTGGACGTGTTTTAGTTTGCATGTTGCTTATGTGGTCGGTGCAGTGATGGCCTGATCAGACTGTAAAGAACCGCCATGTTTGTTAGCCATTGGATTTTTAAAGCCAGAGAAATAGAGGGAAATCAGTTCTGTTTTTTCTTTTTTGAATAAGAGATGAAGGGAAAACAGAGATTGATTTCCATGGATGCTTTAGGTGTTCTCATTCAAAGTTATATTAGATCACAATTCATTATAGCTAGTTTTTAGCCTCCAGTCAAATAACTCAAAGATGTTATTCCATATTCTATTAGACCCCATTTACATTCAAGGACAATTCAGAAATTTTGTCATCCTAAATTAACTTATTCTCTCAATAATGGCCTTTGATCCTGCATTAAACATTTTGTTCCCCATTGAGTTGACTGATAGATTTTCCGATACTTATATATTGCGATCTAGGTATTCGAAAGAAGAAGGGATTCCTCTGGGAGATTTGCAGAGAAAAAATTTTACATACCTTTTAAGGTGAGTTTCTTGATCGTACTTGATTACTCTCATGTTTATGTGGCTAAGAAATTGACTGAAATGCAACTTTGCTTTTGGGGAAACAAGTACCCTATGCTCTCGACTAAGTTTTCAAACTGATCAGTTTTACTGCTAGTCATGGCAATTTGTAAGTGAAATGGTTCTGAAGAAAAAAGACACGTTTGCCGTTTGCAGACTGAATTATTATGAAATGCGATTTTAAGATATTTGAGACTTGTCAAAGTGAACATACATTTTTTTCCAGCTTATCTATCATATTAGTATCATTATCTCAAATTATGGTTTCTCCATATCCAAAGTTCACATTACTTGCACATATATTGCAGCTAAAACACAACCAATTTTTCTCACGGTTTCTCCATGTTGCAGTGAGCAATCTCAGATTGGTGGGTTTGAATGTCTTTTTAGCACAAAGGGGTTCACCAGAGCTCGTCTTCGTGTTGGATTTCCTCCCGCAGTACTGGTAAAACGAGGAGCTGAGTCTCATACTTTTCAGGATGATATGCAGATTACTCTAAAATAGGACATGTTAACAAATAAGTAGCCTATATTTTGCCACCTCAAATATTCTCGAGAATGCGGGCTTTAACTCATGATGGCAATTTTCTGGAATGCACGAAGTTTGAAATTTCTGTTCTAGTTTAACAGGTGTCTATATGCATTCACAACAGGTCAAGGAACCGAAGGTATTCGTCCATGGACGAGCTGGTAACAAGGAGATATTCCATAAAAGCTGGCCAGGATGCTAATGCATTGACAGGAAGATGCTTATAGATAAATCAAACCTAAAAGGTTCTGCAAGCAGCACAGTGAAAGGAACCTTGTATTGGCTACTTAAACAGATATACATGGAAGAAATATGATTTTTATGCTTGCGAAATCTCGAGAACCGCATGTTTTTCAACATTCTGAGAAGTAAACAAGGTGGCATTTCTACATCTTTTGGAACCTTAAACTTTTTCCAACTGCAGGAAAAATTTCTGCACTAGATTTTGTCTCGAGGTTTGTGCATGGAAATATGGCAATACGCATGTGATGTTTAGGCCACTACACGGCATAAAAATGGCTTGAGTTCTATTATAACTATTCACAAGTTTTGGTACTTTAGTTGGTGTTTGGTTTTACCATTGTTTCAAAGTCGGACACGGAACTCGGAATCGGTCCGGCATAAAATTGGCTTGAGTTCTATTATAAGTATTCACAAGTTTTGGTACTTTAGTTGGTGTTTGGTTTTACCATTGTTTCAAAGTTGGGCATGGAACTCGGAATCGGTCCGCACCGGACCAGAACCGGTCTAAAAATCACCGAACCGGTCCCGAAGATATTTTGGTAAAATCAAATGATTGGATATGGTAAAATCAATAATATTTATAACAAAAAAAACAAAATAATATCAATTATATTTCGCAAAAAAAAAAAGTAACTTTTGTTATGAGGAAATGCATCTCGTTTAATATTCTGAAATTTTCTGAATATGTATACATTTTTACGTTCTAATATTATTAATTCGAATTTATTTAAAAATAGATGATTAATCCTGATGAAAAGGATAAATTCTAAAAATAATACTTACTTTATTGATTTTGTAGAATCTAAATTTAACCATTCGGCGCATAAAAATATTGTTTGATATAAGTAATTTTACTTAATATTGACGTGATAGATTTTAATTTCATGGGCCTTCAAATTATTTGGGTTGACACAATTTGGGTCTAACAAATGTCCTCGTAGCCAATTTGGTCAATATGCTAATTTGGCTAATTATATGTTTAGCCCACTTTGGCCATATTCAAAACTTGGCATACAGGTCACATTCTATATCACAGTATCCTTCAGAGTTTCTCCAGTAACAACCCTTAACGTGAAATTCTTATTTTCTACTCTTTTCATTCCTCCTTCAAATAGACAAGCTCAAACCCACATCAATCCTCAAAATTTCGCCTTCACATAAACAAACTTAGATTCTCTCGTCGTGTTCTCACTTACCAGTTATCGATTATTCGCTATTTGCCATCGAATCGTGGAGTGACCTAGACACTGTTCAACTTTCAATTAAATTGCCACCTTCAAACTCCTTTGCATTCAGCCATATCATCTCAAAAGAGCAGGTAGATTTCTACATTTTTTTCTACTTCTTCATGACAAAAACATTGTAGAATATGTCACATTTCATGCTGCATAAGTCGGTATTATTCACATTCATGTTGGCTACAGGTGGAAAAGGGTCTTCATCCACTATCATTGTCTCTTTTTTCTCAGGGAATCTCAGGATTCCCTTGTTGATTCTCTCTTGCAGAACATTTTTAAAAGCCCAACAATCATTAGTATTATGGTTGAAAGAATTATGATACTTACTGTAGTCACTTCCCTTGATCTCCTCGCTGGTTGGTACTTTATGATCTGGGGGGAATATTATGAATTTTTCCTTCACCAAATGATAAAAAATTTCTTCTGTCTTTGATGCATCAAAGGTATAAAGCGTTTAAACTAGAGAAGCATTTTTTTTGGGAAATTCTTCATTCTTGCGCTTTAACAATAGGACTGTACGTGACCCAGAATTCACCACTTCTGCCAAGGCGACTTCTTCAACTTTCTGGAAGTAAGAGCCAATAGTAGACTTCCTTTTATGACTTTTCTCACGAAATAATTCCTCATGCTTTGATACCTTGACAGCAAGATCATAAAAATCGCGGAATTCCATCTCTTGGAATTTCTTTCTCAGCTCAAAGCCAAGTCCTCGCTGCGCCATTTTCACATATTTTCTGATTCTGGAATGAAAAATTTGCACCTACTCCTCACTCTTTTGAATTTGCAAATGAAATCATTAGCAGATTCTCCCTGCTTCTGGACCACTCTCGACAATTCCGTTATATTGATCTCAGGTACTGTTATGAAAAACAGTGTATGGAACTGGCGTTCCATGTCATGCCAAGTCATAATAAAATTCCGAGGCAGTGTGGCATACCTATTAAACGCAGTACTAGCTAGTCAATGAATTGGGAAACAAACGTAGCTTGTAGTTGGAAAAGTTATCCAAATTTTCTAGTTCCCCACACTGTGTTGTAAACCTCGCCACATGTCCATGCTAGATTGATCATCTTCCTCTGAGTACAAAGTAAAGTTTGGAATGCGATATCCTCGTGGGTAAGAATTTTCACGATTGGGAAAAGTTATGGTTTGTGGAACTCTGGTTGGTTGATTGGTCTCACCCCTGGGCCATACAACTCTTGGATGACATCATGCATAGTCTCGAAGTCCAAGACTGGAGTTTGTCGTAATGGGTATGGGGAATAATTTGTCCCCCGAGTGTTATTCCCCGAACTTGGAACTGAATACCTATGCATTCTCCAATCACCATACATCCTCAGATGCATGCTAGGAGAAGTCACAACGAACATATTATCAGCTACTTTTTTTACCACTGTTGTAACTTTGGTGTTTCGGCCCCAATTCATCTTCCTTCCTGTGTGGAGGAGTATACTTTCCTTCTCTAACAGACCCCAGAGTCGGAGATTTCTCGAAGCGGCGTTTTCCATCTGCTTGAGAACTTATCGACTCCTGGCATTGGTCTTCACACAGCTTAGTTTCATTTTCTTTGGGTTTACTCACTTCTGGTTACTTGTTCTCCTCCTTCGAAGACTTCCTCCATTCCCTTACTTCTGCCATAAAGTCCATCATAACAGCAGTAAAGGCTTTGGTCATTTCGTTGAGATCACCACGGATATTTTTTTTCATGGATAATATAATGTTTTTTGGAAGTACCTCACCACCAAAAAATGAAATTCCTTTCTTCATAGCCTCTTCTTCGAACCCATGTACCAGTCGTTCCACTGATTTTCCATCACCATCAATATCTTCTTCTTGTGAACGATGGCTTTTTTCCTGTGATGGAGGAATTCCTTCATGTATCTCAGTACGCTTTGGAGGCATCGTGTCCCCCTGGGCGTGCCAATATGTTTCACACGAAAATTGCGGGACGTGCTAGGCACGTGATCGTACCAAATATGGAATGATCCGACTTCTTTGTCAAGCGTTGCGAGTCTCGATTCGAGCGTTAGTTCTAATTCCCTCGGTATGACTTCAAAATGAAAAATATAAACTGAGGAATATAATGAAATTGAAGAGAAAATCCATGACAAACATCAAATATAATTATGTTGTTATGAACATGAACGACATTATCATCAGAAAGTTGGAGGAATATGTAAAATTCAAGAAACTTGACTGCTGGGAAATTGAAAATACACAGACTGCTGGGAAATTGAAAATACACAGACTGCTAATAAGAGAATTTGAAGAAGCTTTGATGTAGCTTTTGTTGGATGTCTTTGCGTGTCACTTTCTGATGTTTCTGTCTTCTTTTTATTTAATTCTCCAGAGCAGTTTTTCCATCTTCCATGATCACTGGACATGGGTCGTGGCTCATCTTTCTCAACTTCCTCGAACATTCGTGGGCCAACCCCTCAACCGCTCAATTATTTTGACTTGATGGACTTTAATCTCATGGGCTTTCAAATTATTTGGGTTGATACAATTTGGAAATTTTTCTATAGTAAATGATGAAATTTCTATCCTTTTTTACAAATAAGAACTTTCGAAAAATATTTTTAGTGTTTTTTTTTTTAAAAAAAGAACTATTATTGTTCGAGCAAAACTTGCACTGTGAAATCCTTAATAAAAATATGGTTTTGTATGCTCAAAATTTATCGCAAGTGCACGATGTCAAGTAATAGTATAATGTACCGGAGTACGGGTATCGTTCCACTGAAGACTGTATTTAACAATGGTTAATTTCAGTTATTGAACATTTAGCAACGAAAATTGATTTGATTGTTTTAACACTACTATTCTTAAGCAAATATGCAAATAAAAGATTCAATAATTAACTGATGGAAGATAATATCTAAAATGGTTGATTAAAATTCAATGAAAAGAAAGATTTGTTGGGAATATCGGTTCACCTACCCCTCGTTAATTAATTACTTCGTTCGATATTGATTTACGCTTCCGACAGGATTCCCTATTCAATTGAACATACTCTCTCGAGCTATGCCAAACTAATTCGACTCAATGAAGTAATTAAATGTCTTTAATTATTTATCAAGAGTGAATCGCATGTCGATCTGTGAAATCTCCTAGTTTTCGACCCTTAGGACTATGATTATCGGCGCGTATCCAATCTCATATGTCTATATGAATTGTAGATCCACGGATTATACTACTCGTTCCTATCACAAGTTATTCTCTCGAACTCACTCACGATATAAACTCATTGTCAAAATTAGCTCTGCTCTAACAACACGAAGAAAAACAATAGTATAATCAAGAATAAACCCGAAATCGAAATTGAATTAAATTAAATCAAAGTTTTTGGGTAGGATCCCCTCAAATCCCAACAAATACTAAAGCTAGCTACTAGAATTCATGATTGAAATCAGCAAAACAAAGTTTCGAAGATAAAAACTAAGTTAGAAATACTAGAATTGACGAAAACGTGAAGAACGGTGCCCGGAAAGTGTCGAATCTTCAATCCAAGCGCCCAATTCTCTCCCAAGCTTGTGGCGGCTCTCAAAATATGTCTGAATGAATCCCAAATCTCGTACCTCCCCTTCCCATATCAGCCACACTCCCAAAATAAGGTAAAGAATCGGCTGTCAAATCTTGCCAAACTTAGGTGGCGCTCGGGCGGTAAAGAATTACCGCTCGAGCGCCACACTCTCTGTAAAACACTTGGGGAGTGCGGCTTCCGGCGCTCGGGCGGTAGCCAATTACCGCTCGAGCGCCACATATTCTGTAACTTTTCTTTGTGAATTACTTCTCGCGCTCGGGCGGTAGAATTTTACCGCCCGAGCGCCGTCTCTTCTGTCCATTGTCTTCTTGCTGGTACACTTTGCTCCGATTTCCTTTTTTCCGGCCAGTTTACCTGCCAATTCGTTACGCCCAGGTGAGACATGACCAAATGCAAATGTTTACTCTAAAATGAACAAAATGTAAACAAAATGTACGCATGCACAATGCAAACACACACCAACTAATGCAATAAAACACGTAAAAATTACTTCTATCAACCCCCTCATACTAACCTTTGGCTTGTCCTCAAGCCAAATAGGTTACGGACTACAACTCAACATGCAACCAACAAAGAGTGAAGAGAATTAAAAATAGCTAAACTGATGGTGAAGTAGTAAACTGGCATCTACGGCCTCAGCGGGTTTGTGAACCACATCCATTTAGTCAAATCACAACATACATCACCACCCCTTTTTCAGAACCTCACAACACAATTGTATTTTTCCAAGAGGTGTGATCGTGTGTGCTGTGGATCTTTCTATCTTGTGTTTCAGACAGTTTTATTCGCAAATCATGTGGGTCACCGAATCAACCAGTCAACGCAAGTTTCTCTTTTCTGAGTCCTGTTTCTATTTGGGACCAACCAGTAAACACATACAGTGGTAGAGTTTCATAGTTGAGCAACAAAATGTAGGGAGTCAATAGCCAACGGGCTCAGGTGGGTTAGAAAGATGGGGAGTACGTAGATCATTTTCACTATGCACTTGTCAGAAATTTTCTCTGACATTCTCCAACGCCTTACATCTCCACCTTTTTAGCCATGGAGTAGGATTTCACCCCTTTTTGGCTCCCCCACACCTTACATCCCCCCCCCCTTTTTTTTTTTTGTGCATAGTTTTCTCATGCGTACTCCCTAGGCTTTGGATATGGTGTATGTTTATTAATCTGGCCTCGGAGCGAATTTATAGGTCCTATGCACGATTGGATGAAGGATGTTTGAGGAATACTTTTGATTTTTTATTTGAGTTCATGTTACTGATTAGTTACTCATTTCGACAGGTACTCATTCAAGTTCTACTCGCATCTTCTGTTTTTCCAGTTCCCCTCACAGATTATATTGAACTTAACTATCATTGACACTACTATTAAAATCCACTAGGTGTGCATAAACAAAATTCAATATACCGGAGGATTTATAACGAGTGATAAGACTAAGTAACATGCTGTTCATTTAGCCCAAAATCATCACTGGCTACCAATCGTCTAATTTCACCATCAACTGACACCCATGCAAGACAAATATGCAAGAAAACTAAAACGAAAGACGACACCCTCATACTAAAGGTGTGCAATGTCCCCATTGCACAAAAGATGAGGAACACAAATGCAAACATGAATGCAAACACAGCAACAAATGCAAAAATAACTGACCGAACGAACAATAATGCTGACACAAAAATAATGCAGTAGACAAAAGAAAAGAAAAGAGACGAAAGAGAAACAGTAAACTCCCCTGATCAAGGCTCCTTCTTGTCGTACTCCGGTGGTGGTACTCCCGCGGCATCCCCTTGCGGGAGATAGTCATACTGGAACTGATAGGGAGGAATGAACGGCGGCTGTGGTGGTATGGCCCCTGGGTCCATGTCCCCGTGGATGAGCATGGTGCGCATCATGGAATCGAGGTGGGTAAACTGTGCCTGAAAGTTTGCGTTGACTTGCTCTTGGTGGGCCATGAAGGCAAGACTCTCGTCCATTTTCTCGTTCTGAGTGCGCCTGCGGGGCTGCTGGCGACGAGGGGCGGCGGCGCTGGATCCATCGGCTTCCTCCGACTGAGTGGGGAAGTCCATCTGTCGTTTTTGCCCTTTTTCGCTGTTCATCGTCATGACAAATTGGCTTCATCGGTTGTAGCCACTCCTCGTCGTCCCGGAAGTTTACCCCTGCTCGTGCACACAATTCGGATATGATGGTTGGAAAGAAAAGACCAACGTGGCTGTTGCGAGCACTCAACATGATCTGAGAAGCTATAAGTTTGCCCACATTTATGTCATATCCTTGGGTCAAAGCAAAAAGTAGCACCGCTCGTTCCTTTTGCACCTCGCTTTTATGCGAGACTGGCATCATCCTACGGGCCACAAACAAATACCACAGGGCAATGTTAGCTTTCAAGTGTTTCTCGTCAAAACATCTTGGCGGTCCGCCCAACGGTTTCCACATCGCACCCGGGTGGCATAGAGTCTCGATAATCAAGTTGTAGTCGGGAGCAACCACCAACTCCTGGAAGTTAGAGTCATCGACCTCAGCCGTTTCTAAGAGGGAGTTGATCGTGGCAGAATCAAACGGCACAAGCCTTCCTCTAACAAATGCCCTACTATCAGTCCGTTCACCGGCATTAGCGTAGAATTCCCTAACCACGGACACCACAGCCGCCTTAGGTGGCTCACTAAATTTTTCACATCCTCTTCTTTCCAAGTCCAAAAGAGTTGGCAACTATCTATCGTCAAAGGTACGACGAAATCCTCTTTCGGCAATGGGGTTTCTATGTATTTTAGCATGGTCATATCTGTCCCTAGCCGCCGCATTCACAAAGCGAGTTCTATCAAACGAGGAGGAAGAGGAAGAACCGGGAGTACCTTTCAATTTCTTTGGTGCCATAGTGGTGTCGACGGAAATTGTGCCTTGAATCGGAGAAGATGACCGGAGCGATGAATATTCTTGTTTCCCTACGAATATTGTTCCACCGTGCAGCGGATTTGGGTAAGGATTGAAACCCCTGCACAGGAAAATTGAAAAAGGGGTGAGAGGAGTTAGGGATTTGGGGAAAATTTCGCAGAATGAGAGAGAGGAAAGGATTTTTCGCGTTTTTTATCTGCAGGCGCGCTCGAGCGGTAGAAAATTACCGCTCGAGCGCCAGGTTCTCTGGAAGTCTTTTCGTGAAATGAATGGCCGCGCTCGAGCGGTAAAATATTACCGCCCGAGCGCCGAGCTCNTATTCTGCCACCCATGTAGTGCTTAAGTCGCTGGGCATTGACCATGAATGTCCCATCATTCCCATCGTGCAGTTCCACGGCTCCCGACGGGTATACTTTAGAGATCACGAATGGTCCAGACCATCGTGACTTCAATTTTCCAGGAAACAGTCGCAATCGGGAGTTGCAGAGTAAAACATTGTCCCCTTCCTTGAATTCCCTCTCGATGATCCGCTTATCATGGGCCTTCTTTGTCTTCTCCTTGTATGACAGTGCAAGATCATATGCCAGGTTCCGGAATGCCTCTAACTGATCCAGTTGCAGCAGACGTCGTTCACCTGCATCAGTGAAATTAAAGTTCAATGCTTTTGTGGCCCAATACGCTCGATGCTCCAATTCTACAGGTAAATGACATGCTTTACCAAACAACAACCTATATGGTGTAATGCCTATACGTGTTTTAAAAGCAGTCCTATATGCCCAAAGAGCATCATCTAACCTCCCCGACCAATCTTTCCTACTGACACCCACCACTTTTTCCAAAATTCGCTTGATTTCTCGATTAGACACCTCAACTTGACCACTTGTCTTGGGGTGATAGGGGGTAGAGATCTTGTGTGTGACACCGTATTTGCTCAAGAGTTTTTCAAATAATTTGTTGCAGAAATGAGTGCCACCATCACTAATGATTGCTCTCGGTGTTCCCAATCTGTTAAAAATATTTTTTCTTCAAAAATTTCAAGACCACCTGAGCATCATTAGTGGCATATGCTTCTGCCTCTACCCATTTAGACACATAGTCAACCGCCACCAAAATATATTTTTTCGTGAATGAACTGGGAAACGGTCCCATGAAGTCTATCCCCCACACATCAAAAACCTCACACTCAATGATGTTATTCAATGGCATTGCATGACGGTTAGAGATGTTACCTGTCCGCTGGCATTTATCACAGGCTAGCACATAAGAACGAGCATCTTTAAATAGGGTTGGCCAATAAAAGCCACATTCGAGTACCTTAGATGCCGTCCTTGTTGGTCCGAAGTGACCACCTACCTCACGGTCATGACAATGATTGAGAATTTGCCCAAACTCCTCATCTGCAACACACCTTCTTATCATAGAATCTGCACAAATCTTAAACAAAAACGGTTCCTCCCAAAAGTAATATTTCACGTCAGAGAAGAATTTCTTTCGTTGGTGAAATGATAGATTTGGTGGTGGTGTGCCTGTGACAAGAAAGTTAGAAAAATTCGCATACCAAGGACAGTGTCTCACCTCAAATAGTTACTCATCAGGAAACCAATCATTTATAGCATGATCTACACTGTCATTATTAACCAGCTCCAACCTAGACAGATGATCCGCCACAACGTTCTCGACACCCTTCTTATCTTTTATTTCTAAATCAAATTCTTGTAACAGTAAAATCCATCAAAGAAGGCGTGGCTTTGCATCTTTTTTATCAAGTAAATATTTAAGTGCAGAGTGGTCGGTGTAAACAATGACTTTGGACAGAACAAGATATGAGTGAAATTTGTCAAGAGCAAATACTACTGCAAGTAATTCCTTTTCAGTTGTCGCATAATTTAATTGAGCCTCATCTAAGGTCTTACTTGCGTAGTAGATTGTATGAAATACCTTGTTTTGCCACTGGCCAAGCACAGCTCCCACCGCAGTATCACTGGCATCGCACATGACCTCGAATGGTAGATCCCAATCTGGAGCCACCAAGACAGGAGCCGTCACCAAGCGCTCCTTCAAATCCTCGTATGCCTGTAAACAGTCAGAATTAAAATCAAATGGCATATCTTTCATAAGTAAGGAAGATAGAGGTTTGGCAATTTTAGAAAAATCTTTGATAAAACGCCGAAAAAAACCGGCGTGGCCTAGAAAACTTCTAACTCCCTTTATGGATGTCGGAGGTGGTAAGTTCTTGATAACTTCGACTTTTGCCTTGTCCACCGCTATTTCGTTCTCCGAAATCTTATGCCCTAGGACAATTCCCTCTTGTACCATGAAGTGACACTTCTCCCAATTAAGTACCAGGTTCGTCTCCTCGCACCTCCTCAACACATATCTCAAATTCTGCAAACACTTATCAAACGTTGCACCAAAGATAGAAAAGTCATCCATAAATATTTCAAGAAAAGTTTCAATCATATCATGGAATATAGCAGTCATACAGCGCTGAAATGTAGCCGGTGCATTACAAGGACCAAAAGGCATACGGCGAAAAGCAAAAGTTCCATAAGGACAAGTGAAAATGGTTTTCTCTTGGTCCTCAGGTGCAATAGTGATTTGATTATACTCAGAATACCCATCCAAAAAACAATAATACTCGTGACCCACTAACCTCTCAAGCATTTGATCAATAAAGGGAAGGGGAAAGTGGTCTTCACGGGTGGCATCATTTAATTTTCTATAGTCAATGCACACACGCCATCCCGTAACAGTCCTAGTGGGTATTAATTCATTATTTTCATTTGTGATCACAGTAATCCCACCTTTTTTCGGCACACACTGAACAGGACTTACCCATGCACTATCAGATATAGGATAGATAATACCTGCATCGAGAAGCTTAATCGTTTCAGCCTTCACCACCTCTTGCATCTTTGGATTCAATCTTCTCTGAGGTTGCACAAGAGGTGAGTATTTGTCTTCCATCAAGATCTTGTGCATGCAGACTGATGGATTGATCCCTTTGATATCTGTCACCTTCCACGCAAATGCACTCTAGTGCGCTTTCAAAACTTCCAACAGTTTGTCCTCCATCACATCTGTCAAAGCAGCAGAAATAATGACAGGTAAAGTGTTATTCGCACCTAGGTATACATACTTTAGGTGTGGAGGCAGTGGTTTTAGCTCAAGTGTTGGTGGGTCCTCGATGCTTGACTTTGGCGGTGTCAAATCTCTTCGCTCTCCTAAATCTTCTAGTCGCATCTTCATTGGCTTTCTCCATGGATGGTTGGCATTAAAGTATGCCACTATTTCAGCTTTTTCTTCATCCAATTCATCTTCTCCCATTTCAGTAGTGAGAGTGGCCTCCAAAGGGTCCTTAAGAGCATCCTGCACATAGTTAGACACAAGAGAATCAATAGCATCAATTCTATAACAACTATCAGCATGCAAAGTGTGCTTAAGTGTATTAAAAACGTCAAAAGTAATCTCCTCTTCTCCCACTCTCAATCTTAACTTCCCTTCCTGCACATCTATCAGAGCCTTGCCAGTTGCAAGGAACGGTCTCCCCAAAATTAGAGGCATCTCCATATCCTCCTCCATGTCGAGCACCACAAAATCTGCAGGGAAGATAAATTTGTCCACCTTGACTAACACATCCTCAATCACTCCTCTTGGATACTTGACAGATCTGTCAGCCAGTTGTAAAGACATCCTTGTCGGTTTAGGTTCTTCCAATCCAAGTTTCCTGAACACAGAAAAAGGCATGAGGTTGATACTTGCACCAAGATCACATAACGCTTTATGAAAAACAACATCACCAATCATGCAAGGAATAGAAAAACTCCCTGGATCTTTGAGTTTCGGTGGGATCTTGTTTTGCATCAAAGCAGAGCAGTTTTCAGTTAGACTTACCGTCATGTGATCCTCCAATTTTCTCTTGTTTGCTAAGATGTCCTTCAAAAAATTAGCATAACTAGGCATTTGCATCAAAGCATCGGCAAAAGGAATATTGATATGCAATTTTTTAAACACCTCTAGAAACTTACCGAATTGTGCATCTAGTTTTGCTTTTTTCAATGCTGCAGGGAAAGGTGGAGGGATAACAATCTTAGATTGTGCAGTGGGTGCTGGTGTAGAGTTAGAAGACTTACCTTTAGATGTTGCAGTCTGCTCATCCCCTGCTTGAATTTTTTCTTTTTCCCGTGACTCTTGAACCTTTCCACTCTTCAACTCAATGGCCTTCACTTGCTCTTTTGGATTAGTCTCCGTGTTACTAGGCAAGGTGCCTGGCTCTCTACTGGCTATCATTTTGGCTAACTGCCCAATCTGATTCTCGAGTCCTTTTATCGATGCATCTTGGTTTTGGAGTCTAGTTTCAGTGGATGAAATGAACTTCGACATCATTTGCTCCAAGTTTGATTTTTCATCTCGAGTTTCATTTCGATACATCGGTTGCTTACTATACTGCTGTCCTCCTTGTGGTCGCGTTTGACTGCCTTGGCCACCCCATGAGAAGTTGGGGTGTTGTCTCCATCCAGGATTATATGTGTTTGAATAAGGATCATTCCTCGGACGGTTTTGAATCCCCACTTGATTCACTGGTGCCTCCTCATTTACATAGAAAGGGCCACTGTCTTGACAGTCTTTAACATAGTGTTCCCCTCCGCATTTTTCACAAAATATCTCTTGCAGGCGCATCGCTGTCCCGTTTGTGTTCATGCTGTCTATTTTCCTGTTGAGTGCTTCTAATTGTGCAGTGACAGCTGAAAAGTCAGTTACCTGGTGTATTCCTGCAGTCCTTCGCTGAGTGTTCCTTTCGGATTGAGGGTGATAGCTGCTAGCAGCCATCTCCTCTAGTAACTCATACCCCTCTTCGGCCGTTTTCCTCAACAGATTTCCGCAGGCCGCAGCATCTATCATGGTCCGGTTAGATGAAATTAAACCATAGTAAAAAGTTTGGACCACTAACCCAAGAGGCAACTCATGATGTGGGCATCTTCGCAATAAGTCTTTGTAGCGCTCCCACGCCTCGTAGAGTGACTCCTGCTCAAATTGAGAGAAGGTGGTTATGTCCGCTCGCAGCTTCATGGTTTTTGATGGAGGAAAGTACTTTAAGAGGAATGCCTTGGCCATATCATCCCAAGTTGTGATTGAACCTGCAGGTAAACAATTCAACCAAGATTTAGCTTTATCACGCAAAGAAAAGGGAAATAAGCGTAGTCTAACAGCATCATCTGAAACTCCATTAAATTTAAAAGTATCGCAAATTTCTAAGAAGTCGGCGATGTGAGTGTTCGGGTCATCCAGCGTATTCCCCCCGAATTGGACAGTGTTCTGGATCATTTGAATTATTGCTGGCTTGATCTCAAATTGGTTTGCCCTGACAGTTGGGCGCATTATGCTTGGACGCGCCCCGTCAAGCGACGGTTGCGCATACTCAAGCATGGGTATGCGCCTTGGCTCTTCGATCCTTAGATCTTCGTGATGCTCCTCCTCACGTTCGTTCCTGTCCATTATGTCTCTAAGTCTCTGCTGTTGTTGTCGTCTGCGTAATGTTCTTTCAATCTCGGGATCGAATATCTCTAGTTCAGACTCGAGAGACCTTGGCATGCACTAGACAAGAGATCTGGAACAGAATACGGAGCGTTAGTTCAAAAAGAAAAATAAAAATAATAAAAAAAACTACTAAAGAAAATAGCTAAAAATAAAATTGTAGATTAACAGTCCCCGGCAACGGCGCCAAAAACTTGTTCGAGCAAAACTTGCACTGTGAAATCCTTAATAAAAATATGGTTTTGTATGCTCAAAATTTATCGCAAGTGCACGATGTCAAGTAATAGTATAATGTACCGGAGTACGAGTATCGTTCCACTAAAGACTGTATTTAACAATGGTTCTTTTCAGTTATTGAACATTTAGCAACGAAAATTGATTTGATCGTTTTAACACTACTATTCTTAAGCAACTATGCAAATAAAAAGATTCAATAATTAACTGATGGAAGATAATATCTAAAATGGTTGATTAAAATTCAATGAAAAGAAAGATTTGTTGGGAATATCGGTTCACCTACCCCTCGTTAATTAATTAATTCGTTCGATATTGATTTACGCTTCCGACAGGATTCCCTATTCAATTGAACATACTCTCTCGAGCTATGCCAAACTAATTCGACTCAATGAAGTAATTAAATGTCTTTAATTATTTATCAAGAGTGGATCGCATGTCGATCTGTGAAATACCCTAGTTTTCGACCCTTAGGACTATGACTATCGGCGCGTATCCAATCTCATATGTCTATATAAATTGTAGATCCACGGATTATACTACTCGTTCCTATCACAAGTTATGCTCTCGAACTCACTCACGATATAAACTCGTTGTCAAAATTAGCGCTGCTCTAACAACACGAAGAAAAACAATAGTATAATCAAGAATAAACCCGAAATCGAAATTGAATTAAATTAAATCAAAGTTTTTGGGTAGGATCCCCTCAAATCCCAACAAATACTAAAGCTAGCTACTAGAATTCATGATTGAAATCAGCAAAACAAAGTTTCGAAGATAAAAACTAAGTTAGAAATACTAGAATTGACGAAAACGTGAAGAACGGTGCCCGGAAAGTGTCGAATCTTCAATCCAAGCGCCCAATTCTCTCCCAAGCTTGTGGCGGCTCTCAAAATATGTCTGAATGAATCCCAAATCTCGTACCTCCCCTTCCCATATCAGCCACACTCCCAAAATAAGGTAAAGAATCGGCTGTCAAATCTTGCCAAACTTAGGTGGCGCTCGGGCGGTAAAGAATTACCGCTCGAGCGCCACACTCTCTGTAAAACACTTGGGGAGTGCGGCTTCCGGCGCTCGGGCGGTAGCCAATTACCGCTTGAGCGCCACATATTCTGTAACTTTTCTTTGTGAATTACTTCTCGCGCTCGGGCGGTAGAATTTTACCGCCCGAGCGCCGTCTCTTCTGTCCATTGTCTTCTTGCTGGTACACTTTGCTCCGATTTCCTTTTTTCCAGCCAGTTTACCTGCCAATTCGTTACGCCCAGGTGAGACATGACCAAATGCAAATGTTTACTCTAAAATGAACAAAATGTAAACAAAATGTACGCATGCACAATACAAACACACCAACTAATGCAATAAAACACGTAAAAATTACTTCTATCAATTATTACTATGCAATTTTTTAATCAAAAAGTGTAATTTTAAATGAAGTAGTTTGACTATCATAAACTTATATTTAACCCTTGTATTTTTAAAATAATTATGATTTTGATATGTTTTTTTTAGGGTAATTTAGGCTAAAATCTCCACTCAACTTTACGATATAGGTATCAACTCCTCTATTAGAATTATTTATTAAGGGCTCTCCACAGTCGAATTTTTGAGTTTCAACTCTCTTTTACAATGAAACGTCTTCAGATTTAAATTTATTGAATCAAGCTTTCTTAAGACATTTCCCCATTTTCTCTCCTCCTTGAACATCATCGTACGCGAGTGTCTACCAATTCCTCCAGAATCGATTCTCCTCTTCCGGCGTGTATTCTCTTCCATGGGCGAGCATTCTTAACAATTTTCGCCATTTTCCTTCACCTCCGACAACAACGTATGTGCGTATATTTTTCATCATCCGGCGTCGATTCTCCACTTTTGGCATCGATTAACCTCCACCGGAGACTGTAGAAGGATTGTAGCTAGGGTGAGCATAATATGATCTGAACAGGAAAATCGAAAATCCAAGCCAGAAAAAACTATAAACCAAATCGAACCGTAATCCGAAGTACTTTTTTAAACTTTATAACCTAAACTGAAATTATTATGATTTATTTATAGTTTTAGGTAACTAAAAATCGAATCGACCGTTTAAACCTTATTTTAAGAAAAGAAATATTTTATTTATATTTAGACTATTACTAACTAAATGTAATTTGAATTATAAATTATTGTATTTCTATTTATATATTTGTTTATTATTAAATTTGTGTAGCTAATTATAATTTTACTTAAAAAATGGTTCAAAAAAATTTATGTATATTTAAAAATAGTTTAATTTAGAAATCGCACAATTAGCAAATCTATAATAACAAAATTTGAATAACTTAACCTTACTAAAAAAAGTTAAAATGAAATAATAGAATTCAATTATCTAATTATATAATTGTAGCTTCGAAAAATCGAATGAAGATTATAGCAACTGAATTTAAATGATTATTTTACACATTTTAGAATGATACATAATGAATTAATCGAATTTGTTTCCAAATCATATAAACTACCCATATAAATCAAACCGTAATACTATTAAACCGATCCAAATTGTAATAAATGTTTTGGTTGTCATATTAGACTGTAGGACCGAGTGCTTACCGCTTTACCAAAAGCTATAGCTAGTGTTAATGGTGCAACTCAAATATTTTAAACCGCACATCAACTCAAGCACCACTGTTCGATCGCTCTTCCAGCAGAGACAATTATTGCACCCAACATAGACATTTCAAAAACCGTAAATCATAAACCAAAAAATCGATGCGTAATTACGTACAACCAAACAAGACCGGTCATTGCCCGCAACTAATTATAGCTTAGGTCCGACAAGTTCAAAGTATTTTGGACCTATTTTGCATTCAAACCTAGGCCGATGAGTCATTTCTAAAATTCCAACCAATTGTTTAGTCTTTTCAAGCGGCGAGCCATTTCTCCTTTCCAACGAGAGTTTGCGTTAGAAAAAATCATCTCATCAGTTTTTTTTAAAAAAAATTGGGATAATGCATTTGTATATAATTTTGGCATTAGGGTTTATCTCGTAGATAATTCATTTGTAGCTGTTGATTTCGTCCAATTTTTGGGATTAATTATTTTGATTCATTGATAAAATAAAAAATTTGATTCTTTGAAGATGATGATATCATTGTGTTTTTTTGTGTGCAAAATGTGAATTTCTAGTCTATGTTGAAAATTCCTAGTTTATGGTCACTGTATAAGTGTGTGTATGAGTATGAATATTGAAATGTTTCTATTTAATTTGGATACTGTAAAATTTGTTTATTAGTACTGCTTGACTTTGTGACACTTTTTTTTTTTTTGAGAAATGGTTCGAAAACGAGGAGCTATGATGAAATTTAGTAGCACTAGGCCGTACAAATCACCGAGCCTTTTCTCTGCTTTAGTGTTTCAGAGTAAGATGTGAGAACTTTCGCCAACAATTGGCGAAAGGCAACTCTTGTATATAAAAGATTCACCATTTTCGGAATGATTAAGGATGAAAAATCATAGCTTTAGCTGTTTGAAGTTTGAGAAAATGTTTGATTTCCAATCTTTGTCCTTCAAATTTGGGGATGATATATCGGTTTCTTTTAAGTCGTCAAAGTTTTCCATTGTGATTCGCCTAAAATATGTCGGACAACCAGCGAATATTGATTTGAAAATGAAATCTTCTTTTTAAATAGTTATTTTGGAGATAACGTAAGCAAGGTAATCCGATCAAGCATTCATGTAAAACTTCTTGACATAGCATGTAAGAAAAAAAAAAGATATGTTGATGACTTTGCGAGGATGTTTATCTTATTTTTATCCAATTGTGTGAATTTTTCGGTTTGCAATTATCCTACTCCTCTATTTGTTATTTTGTATCTTGATAATCTTGATCATTTTTTTATTACTCGTGGGCAGGGATGTAAACGATCCAAACCAAACCAAAGCTTGAGCTTGGTTTGTTTAAGATTGTTTGAGGCTCGAGCTCGAGCTCGAGCTCAATTAGAGCTTCTATTACCAGGCTCGAGCTCGGTTTGTATTGAAATTACTTAGCTCGAGTTCGACTCGTTAAAAGCTCATTTAGCATGTTAATCAAGCCAGGCTCGAGCTTGATTCATTAATAGCTTGTTTAGCATGTTTAACAAGCCTGGCTTGAGCTCGTCTCGTTTTCGAGCTCGATAAGCATAGAATTAAGCTCGAGTTTGAATCGAGCTTGTTAAAAACTAAATATATCTATAAACTAATTTTGAATCAGACATAAAAATGTAAATTCATTCATAAATAACCAAAACGACACAAATAAGAGCTAAAAAGAACATAAATCAGTATATTATTGAACATTCCAAAATCATACATCTAGAATATTCAATATATATTGATATCACAAAAATCATACATCTAGAATATTCATTAAATATAGTAGATCGAAAATATCACATCATTATGAAATGAATTCGACATAATTAACTTAAATTATTGATTAATATCAAATGGCATATCAATTTAGCATGTAAAATTTTTAATTAACCTTCATAGACTAATAGTAAAGTTACTCAACTTGTATATGACTTGGTTATGTAAATTTTAGGGAAAAATAATAAGTTGATGTATTTCTGTTATTTTATTTTATTTTTTGTATTTTAAAGAATATTTTAGTATAATGATATGCAAATAAGATTAAAAATGTAATTGTGACTAAATGACGTGAATTCATCATTTCTTCAAACATGTCTTGTATTCAATTCCTTCCATTGACATTAGTACTAATATTTTTATTTGTCAACTCAATAAATGAGCCAAGCTCAAGCTTACGAGCCACCTAAACGACTCAAGCTCGAGCTCCAAACATGTTCGATAATAGTCGAGCTCGCGAGCCTATTATCGAACATGTTTGCGAGCTCACGAGCCGAATATACTCATGTTTGAGCTTGGTTTGATTAAATTTTCGAGCTCAAAATCGAGCTTGGGCTTGGTTTGATATGATTAACCAAACTCAAACGAACTTTTTATCGAAGCTCGCAAATGGTTTGGTTCATTTACATCCCTACTCGTGGGCCGACGCTGCGTACTGATTTCAATGCGAGCAAATGGATGTCCATATCGGTGATGAGAGAGTTGAAGTAGAACGAAATAAGTATCTAGATGTTTGTTTAGTGGAGTTGATGATTAGTATATATTGTCTTTATTCTATTGATCTAATGACATTTACTTGTTGTTCATTACTTATTTTAATAATATGTATGATATGCATGGTTGTATGAGAGTGTACTTGTCAGAATGAAAAGATCATATGTTTTGGTGATAACTAACAATTTCGAGTTGTTTTAGTATCTAACCGTTATTTGCATGTACTCGCAGGTTTCTATCTAGACACTGTGAATTCAAGGCGGACTGCACTATCTATGAAATTATTATATCAATTTGTTCCAGTTCAAGCCACAAGCCTGACCACATTAATAAAATCAAGTCGCATACTAATTCTAGCTAGCATATCTATCAGCTAAAGTACATTGAAAAAAATCATTCATAGTGGACTGTTGAGGATAAAAATAAAGCTAACTTGAATAACATGGTCAAAGATATCCTCTATAAGACTCTTGCAAAAATATGTTAATCAAAATCAAAATTTTTCTATAGTCAAAGAGATTTAAGAAAATTTGACCCAAATTTGCGAAGAAAATGATCAAATAAAAGAGAGAAACTTGACACTGGCAATTCAGAAGTTTGACAATGTAAAGTTGAAGTCGAGAGGACATTGAATGAGTTTGATGAACTGTTTAGTAGTATTATAATTTAGCTTGCTTCTCTCAGAAAAGAATACACTAACCATGAACTTTCTTTGAAGGTAGTGAGAGTATCGCCTAAAGAATGAGACGTAAAAACAATAGCATTGAAAGAGTCCAAGAACCTCAAAAAACTAAAGCTGCAATACTTGTTTGCAAATCTGAAGGCATATGAGTTTGAGTTAAGAATCCAGACAAAAGAAGAGCATTCCACCCTTCAACCCACCAAAGCTTTAGCCGACACAACATCTACACCAACCAATGGTTAAGATTATTCCAACAGAAAATCTGTTGACCAGATAAACAATGAGACCATATCATTATGTATTAAAAAAATTTCAAATTCATGAGAAAAAATCAATTTCAGCTTAACTCCTATTGTGCAAATAATCAAGCCGATGATAATCAGTCCTATTTTAATTGTGGAAGGAAATAACACTTTATTGCATACCGAAACAAGACAAAAAGGGATGAAAAAAAGCCTATGAAAGAAGTAGGCCCAAAGATGACATAAGATTATTAAAGAAAAAGAAGGACCGGAAGGTGCTTGTTGCTGAGGGTAGAAAAAAAAAGTGCGCTGATTCAGATTTAGACCCTTCATGCTCAGAATCCTCTTCTAGCAAGAGCGAGGAAGAGAAAGTTCAATGTCTAAAATGGTAGGCATCAATCTGGAGATCACATAAGTCGAGCCAAAAAATGTTGATGACATGATATTTGATTTTGGATAAGATGAATTTACACGGTAGGATTTTGTCATGACACTACATAGTATTTAAGATGAGTTTAAAAGACTTTCTCAATCATTCAAGAAAGTCAATACAGAAAAGAAAATCCTAACAGACAAGTCTGGTGACTTTAGCTGCATGAAGCGAATGAAGCTTGACAATCTAATGGTAAAATCAATTTGTTAGCAACTGAGAAAGATGATTTGTGAAGAGTGTTCAAGTAACTATCAATGAGAATAACGATTTACAAAATTAGTAAATTCTTGGAACAAGGTTTCTGCTTACATTGAAAAGATGCATGAGATGCAAAACTCAGCCGAAGACATTACTTAAAAAGTCGTATCCATGATGACATAAACGTTTAAAACATGTAAAATCATGTTTAGGGTGTTGTTAGGACAAAAAACTCGACCCGTGGGCAAAATGACCGTTTTGCTCCTATAACCCCTATTGACCATTTTACCTCTGTACCTCAAAATTTCGAACCGAAGCCAACCAAACTCCTTAAAAAAACTCAAAACATATTTATAAGCATTTCTTAGACGTAAACTCGAGCCCGTTGTAAAAATTATATGATTCGTTTTAAAACTTGGACGGGGGTCCTGATTTTAACTCGAATCAACCCGAAACTCAACCAAACATTTTCCAACTTAATCCATGACTTGAACCTACTCGACCAGCCCCTAACCTCTCGTTTTAGACCCCTTAAGACCTACAAACCATGCCTGAAAGTTGCTGGAAATTTCCAGCGCATCTACCACGAAACCCAAGCTCTACCCTAGCCTCGATTTCTCGACTCTAGCCCAAACTGATAAGGACCAGCACTGAGCCAACCCTTCCTAGACCACTCTTGGACCCTCTTGGACCCACATGACCCAAGATTTTAGTCCCATGAATGCTGCAAGACGCGATCACTCGAGAGCCACCAAAGAACTCCACCCGCGACCAACCTTGCTTCTTACACTCGGTCGGCTTCGTGACCAAGTCCATCAGCGTTCAAGCCATCCTATACCATGGATCAGACCCACTAGGGTCTGGTACAAGGCTAGGAATGATCCACGCACCGCGGTGGAGGTTTTTGGTGACTGGTATCTTCGGTCTCCAAATGCTGAGGACATTGAAAGGATTCTCCTTATTGGAAAACAACGTGGATTCCCGGGGATGCTAGGAAGCTTAGATTATATGCATTGGAAGTGGAAAAACTGTCCAACAGGTTGGGCTGGACAATATGCTGGTCGTAGCGGAAAACCAACCATCAATTTGGAGGCCGTAGCAGATTACGAGTTGTGGATATGGCATGCATACTTTGGTTTGCCAGGTTCAAACAATGACATTAATGTGTTATCAAAATCTCATCTCTTTGTTAATTTGGCCAATGGTGTAGCTCCCCCTGCTAACTATGTCATACAAGGAAAAGAATACACCATGGGATACTACCTGGCAGATGGTATATATCCAAAGTGGGCTACTCTAGTGCAAACAATTCACAATCCACAAGGTCCAAAGAAGAAATATTTTGCAGCACGACAAGAAAGTTGTAGAAAAGATGTTGAACGAGCATTTGGAGTATTGCAATCAAAGTGGGCGATAATCACTGGACCTGCACGAGTTTGGAGCAAACAAGTGTTGCATGATATCATGACAACATGCATTATAATGCATAATATGATTATTGAAGACGAAAGGGAATTGAATGTGCCAGTCACAGATTATCGCGAGGCACCCATCCCAGATGTTGAAATGGCACATGATGAGCATGTCCGATTTCAAGAGTTTCTTGCACACCATCGTAAAATAAAAGATAAATCGGCTCACTATGCACTCCGAGATGCTCTTATTGACCATTTGTGGGAGGAGTACAGTAATTCAGAATATTAGTATTTTTAATAGTCAATTTGTGTGTTGTTCTTTAAATCATGTGTCGTTTATGTTTGTCTTCATTTATATTTTATGTATGTTTGATGAATGTTGTCTTTTGTTTGCAATTTGATGACAAAATAAATGTATTGTTTTAAATAAACGAGTCGAATACACATGTAGTTGTGTTATGTTTAGCGAATTAATTAAGTTTAGTTAAATAATATATTATGAAATTAATTAATTATATATATATATGTGTGTGTATTTGAAAATGAAATAAATTAGAGCAATGAAATATTTGGTAATATTTAAAAGATATGGGTTGAAAATGAAATAAATTAAAGAAATAGAGTATTTCTTAATATTTAAAGAAAATAGGTTGAAAATGAAATAAATTAAAGAAATAGAGTATTTCGTAATATTTAGAGGATATAGGTTGGAGAATGTTTTTAAAAATAGAGATCATGAATCTCTATTTTAGAGGATAGATGATGAAAAATAGAGGATATGGGTTGGAGATGGCCTCACTTCTCCCGATCTAACCAAGCCAAGCCTCAAAATGTAACCAACCCGTCGACTTACCCTACAACTCAACCAAGAACTTGACTCCAGCCCCTAACTACCACGATCCTTGACGATGACGGACCCCTCACACACAAAACAGCAGCCCCTAACACACCAAGTCAAGAAAACGTGAGTTATGTATGAAACATTACATAATTCATGTCAAAACTTTGCAAAAAAGATGCTACACGATAGAACCAAGAATTTTTCGTGCAACTACATATACATCAGCATATAAATGGTGTAAATGAGTATAAAAAGAGATACAAGGCGTGACTTAACGTTTTTGTGCTCAAAAACTCAAAAATACGCGCGTAGGACTTGCACCAGAGAAGCGAAGATGAGTTTTTTCTTGAAAACTAAGGAGGATTTCGAAGGAGGCTTCTGGTTTTTCTTTTGAAAAGCTGCTGAATGAGAGGGAGGGGGCGGCCACATTGAGGGATTAGGTTTAGGGTTTAGTTGGGTAGTGTTTAAGTTAAATAAACATGCACTAATAGGCCCTTAATTAAAATTTAAAAGGGTTCAAAGGGTTTTGGGACCAATAAGCACTAAAATAAACCCAACAAGCCCAATAACACTCTCGAAAAATATTTTGTTTTGGTACGTTTTTGAAAATATTGCCCGAACTCTCAAAAAGTCTTCCGAATCGATAAAATTTGTGTACCGATTTAAAATACGGCCCGGCGAGTAAAAATACTCAATCAAGGCCCATTTTCGAAATTCTCCCTTAAATACATCTTATATTAAATAATTAAAATTAATTATTCAATAAAAATATTTTTCCTAAATATCACCGGTCTTCGTTTTTCGTTCGAGTGCGAAATGCAACTTGAAAGCCATTATGCATTAACTTTAATAAACCATGAATTAAAACATATATTTATGCAATAATCATACATTTAATGCATTAAAACAATTTAATAAAATACAAGATAAGTTTGATAACCTGCATGCATATGGTTTACGTGAACCTTCAAATTTTCGGGACGTTACAACATCACTTCACCCTAGAGGCAAGCAATTTAAGAAATCTGATTCTAGATATTCGGGTTCTTGGAGTTTTGGAAATTTTAGTGGACAGTGTTATACTTGACATTATTGTGATCAATGTGGAGGTAAATATTACAGTAATCAGTGTGTTAGAGTACAAGTAATTTGCTAATGTGCACAGTCCATTTCATATTAAACATAAGGCTATAAAATCAATCCATGAAGCACAATACTATCACAAAATAAATATTAAAATCATTGCAGTATTACAGAAATTCAAAACTTAGCATTAATCATTTCTTCACAAACCCTGCATCTCAATTATTGTCAATTTCAAACGCATGACAAATTAATCATGTTTGAGACATCAACGTCTTCACTCGAAATCACATACATCATCTCATGATGAGCTAAATACGGTAAAAAAAAAATTGTCTCTCACCCAATCTCATCAAACTTTGTTGACAAAAACAAAAATAAGTTCACTAAATTTATGAAATAATTTAACATATCATGCACAACTTCCCATAACAGTGCTATCAATCAAATATTTCTCCACTCGAAGAACTACCTTTAGATTCTATCTATGTCAGTGTTCTAAAAAGCCCGCTTAAGCCTCGCTTAAGCACGCTTAAGCTTGAAGCTCGTCAAAAACGCCCCGCTTCGGAGAAAGCGGAAAAAAGCGTAATTAAGGTGTTTAATTAAGCGTGCTTAAGCACAATTAATCGCATCTATTTATTTTTTATTTTTTTTATTTTGAAGGTATGTTCTTTTATTTTAAAATAATAAATTAAGTTTATAATTTAGATGTTTATTTTTTAATTTTAATTATGATTAAACATGTCTGATAATGATTTGACAAATATTTAACATTTTTAATATGGTCTAGTTGAAAAAACAAATAAAGATTGTAATTTTAATATTTTTATGATTTTATAAATATGAGAATTAATAAATTAGACTTAAATTTATCATATTTATGTATTATTTTATCTATTTATTGGTTTGAGATAATTACAATTACACTAAAGATAAAAAACGCTTTTTCACGCTTAAGCCTGTGCTAATCTCGCTTAAGCTTGAAAAGCTTGGAGCTCGACATCCGCGCTTCGGGGCGCTTCACGCTTTTTAGAACCTTG
>NC_133318.1:13782387-13876654 GCF_012295235.1 Primulina huaijiensis
TTCGCTATATTATTTATCCATATTTTTATCAATATTTTTATTCAATATAATATCATGTTTGGTACACCATATTATTTATTCATTTACCAATCATTTATCTTACATCAATCAAATCATAAATCATTTATCTCACATAATCAAATCATTGAATTGAAATTATAATCTTATCCTTAATAAATAATATTATAAATATTTTACTAATATTTTCAAAAAAATTACTTTAAATTTAATCAAATTAATCAATATGCAAATATTTTATTAACTATCATTTTTATATATTTTATTATTAAAAAATATTATTTATTTTTATATTATTTGTTTCATGCGTTTTTTCAGGTTGACATTTTGGATGACACTTCTTGTCGGGAATAAATAAATCTTGTCTTATTGCAGGAGTCCATTATTTCGAGAATTAAGTGAAAGTTACAAGCATGATTATAAATTTGATTTTTTCGAAAGGAAATAATAATATTATTTTTTTTATTCGCTACATTATTTTCACCAACCTTACTTTTTCTCTTAACTTCTGACGGATTAATCAACTATAAATTTAGACTTTAAAACCACAAAAAAATAATACACTTGGATTACACTGTTAATATATAAGACATTTATAAAAACCATTCTGAAAAATAGGAATAATATATTCCACAATCTCCAATATATTTTTCAAAAGTTGGAGTTTAATACGTAATATCGAATCCCCTTAAAATAAAATAAAATAAAAAACGAACAATAACTGAAGGAAAAAAAAATTCAACATCATTACACTTTGTTTTTTACCTACAAATTTATGACGAATGTAAACAAAACTTGGTTTCTCGAAAAAAAGACGAGAAAAACCATGTTCATGTGTAAATCAGATTTTATCGAAACAAATTTTACCCACTAAATTTTTTATTTTTAAGTTTTCAAATTTGGCAAAAACTTGTGTGAGACGGTCTCACGGATCGTATTTTGTAAGACGAATCTCTTATTTGGGTAATCCATGAAAAAACATTACTTTTTATGCTAATAGTATTATTTTTTATTGTGAAATCGTTTCACAAGAGACCTATTCTTCAAATTTTAATCGATATACAAAACAGCTCCTTTTATTAATTTCCCTTCCTAAGTAAGAAAATAATTTAATTCTTGAATGAAATGTCTTCAAGCTCTGGAATGTACATACAATTCCCACTGATGTTCTTAAATGTATATAGACGAAGACAAATGTGGAAATCCATCTCGTAAAGTGGTGTAAGATTCGTCGGTCAGTTCTTTGGATTTGAATTCAAAATTGATTTTATTTGTTAAAATTATTGAATTTTTCTATAACAGAAATTTATCCTATATTTGAAATTGAAACAAATATTAATGTATTTCTGGGACAAAATTTGAATGGTAACTATAGTTTGGGTTCTTTTCTAATTTAGTCCCTCAATTAATTCATGTGCCGATTTTCTTTTTATCATTCAATTTGTCCTAATTTCTCTACACGATGTTCTTGAGATTTTAATCTGATGATAGAATAAAATACATAAGATTCACGCGTTTGAACAATTTATTATTGACGGTCGAGTTAATGTTGATGACTATTCGGGTTAATTTTAAAAACTTTAGAGAGTAAATCGTCACATGAATAAATTGAGATACTGAATCGAGAATGAATCCAAACTTTAGGCACCGGTTGATATATATTATTCATGTATTTTTAGTTTATTTGTATGTTTGTTTTTATTTAAAAAAAAAAAAGGAAAGCATAGAAATGAAAAGAAGAAAAGAAAAGGAAAGCAGTTGGAAAGAAGAGTATATGAGAAGTTTATTGGTTCTTTGATTTTGATGCGAGAGGAAGAGACAAGATTGAGGAAAGAGAGAATTGTATTGTACACGTTTCACACACAGAGAGAAGCACAAACTGCGTGAAAATTGAGGGGATGGGGTTCACCATTTGCCTTTGGGTTTTAACTGCATTGCGGTTCTTTTCTTTTCTTTCCTCGATCAAACTTCAAACCCCATTTCTCTCAATTTCTTTGAGGTAAAAAAGATGGGATTTTCGCATTTGTTTTGCTGTATCATAACTAAGAACACACTCCTATGTGCATTTTTACATTTGACTTTCTTGATTAATCTATTGGTTTCATGTGACAAAATGGATTTTTATTTTTTAATAAAGTTTTTGTTTTTATAGGCTTATTTAATGTCTAAGGTGAGCAATTGTTTCTTGAGTTATGCAGAGAATGAATCATGATACTTTGACTTTTGTTTGTGAGGTATATAAGCTGCAACATGATAACGTATAGTTGGATATATATCAGCAGTTTTGAGAGAGGCTTTGTTATTATTTTTAACTTCTGTCTGTTTAAAATCAGCTTCTGAGATTTAAGCGACTGATTAGAGTTCATTATTAGATTTCTTAACCATTGGGAATTTCTTTCCTTTTTGATTCACTTATCAATGCATGAATTTCTGATTTTCTATTTTTTTATTTTTTTGGGTTCAGATCATAGGGCTTTAGTTTCCTGAGACTTTTGAGATAATGCTGAGGAAGGGGACAAGATCCTACCATAAAGAGGAAAACAAGGGCCATTTGGTGTTTGATGCTGATGTTTTGGGTTTGAAGCATAAAAATTACTCTTATTTTGATGTCCCCGGTTTATTTTTGGAGTTTAAATCCAAGAATTCTGATTCTGATTCAGTTAGTAGCCCTACTTCCCCATTAGATTTTAGGGTCTTTTCGGCTTTTGGAAATCCCTTTCGGTGCTCAAAATCACATAATGAAAGGCAGAGAAAGAGCTGGGATTGCAGCAAAGTAGGTCTAAGCATAATAGATTCACTTGATGATGAACCAAAACAATCAGGGAAGGTTATCCAGTCCTCTGATAGTAAAAGTATACTTTTTGGGAGGCAAATTACTGGTAAAAGTCCGAATTTTTGTAGCCATTTTGATTCACTAGAGACAATTAAGTCAGTGCCAAAGAATGTTGATGTTTTTTCAAATTCTGGGTCTAAACAAGCCAGTGAGCAAAATCTTACTTCTAGTGTTCTTTCTGAAATTGGCGAAATCCCATTTGGACCTTTTCTAGGTTTTCGATCTTTTTCTTTGGATTCTGGAAGGCTTGGGTCCCTGTTATCTGTTTCTGGTGGTGGTAAATCCAACCTTGGATGTAGTAATTTGGCTGCCGAGAATGCAACAATTCCAATGTGTTCTGAGTGTAAATTTCTTGAAGGAAGTCATGAGTTAGGTGATTGTTCTGGGGGCAAGTCGAGTCCGATTCCTACATTTTGTTCTGGAACTAATTTTATCAGTTCTATCTCCGGTAGTGAAATCGAGCTCTCTGAGGACTACACTTGTGTTAGAACACATGGTTCTAATCCAAAAGTTACTCACATATACAGTGATTTTATTTTGGAGTGTCATGATGAAAATTTAACTAACTTTTTGAAGAAAAGTGAAGATGGGAAAGATGACGTGACATTTTGTGAGGGAGCTGGAAACTCGAACCTTCTTGCTTCTTATCACGCTGTAGATTTTTTGAAATTCTGTTACTCTTGCAAGAAGAATTTGGATGGTGAAGACATTTTCATGTATAGGTTCGTCTCAGTAAACATCACCTCTTTTCTGTTAAGTAAATCCATTTGGCTATATTGTGAGATTCTAACAAATTCTTGGTCTTCAATGTTCTGCAGAGGTGAGAAGGCGTTTTGTAGTTGGATTTGTCGGTCCCAGGAAATTTTGATTGAGGAGGAGATGGAGATACCTGAGAACAACTATCCAGAGAATCCGAGAACTCAAACGACTGAGTCTCGTTTAAATTAGTTGGATTATCTTAAAAGCTACATATACACATGATTGATGAAATGGCCTCATGCTTGGACTCCGCTGATCTTGGATTTACTAAGAGCTGTTTATGTAAGTTTTTCTTGCGGCCTTGGATAATCTCTCTGTGGGCTTGTTTTTAGTGGCGATTGTGTTTTGTCATTCATGGTTGTAGCGGATATTTTTGTGTTTAACCAGTTTTGATTTGGATAATACGAAGATTAATAGAAGAGGCCGTCAAGCATACGGCCTGTCTTATGTCTTGGTGAAGCCACAAACCATATTTTGGGATAATGTAAACATATTTCGTGAAGATGAATGAATCTCTTGAACAAAATATCTTTATTTGAGTGTCAAAGAAATAGTTCGTTCATTTGTGTATAGTCAATCTTGAGATTCCTGTTCGCAAAGTTGCGTGTTGGATCGTCGTGAATTGGCTTGTGTGCGTTGGAATTTTGAGACATGGGAAATGATTTTGTGGGTGAATGGTATTGTTGTCCATCAACTGTGCTCACGTCAAACTACGTATACATATACATCTTATTAGGTGTGACGATAGACACGATTGGTGGACATCTTATCAAAATTGATATATATACAACTTTAGTGTCTCAATGTGAGTAGCTCATAGTACTAACCACTTTAGTGTCTCAATGTGACATCAAAGTTTATTTTTAAGGTTTACTCAAATAATATATGCATGTAACTTTGATGGTGTAAGTTTATTAGCAATCTCGATCTGTCCATCTTCTTCCAATTTTTTTTCGACTTCTCCATATTTTATATAAAATTCATACGTAGTTTTCTTTCATATATTTTTTTAATATCAAAATGGATAAATAATATATATTATAATACTTGAGTACCTCATAATAATCACTTTGTTGTCTTAATGTGACATCAAAGTTTATTTTCATGCGTAATATGTATATGTGTAACTTTAATGGTGTGGCTTTATTAATAATCTTCATATCTCTCTCCATCTTCAAATTTTTTCTCTAATTTTTCTATATTTTATTTCAAAGTTGATATGCTTTTTTTCCTCTTTCGATTTCTAAAATATTTTTTTATTCAAATAATTAAATTATGTGAACACATGAAAATCACATAATATGATTAATATATACATATATACATAATCAAAAGCCAAAATATCTCACTCAAAATTCTTTTACTTCCACGGGCCTTTGGTCCACCTACTATACACCTAACATAGGCGCTCTACATAATATCAGTACGCAAAAAAGTTCATCCTCCCGAGAACTCCCCCACCAATGACATCAACAAAAGAAGAGTATCCCACCAACACCACCCAACGTATCACATAAGCATGTCTCGGATACTTCGGTGTCTTAGTACTGGTTAATGTTAAGATTGGAACATGGACCCAACTCAATCTCAAAAACTAGCTCAAGAGAGGAGGATTGTCTAAGTCCATATATGCAACTCTCGAAGATTTTATCTAACCGAAATGGGATAACTAACAGCCAACAAAATATTATCTTCTCTTGTTTTCTAGTCGTGAATACAATATCTCATATATTATGCACGCACCTGCAAATCCTAATGCATTATATGCGCCAAAATAACGCATAACACATACAATATTAAATCACAGTTAATATTACAAAAAATACTATCAAGTTCCTCCATTGTAGTTGCATATGAGTTTTTATTTACCTTACAGTAGTTGGTGTCTTGCTATAAAATTCTCAAGTATTACCCCTCAATTCTAGATGTGGAATAATCTGTAAAATCACCAAATAATATCAGCTACTATACTTATCAATGCGTGAATTATATTTATAGTTTGCAAAGACCTTGATACTGATCAATTTAAATAAAGTGACAATCATTTATCTTGATTGTCTTTTAATATTATTATTATTATTATTATTAACTGCAATTTCAGTATTTAACCATCATCAAATTAGCCTTATTTTATTTTATAAATTCATTCAAATAATCTAATTCTTTATCATACCATATCAATCTGGAAAATAAGATAAACTAGCTTGCATTATCACTATATTGGGTGAAATTAACTTATTCTTCGTGGCCAAGCAAAACGAATGGAGATTAAAGAAATAAAACTTTATTTTATTTTTCTTTCTTCTTAATAACCAAAAAGGATTATATTAAAATTAGGGAGTATTCATCATAATAATAAATTATCAATTTATCGCACCTTGTTTTTTTATGTTTTTACAGTTATATTAACGTGGAGTATCACCGATATCATTATTTTTTAAAAAAATAATGGCAAGGAAAAGTGTTAAATCTAACTATTATTCATTAAATCTGAATCGGTTCGCATATATACATGTATATTGAATTGGTCCAAATGTTGAGATAGATGCAAGAGTTCACGTGTCTTTCACCTCTTCTTTCTTTATTTTTATTTCCAACTAGTTTGTGCTTGCTTTACGTTTAAGCAAGTATTTTATTGAGTTTGTTAACTATTAACTATTATATATGTAGGTATAAAATATGGAGTTGTCCTTCGTTAATAAGCTTATAACAAAAACTTGCGTGAGACGGTCTCATGAGTCGTATTTTGTGAGATATATATCTTATTTGGGTCATCCATGAAAAAAATATTACTTTTTATGCAAGAGTATTACTTTTTATTGTGAATATCGAGTAGGGTTGACATGTTTCACAGCACAGATAAAGATTCGTGAGACCGTCTCGCAAAAGACCTACTCTAAGCTGATTATGTATGCATGAGATAAAACCATTATTCTATTCAATTTTCGAGTTATGCTAGATGTACACCTTAATGTACACTTTGATTTACATTTTTTCTTTATTAAATTATTAAATTATTTTTGGCTAACAAGATATTTATTTCTTTTCATGGGTAATTTTGTATTTGGTAAAGAAAAACGTAAGTTAATGTAAACTAAGGTGTACACTATAAGGTGTACATCTAGCATTTTTCTTAATTTTCACTCGAATTTCCGTTATTTCTAGACTGAAACACCACAACTTAGTGTTCAATTTAAATGGACTCAAAATAATATAATATATTACATGTTAGAATATTTTATTAAAGTGTACAAAATAATTTAATTGTGGTAGTTTAAATTTTTTTTTGTTTGGTTTTGACGTTCAAAACATTCTATAAGCGTCGTATGATTTAAACCATTCATAAGATGTTTTAGAATAGTTTACCTTTGTATATATCACGCCGACTCCAACTATTCTGAATTTTAAGCCGAGATAGTCTTTATTGTAAACTCCCACCAACAGATCTACCTCATTCAATCATCTAATCAGGTACACGATCAGAAATTGAATTACTCGTGTAGATCGTACTATAGATCTAAACGAAGTGTGCTAGTGCCTTCGAAGGCATTTCGAACACTACATTCTCCAATGAGCTGCAATAGCTCGTGTTCTAAGAATATAAACACCGATGAATTAAATCGAGTTTGGTTTAAAACCAAGCGGAAGAAACTCGAAGTAATCTTTCGTGAAGAAGACTGTTATTATAAAACATTTTAACTTATGTAAACTGAATAACTGAGAAAGACTAGATTAGTTTTTGCATTCTTCAGTTCTGTTATGGTGACAACTGAACTGACGGATACTTCAACTGATCGAAAAAATTTGAAAACAGCAGTTAATCAGTAAAATACACAAGATATGTTTATGGATGTTCGGAGATTTCAACTGCTACGTCACCCCTTCTACCACCACGGGTAGGATCCACTAGAAGACTTTGATTTATACAACTCTTTGTACAAACCCACTCAGCTAGGACTTATACTACTGCCTAAACTGAACTCCTAGCTACGACTGAAGGTAGCACCTTCCAGCCAACACTTCTTTAACATCTATGTGTCAAAGACTACATACACAAGTTTAACGTCTTTGTGCAAGACAGTATTTGAGTGGTTTTGAGAGTGAGTGTGTGTGTGAGAACTGAACATGAATGTTCTCACACACTGAGGGAAAATGGCTTCTAAACTAAGCTGATACAACGATGAAGAAATCTCTCTGGGCTTTAAGTGCTTCTGAAAGCTGATATGCAACTGATCGTGCCCTTTTCTGTTTTTCTTCTCAATTATTTTCACTCTCGTATGTGTCTCTTGTTTGAGTCTTCACTGATCTCCACTTTATATAGGCGAGAAAAGCTGATCGTACAGTGAGACTCAATTATTGTATCCGTTGCATTTGAATCGGCTCCTTGGACTTTGTGCTTCGACATTTCGACTGTCCTTCTGGAGCGTTTTGTCTTTAATGCTCTGATGCAACGTCCATTTTTGTCCTTTGACTGGACAATGGCTTTGTACCTTCACGCACAACTGGAATCCATTTACTGTAAGCTTGTCTTGATCTGCAACTGAAAGATTGTGACTGATGCTTTGAACTGGTCAGCTGGACTGATTTTCAGTTGGGCAAGTGAAATCAGTTGACTCGTCAGTTGAACTGATTTCACTTCTTCAGTTGAACTGGTTGGACAATCAACTCAACTGCTTGTTTGAAGAACCAGTTAGACTGATTTAGTCTCGGAAATTAGTGGGTTTAATCAGTTGGCATATCCGATGGCTGCAGTTGTGGTTTCGTAAACTGATTAATTCAGTATATATATATATATATATATATATAAACACACAAATACACGTAGGTATAAACATATATTTATTTATACTTTAACTTAAATAAATTTTATTTAATTATCGAATTAATTATTAATTAATTAATATATTCTAGTTTCTTCTAGAATGTTCCATGAGAATTTTGTACTTAGTAGTCAATACTACTAACTTGCTATTTAATTAGTATATTTTAAATTTACTAAATAAATAATTTTGAATCCGATCGATAATTAGACAATACCGATATATCGATGGTGCAAATCTAATTCACATAATGAAAATGAAAATTTCGTAGAACAAAGTTTTCAAATTGTCCATGTTTTGTAGCTGCCAGTTTTGTGAACTCCGTAACTAAAACAGGCAGTTCTAGTCTCCTCACTTGACTAGCAGTTAAGTTAAATTCCACAACTTCCATTACATGAAATCAACTTATAAACTTCTTCATAAGCAATCTCTTTGATCTCCATCAAACTACAGTCGCCAAATTCAATTCCTTGAACTTGAATATCTCAACGGGAACACATAATCCAATATTTATGTGATCCTCAATGCTTTAGGGATATAACCAGTCGTGGGTTCACAACTTCATGTGATTCAGAACAACATTTGTTCTTATTCGGACTTACCTTAATTAGCCGCATTCTTTTCATCAACCTTTTGATCAAGAACGTTGGAACTGAAGTCTGATTGTACCCATTGAATCAGGACAAAAACGTCTAGTATCATTGCCCCATTATCCCCTAAGTATCTCTGACGGTGTCTGCAAGAACCTTAAGTTATAGTTAACGTACAATATGGTCCTTTCAACTCATATATCACGATCGAATTGCAATCAATGGTATATTGAGAGTTGCAAATGAATTCGATAACGATTTAATGTATCTTTGAGTGATAATTGTGACATGGAATGTGTAATTGAGAAAATACCTTTCCAAAATACACATGTCTTACTCTGGCCAAAGATTCCTTATACTGTTAACTCATCAAATCACATAGGATATCTTCATTCGTAGGTGAGTGGTGAATCCATGACTACAATGCATTGACTCCTACGTATTTTGAAATTAGACCCAAAATCACAACCTGATGACCTTCAATAGAGTCGGTAAACGGAACAAAGTGCATGTTAGTACACAGAGCCTCCACGCTATCCCAGGTCAAACGATTAATGATGTACAATCATAACCGCTGACTTTTCAACCCAATAAGTGATAACTACTTGGAAAGTCCGATGGAGGGTTTTTTAGTGCATCATCAAATGATCAGCCATCTGTATAAACTGATATCTCCACGCTCTTACCAATGAAACATGAATTTTACATCATAGATGCTAGTTTCAAGCTCGAACGACCTTTATCCTTATTTTTTGTGGTTGAATCGACTAAGAACTAGTTTAGAACATATACAATACGTTTCCTAATGAGTTTTACGATCTTACGTTGGGAGACAAATCTCATGATACCTATTGTGTATTCAAAGATTTTATATATGCAGATTGCATATGTATACATATAAAGTTTGTAGAACCCGTAAATTAGACTACGTATAAGTCATGCATAATTCATAGTATTTAAATTAAAATGATTTTATTGTATGAGTATTTAAATTCTTTTCTTTAAAGTTATTTATTTAGTTCATGCAGTTGTTTAATTATTAGTTTTTCAGTTAATTAAGTGAGGCCGGACTGGAGTTGGAGTAAAGAGATAAATTTTAATATTTAGAAAATATTCCTAGAATTTATTTAAGTTAAATAATAAATAATTTAATGAAAAAGAAGGTTTAATGAATTATCTAAATAAGTTGAGATAAGTAGTAAATAAAGTTCAATAATTAATTCCTTAATTCTCTAAAATATTTAATGAGTAGATAAAACACTAAAGATTCAAAATATTATATTTAAGAAATATTTTCCCTCCATTTTTGATGAAATTTTCGGCCCTTTTTAATTAATTTAAAATTAGTTGTCAACCTAATTAATTAATAGCTTTCCCTATCCATTTCATGGTAGATAATTCCCTCAATTTAAATCCTCACTTAATTAATATTTTAGCAATATTATACCATGTCTATCTAGCAATATTTTCCCCCATTTAATTAATAAAAAAAAATTGGTCACTTCTTTTTGGTAGATTTAAATAATTAACAACTCATTTCTTTGAATTCTTTCCTTATCCTTTTTCTTGGGAGATAATTATATCACACTAAATCTTCAACAAATAATAATTAAGCAATTTCCACCCCATTCTACTAGCTAAAAATCGGCCACTTCTTTTTAAATCAAAAGATTTTATTAGTTGGACAAATTATTCTTTAATTATCTTCCCTTAAATTTTTTTAGATAGATATATTCTCCAACTTTTAAATCACCAACAATATTTAATTAAACCATTTTTCCCTTTGCACCTAACCTTAAAATCGACCAAATGCACCCCAATATCCCTCTATATCTTTGATATCATTCTTGTTTCCTATCTAGCAAATAAACTAGGATAGAAAGAATATTTCCCCTTCCATTTATCTTGTACCTTCCCTATTTTCCCTTACCATTCTCTCCCCCTCCTAGTCTCGAAATTTAGAGTAATTCCAGAGCATTATTCAGTGCAAAACCGTGAAAATAAAATAAAAAATAGGAGAGTAATCGAGTAGCAAGCAAGGTAGAAAAGCGCTCCGTCTCCTCCGCGCCGCGTCGTGTGTTTCTTTTTGTTTTCTTCAAAACAAAAATATCCAGGCATGTGTATATTCCCCTTGCTCTTCAATCAAGTCATAATACGATTTTTTTAACACTTCATGATTATGTTTTCTTGGAAAAACCAAAACCTCATGACAGAATTTCTTTAAAGTTTTCACAGCATTTTTCGGCTCACTCCTATGCTTCACGGGTTGGCTTGTTGTGCTTGTTTCAGGTGTTGGTTCGATTCCAGGCTTCCAAGGCTGCGTAGAGACACGTACTAGGGTGTGTCAAGACCATGTTGGTCCAATAAATCAAGCCCCATGCATGCTGTAAATCGAACAATGACAGCAACTCCCCCTCTTTGCCATTTGAGTTTTCGATTTTTGCTGTTTTGGCTGTCAAGGGAGAGCTTCTAATCTTGGCTGCCCTAGGGGCCTATAGCCATGGTTAGAACCCTTCGCTAGCATGTCTAGGATGTGACCGAGATGCCCTTTCATGGCTTGGTTCACGTCCCAATCTGTTTCAAAGAAATTAAGCAAGAACTGCCCCCTCCCCCCTTCTCGGCCCTTCTCTTTTTCCAGCAAGTGTAGTTTTGAGTTTCGGGTGTTAGTGTGGATCTTGGTTGGCTCTTTAGCCATTAGCCACTGTTCACACCATGCCCCATGAAGTCTAGATCGTGCCATGGTCAATAAAATGGCCACTGGGACGATCCATGACAGCAAAACAATAGCAACACCCCACGCGCACAGAATTGCACTCGGGTGGGACTTCTCGATAGTTTCATGGTGTGGTTCGAATTGTGGCTGGCCTAGGGCTCTTATCCATGGTTCAAATCATTCCTTAGGATGTTGGTAAGAGCTTCTGGTTGGTGTTTCAAGCCCCAATGGCCAGTAGTCTCGAAAACGTCACAAGAAATCGAAGGCAAACCTGCTGTAATTTTTGACAGCAAGCGTGTCGCGGTTCAGATGCGTGTTTCGGGTTCTTGGTTGGCTTTTAGCCTAGGATCTTGGACTGGACAGTGCCTCATCAAGTTAGGAAGGTCCTGTTTTTGGACGTTCGGGATTCGGATCATTTTAGAGGTCGTAGGAGAATTTACGGTGCAATGTGCCAAAGTGACTCTCGAAAGAGCGTTTCATGTTTTGGCCTCCATTCACCAAGATTTCGACTTGTAACATTTTAGGAGCATTATTTCATCATTTTAGACGTATTTTAATCATGACTAAATGATGGTTCGGTGATGGTTCGGGTCGGCACGGAGTCATAATTAAATACTAAGTTAGTTGGGCGTAAATGTCTCATTTTTTGGAGTCAATTACAAAGCTTGGTCACGATAAATCATTTGCATATTTTTCATGTTAGATTTTAGTCGCAGCGAGCCTGGGAGCGATCCAACCCAATCAGTAAATTTTTACCGGATATTTAATGATGTTCTTTAATTATATTACGTGCAAAATATTCATTTTGAGATTTATGCGATATTGCTAGTGGTCACTTTACTATCATGAGATTATTACTCCACCCGGTCGTCAGTTACCGATCAGTTCAGTTTTGTACCACCCAGTATACTGTGGCATTAGTCTGATCAGACGATTAGTATTTCACCCGGTCGTCAGTTACAGGTCAGTTCAGTTCAGTTCAGGGGCCACTTGCGTAGACCATAATTTCACCAGAAAATTATTACTAGCTATTTCATTACAGGGCTCTACGGGGCAAACATTTCACTTACTACTTTCAGTTCAGTTCAGTTCAGTTATGCACGTAATATTAATTATTCATGATACGATTTCAGTTCAGTGATGCACGCATTACAATTAGTCATGACATGATATTTTTCTTTCGCTTGCGATTTTATTATTATTACTTGTTATTTACGATATATGCATGCTGAGTCTTTAGACTCACTAAACTTGATTGTTGTAGGTACTGATGAGTTCGGGACCGAGGGCGGGGACCAGTGAGCCATCGAGGGTCGGCAGTAGTGGAATCCGAGGACCTCATTTTCAGCATTTACTATTTTTAGGCTCAAANGTTCTTGTAAAGGGTTGCACTACTACTGACCTCGAGAAGCTCACGAAGTCACGTCTTCGGTTTGTAAGTTTTACATTCATGCATTTTATTTAAAGCCGGAATTATTTTAACTGCATGTTCTCATGAAGTATTTTTACGTTCAGATTTTAATTGTTCAGTATTTATTTACATTTAAATAAATTATGGAATTATGCATGTTGGTTACGTATGGGTTATATATGGAACAGTATGCCTCCTAGACGCCAGGTTGGATGCCCGAGAGGTGATGATGAGCGCCGTCATGAAGACGGTGAGGATCAAGGACAGGGGGGATTCGGACCTCCACCCCCTCCACCTGACATGAATGCCCAGATGCTAGCTGGGATGAACCGGTTCTTCGCACAGTTTGCGGGGAACAATGCCGCAGTAGCATCTAGACCGACAGGGGCCGAAGCTATTTATGAGAGATTCATGAAGATGCGTCCTAAGGAGTTTTCAGGGACGACGGACCCCATGATTGCCGCGGGCTGGATCAAGTCCCTCGCGGTTATCTTCGAGTTTATGGAGCTTGGAGATGCAGCCAGAGTTCGTTGTGCCACCTACTTATTCGGAAGAGATGCCCGCTTATGGTGGGAAGGAGCATCAGTAGCCCTGAACTTGGCTACACTGAGTTGGGCGCGTTTCACGGAGGTATTCTACTCCAAATATTTTACTGAAGAAGTGCGCACCAGGTTGACTACGGAATTCATGAGTCTGAGGCAAGAAGATTTGACTGTTACGGAGTTCATCCGTAAGTTTAAGAGGGGTTGTCATTTTGTGCACCTGATCGCGAATGATGCTAAAGCCAAGTTGATGCATTTCTTGGTGGGTCTACGGCCGATCTTGCGCCGTGATGTTAGGGTATCTGACCCTACTACTTATGAGGTCGCTGTCTCCAGAGCTCTAGCCGCAGAGCAGGATCAGCGAGATATCGAGAGAGACCGTCAGGGCAAGCGCCCAGTCCAGGTACCGCACCGCCCTCCTCCTCAGCAGCATCAGCAGCAGAATAAGAAGCCTTTCCACGGCCCACCCAGGAACAGGGGCCAGAAGCAGTAGCAGCAACGGGGACGCGCAGTCCCTAAGCCTATAGAGCATCCGATATGTCCTAAATGCTCACGCCGCCATCCTAGAGTATGTATGTATGGCTCTGGGAAGTGTTACAAGTGCGGCAGCCCAGACCACGTGCTACCGCAGTGCCCTCAGAGGAACCTGCCTACCAAAGGCAGGGTATTTTCTCTCCATGTAGCGGAGACGAACCCCGATACTATGCTTATGACAGGTACCTTTAAGCTTTAAATTTATATTTGGGATTTAATGTTTTGGGTTGAGATTTTGAACCTAGAATTGCGATAGGGTTGCGTGCTCTACTCAGTATTATTTTTTTTGGAAATTTAAGTTAGAAGAACTTTGGCCTATACATGTCTATAAGCTTAGCTCTTGTGATTATTGGGTTCAGCATAGTGTTCTAACCTTTCAGGGAGAATTTTCATAGTTGGCTCACCTACAAAAGCCTTGATAGATTTAGGGGCTACCCACTCGTTTATTTCAGAGGTCTTCGCTAATTTTCTCAAAGTTAAGACCATTGGGATAGATATAGCCTATTCAGTAGTACTGCCTTCGGGAGAGGAGATGACAGTTACCAATGTGATCCGAGACATAGATCTTGAGCTTCCTGGCAACCTCGTTTATGCGGATCTGATCGTATTGCCGATGCCAGAGTTTGACATCATATTAGGCATGGATTGGCTATTACGGAACAGAGTGTTGATAGACTTCCAGCGGAGATCTGTTCTAATCCGACCGCCTGGGATGACACAGTTCTTATTCGAGCCGGACAGGTACTTTCCCTTGCCGCGCATTATTTCTTATTTCCAGGCTAGGAAGCTCATGCATAGAGGGTGTCGCGCGTTTTTAGCAACTTTTATATCTGTCCCCAAGACACCCAGTCAGTCAGCCTCAGATGTCCTAGTTGTCAGAGATTTTCTAGACGTTTTTCCGGAAAACTTCTCTGGTATGCCACCTGAGCGAGAGGTGGAGTTTTCCATTGAGCTTATGCCAGGTACGGTTCCGATCTCAAAAGCACCGTACCGACTAGCACCGACAGAGATGGCAGAGCTTAAGAAGCAGATTCAGGAACTTCTTGACAAGGAGTTCATTCACCCAAGCTTTTCACCATGGGGCGCGCCAGTCTTTTTTGTGAAGAAGAAAGATGGCTCTATGAGACTTTGCATCGATTAGCAGGAGTTGAACAGGGTTACAGTGAAGAATAAATACCCATTTTCGAGGATTGAAGATCTATTTGACCAGTTGCAGGGAGCTTCGGTGTTCTCCAAGATTCATCTGCGTTCCGGTTATCATCAGTTGAGGGTGAAAGATACTCATGTTTCGAAGACTGCTTTTAGGACTCGTTATGGCCACTACGAGTTCCTTGTGATGCCGTTCGGTTTGACGAATGCGCCAGCGATCTTCATGGATCTCATGAATCGCGTATTTCAGCCGTATCTTGATCAGTTTGTGATAGTGTTCATAGACGACATTCTCGTCTACTTGAAGAATCAGGAGGATCACGACAGACATCTGACCACAGTGTTGCAGACATTGCAGAAGCACAGATTGTTCGCAAAGTTCAGTAAGTGCGAATTCTGGTTGGAGAAGGTGGCGTTCTTAGGCCACATTGTTTCTAGCAGTGGCATTGAGGTAGACCCAGCGAAAGTTGCAGCTGTCAGAGATTGGGTTGTGCCACAGAATGCATCTGAGATTCGCAGTTTTCTTGGCTTAGCAGGATATTATCGGAAGTTCATTCAGGGATTTTCTTCCATCGTAGTTCCAATCACAGCATTGACCAATTAGAATGTGAAATTTGTGTGGAGCGATTAGTGCCAGAAGAGCTTCGATACTTTGAAGCAAGCTCTTATCTCAGCACCAGTTTTGGCGATGCCATCAGGGCCTGGAGATTTTGTCTTGTATACCGATGCTTTGAAGCTCGGTCTTGGCGCAGTAGTGATGCAGCATGGGAAGGTGATAGCATATGCTTATTGTCTGTTGAAGACTCATGAGAAGAATTACCCTACCCATGATCTAGAGTTGACAGCCGTTGTTTTTGCTTTGAAGATCTGGAGGCATTATTTGTACGGGGAGAAATGCCAGATCTTTACCGACCATAAGAGCCTCAAGTACTTCTTTACGCAGAAAGAGCTGAATATGCGTCAGAGGCGATTGTTGGAGCTTGTGAAAGATTATGATTGTGACATTAGCTACCACCCGGGTAAAGCTAATGTAGTTGCGGATGCATTGAGCAGGAAAGTTGCAGTGATGGCCCATCTGACGGTTCAGAGACATCTTCAGTCTGAGATGCAGAGGTTTGATCTAGAGGCATATCCTTAAGGTAGAGTTCCCCGTCTATCCACCTTCACGATCCAGTCTTCTCTCATTGACCGTATTCGCAGTGGTCAGCCAGCAGATGAGCAGTTGGAAAAGTGGAAGCAGAGAGATGAGGCCAATGGCAGTGTCTTGTATTCAGTTAGTGATGGTATTGTGAGATACCGTGACAGGATATGGGTTCCTAGCAGTGATTCTATCCGAGTAGATATTTTATCAGAGGCCCATATGTCGCCGTACTCTATTCATCTAGGGAATACGAAGATGTACAAAGACCTGCAGTTATTGTACTGGTGGCCAGGAATGAAGAAGGATATCAGACGCTTTGTATCCGAGTGTCTGACTTGTCAGTTAGTAAAGGCAGAGCATCAGAGGCCAGCAGGTTTGCTCAAGCCTCTTCCTATTCCCGAGTGGAAGTGGGAGAATATTACCATGGATTTTGTTACCGGTTTGCCGAAGTCAGCCAGAGGATCAAATGCTATCTGGGTGATTGTTGATCGTCTTACCAAATCAGCGCACTTCTTGCCTATTAAGACGACTTTCACCATGGTTCAGTATGCAGAGTTGTATATCCAGGAGATAGTCCGACTTCATGGTATTCCAGTTTCCATCGTATCTGACAGAGACCCCAGATTTACTTCCTCATTTTGGAAGAGTTTGCATTCGACAATGGGTACGAAATTGTTGTTTAGCACAGCTTTCCATCCTCAGACAGACGAGCATTCAGAGCGAGTTATTCAGATATTGGAGGATCTTCTCCGTGCTTGTGTTATTGATTTTTCAGGGAGTTGGGAGTTGAACTTGCCATTAGTGGAGTTCACCTATAACAACAGCTTTCAGTCGTCTATACGAATGGCTCCGTATGAAGCATTGTATGGTCGCAAGTGTAGATCTCCTGTTCATTGGGATGAGGTAGGAGAGAGAGCAGAGTTGGGTCCAGAGATTATTCAGTAGACTGTCGATGTAGCAGCCCAGATCCGTGACAGGATGAGGACTGCTCAGAGTCGACAGAAGAGTTATGCGGACCAGCGGAGGAGAGATTTAGAGTTCGCCGTGGGCGACCATGTCTTTGTGAAAGTGGCACCTATGAAGGGTGTCATGCGATTTAGGAAGAAAGGGAAGTTCAGTCCAAGATTCATTGGACCATTTGAGATCCTCGACAGGGTTGGGACGCTGGCTTATCGTGTTGCTCTTCCGTCGAATTTGGCCGGAGTACACAATGTGTTCCAAGTCTCCATGCTGAGGAAGTATATGGCAAATCCTTCGCATGTCTTGAATGTTGAGCTGTTGCAGCTTACTCCGAACCTGTCTTATGAGGAGAGACCAGTGCAGATCCTAGACAGACAGGAAAAGAAGATTCGGAACAAGCTGGTTAAGCGAGTTAAAGTCAAGTGGCTTAACCATTCAGAGGAGGAAGCTACGTGGGAGTCTGAGCCAGAGATGAGTCGGTATCCCGAGTTATTCGGTGAGTTTTAATTTCGAGGACGGAATTTTTTTTAAGAGGGGAGGATTGTAGAACCCGTAAATTAGACTACGTATAAGTCATGCAAAATTCATAGTATTTAAATTAAAATGATTTTATTGCATGAGTATTTAAATTCTTTTCTTTAAATTTATTTATTTAGTTCATGCAGTAGTTTAATTATTAGCTTTTCAGTTAATTAAGTGAGGTCGGACTGGAGTTGGAGTAAAGAGATAAATTTTAATATTTAGAAAATATTCCTAGAATTTATTTAAGTTAAATAATAAGTAATTTAATGAAAAAGAAGGTTTAAGGAATTATCTAAATAAGTTGAGATAAGTAGTAAATAAAGTTCAATAATTAATTGCTTAATTCTCTAAAATATTTAATGAGTAGATAAAACACTAAAGATTCAAAATACAATATTTAAGAAATATTTTCCCTACATTTTTGATGAAATTTTCGGCCCTCTTTAATTAATTTAAAATTAGTTGTCAACCTAATTAATTAATAGCTTTCCCTATCCATTTCATGGTAGATAATTCCCTCAATTTAAATCCTCACTTAATTAATATTTAAGCAATATTCTACCATGTCTATCTAGCAATATTTTCCCCCATTTAATTAATAAAAAAAAAATCGGCACTTCTTTTTGGTAGATTTAAATAATTAACAACTTATTTCTTTGAAGTCTTTCCTTATCCTTTTTCTTGGGAGATAATTATATCACACTAAATCTTCAACAAATAATAATTAAGCAATTTCCACCCCATTCTACTAGCTAAAAATCGGCCACTTCTTTTTAAATTAAAAGATTTTATTAGTTGGACAAATTATTCTTTAATTATCTTCCCTTAAATTTTTTTAGATTGATATATTCCCCAACTTTTAAATCACCAACAATATTTAATTAAACCATTTTTCTGTTTGCACCTAACCTTAAAATCGACCAAATGCACCCCAATATCCCCTCAAAATTTTTGATATCATTCTTGTTTCCTATCTAGCAAATAAACTAGGATAGAAAGAATATTTCCCCTTCCATTATCTTGTACCTTCCCTATTCTCCCTAACCATTTTCTCCCCCTCCTAGTCTCGAATTTTAGAGTAATTCCAGAGCATTATTCAGTGCAAAACCGTGAAAAAAAGTAAAAAATAGGAGCGAAATCGAGTAGCAAGCAAGGTAGAAAAGCGCTCCGTCTCCTCCGCGCCGCGTCGTGTGTTTCTTTTTGTTTTCTTCAAAACAAAAATATCCAGGCATGTGTATATTCCCCTTGCTCTTCAATCAAGTCAAAATACGATTTTTTTTAACACTTCATGATTATGTTTTCTTGCAAAAACCGAAACCTCATGACAGAATTTCTTTAAAATTTGCACAGAATTTTTCGGCTCACTCCTATGCTTCACGGGTTGGCTTGTTGTGATTGTTTCAGGTGTTGGTTCGATTACAGGCTTCCAAGGCTGCGTAGAGACACGTACTAGGGTGTGTCAAGACCATGTTGGTCCAATAAATCAAGCCCCATGCATGCTGGAAATCGAACAATGACAGCAACTCCCCCTCTTTGCCATTTGAGTTTTTGATTTTTGCTGTTTTGGTTGTCAAGGGAGAGCTTCTAATCTTGGCTGCCCTAGGAGCCTATAGCCATGGTTAGAACCCTTCGCTAGCATGTCTAGGATGTGACCGAGATGCCCTCTCATGTCTTGGTTCACGTCCCAATCGGTTTCAAAGAAATTAAGCAAGAACAGCCCCCTCCCCCCTTCTCGGCCCTTCTCTTTTTCCCGCAAGTGTAGTTTTGAGTTTCGGGTGTTAGTGTAGATCTCGGTTGTCGCCTTAGCATTTAGCCACTGTTCACACCATGCCCCATGAAGTCTAGATCGTGCCATGGTCAATCCAATGGCCACTGGGACGATCCATGACAGCAAAACAATAGCAACACCCCACGCGCACAGAATTGCTCTCGGGTGGGACTTCTCGATAGTTTCATGGTGTGGTTCGAATTGTGGTTGGCCTAGGGCCCTTAGCCATGGTTCAAATCATTCATTAGGGTGTTGGTAAGAGCCTCTGATCGGTGGTTCAAGCCCCAATGGCCAGTAGTCTCGAAAACGACACAAGAAATCGAAGGCACAGCTGCTGTAATTTTTGACAGCAAGCGTGTCACGGTTCAGATGCGTGTTCCAGGTTCTTGGTTGGCTTTCAGCCTAGGTTCTTGGACTGGACAGTGCCTCATCAAGTTAGGAAGGTCATGTTTTTGGCCGTTTGTGATTCGGATCATTTTAGAGGTCGTACGAGAATTTACGGTGCAATGTGCCAAAGTGAGTCTCGAAAGAGCTTTTCATGTTTTGGCCTTTATTCACCAAGATTTCGACTTGTACCATTTTAGGAGCATTATTTCATCATTTTAGACGTATTTTAATCATGACTAAATGATGGTTTGGTAATGGTTCGGGTCGGCACGGAGTCATGATTAAATACTAAGTTAGTTGGGCGTAAATGTCTCATTTATTGGAGTCAATTACAAAGCTTGGTCACGATAAATCATTTGCATATTTTTCATGTTAGATTTTAGTCGCAGCGAGCCTGGGAGCGATCCAACCCAATCAGTAAAATTTTTACAGGATATTTAATGATGTTCTTTAATTATATTACGTGCAAAATATTCATTTTGAGATTTATGCGATATTGCTTGTGGTCACTTTACTATCATGGGATTATTACTTCACCACGTTGTCAGTTACTGGTCAGTTCAGTTTTGTACCACCCAGTATACTGTGGCTTTAGTCTGATCAGATGATTAGTATTTCACCCGATCGTCAGTTACCGGTCCCGGTCGTCAGTTACCGGTCAGTTCAGTTCAGTTCAGTTCAGTTCAGTTCAGGGGCCACTTGCGTAGACCACAATCTCACCAGAAAATTATTACTAGCTATTTCATTACAGGGCTCTACAGGGCAAACATTTCACTTACTACTTTCAGTTCAGTTCAGTTCAGTTATGCACGTAATATTAATTATTCATGATACAATTTCAGTTCAGTGATGCACGCATTACAATTAGTCATGACATGATATTTTACTTCGCATGCGATTTTATTATTATTACTTTTTATTTACGATATATGCATGCTGAGTCTTTAGACTCACTAGACTTGATTGTTGTAGGTACTGATGAGTTCGGGACCGAGGGCGGGGACCGAGGGCGGGGACCAGTGAGCCAACGAGGGTCGGCAGTAGTGGAATCCGAGAACCTCATTTTCACCATTTACTATTTTTAGGCTCAAACATTTTCCCGTTGATTGGATTATTTTTAATCATTATTTTGCAAACAAACATTTACTTCCGCTGCTATTTTGAAATTAAAACTTTATTTATTAGTTTATTTAGAAATGAGGCATTTTAATTAGTTAAAGAGAAAATTTTAAATTTTTCCGCAAATTTTCAAGTAAGAATTCAGAGGGAATTCAGAGGCCTCTACAAAGCTAATGTCATAATTAGATAAATCGTAAAATATTATTAAAATTAAGATTGTTTTCACATAAGTGTCAATAAAAAGCCGAATTCTTAAGTTGGCTCACTGTGTATCTACTCTAACAATCTCTCACTTGTCCTATAGACAATTACCCATAGATCTTAAATTCATTGTTTCACGATAATTTTCAAATAATGGTACTTGTAAGGGCTTTGTTAGTGGATCAACAACATTATCTGCACGGACGACTCTTTCTATTGGTATATCTCCTCTTCCCACAGTCTCCCGTATTACGTAGAACTTCTTCATATACGTTTGGACCGCTGATGAGACTTCAGCTCTTTTGCTTGTGCATCAGCATCGGTGTTGTTGCAGTAGAGCGAGACTGGATCAACTCAATGAGGAATGACATCCAACTCTTGAACTAAATTCCTTATCCAAACAACTTCCTTTTCTGCAGCTGATGCAACTACGTATTCGGACTCAAGTGGTTGAATCCACTATAGTTTCTTGCTTGTTGCTCTTGCAAGAGACACCACCACCATTGAGTTTGAATACAAATCAAGAAGTTAATTTTGAATCATCCACATCTGATTCGAATCTAGAATCAGTATAGTCTTCTAATTTTAATTCTCCACTCTCGTACATCGTGAACAAATTTTTAGTTCTTCTCAAGTCTCCTTCACGACTTCTCAATGCAATGGAATGGGATTCGACATATATTTTCTTGCAACACTCGGTGCAAATGCAATATTAGGCCAAGTAGATATCATTCCTACATAATACTGTCAATGGCAGATTCATATGGAATTCGAGTCAAGGTTTCTATCTCCACATCAGTCTTAGAGTGCAAAGACTTAGATAGAGTCATACCATGACATATTGAGAGATATCCTCTCTTGGAATCCCCCATAGAGAATATCCCATAGAGAATATCCTCAGTTTGATATCGATATAATTATATTGGGTGAGCTCTAATATCCTTTTGATCTATCTCTATAAATTTGTATTCCTAATACATAAGATGTTTCATTCATATTCTTTATAGAGAATTTACTAGTTAACCAAACTTTAGTTAATTGCAACATCCCCACATCATTCTCGATGAGTAGTATGTAATCAAAATAAGGTACTAGGAATGCCATAGTACTCTCATTAACCTTCTTGTACATACAAGGTTCCTCAGGTATTTTAATAAATTCAAACTCTTTGATAATGTTGTCAAATATAAGATTCCAACTCCTCGATGCATGTTTGAGTTCATAGATGGATCTCTAAAATTTGTATATTTTATGCTCACTTCCTACTAATGTGAATCTTTCAGGTTGAGACATATAAATCTCTTCCTTAATGTCACTATTAAGGAATTTTGTCTTCACATCCATCTGCTATATTTCATAGTCATATCATGCTATTATGGCTAGTATTATCATAATGGACTTGAACATTGTGATTGGAGAAAATGTTTCTTCTTAATCAAGACATTGTCTTTGAGTATATACTTTTGCTACCCATCCGCCCCAAGTTTTTTTTTGTAAATCAAATTGCTTTCTATTGAAACAATTCCATCAGGGGGATCTATAAGGATCATACTTGGTTTGAATACATGGAGTCCATTTCGGAGTGCATGGTTTCAAGCCATTTGGATGAATCGAAATATGATAATACTTCTTTTCAGTTTATTGGATCACATCCAGGAATGAACTCATCTTGGCCCTCATATCCTCTTAGGTGGCCTTGTGAGCCTTTTGGATATCTTAGGAGCTTGTATCTCTTCAACTAGCTATTGGGGTATGGGTTCTACTATTTCAGGAGTGTGTGTTTCTCATATCTCTTTAGTTTTATGATCCCACCTTTTATATCTAATAGAAGCTCATTGTCCAAGAAGGTGACATTCTTTGAAACAAGCACCTTTGTTTCATTGGGATCATAAAAATAATATCTAAAGGAATTCTTTGAATATCCTACAAAGTAGCACGAATTGACTCTATTATCCAATTTGTTTCTCATTGCTTGCTTCACATAAGAAGGATACTCTCATAGTCTCAATAAAGATTATTTGAGAGGATTTATCATCCATATCTCATATGAAGTTTTATCCACTGCCTTTGTATGGAATTGATTCAACAACATTGCCACAGTCTCATATGCAAATGCAAAAAAAGATGGCGGCAATTCAGTGAATTACATCATATATCGAACTATGTCCATCAATGTCTGATTACAACATTTTTGACACATCATTCAGCTGGGGTGTGGTAGGTGGGGTCCACTATGAGAGAATCTCATTCTACTTAAGATAGTCTTGAAATTCAGCATTTAATTATTCTCCACCTCAATCAGGTCGAAGTGTTATAATACTCTTTCCTAATTGTTTCTCTACTGTAGCTCTGAATTCTTTGAACTTTTCAAATGTTTCCGACTTGTATTTCATCACATACATATAATCATACCTCGAGAAGTCAACAGTAAAGGTAATGAAGTAAGATTGCCCATATCTTGTTCTAAAACTTAGCGGTCTGCACACATCTGTAAGGATCAAATCAAATAGATAATGTGTATGCTCCTCCATTTTCCCTAGGGAAGGGGTTTTGGTCATATTTCTTCTCAGACAAGACTCACATGTTTCAATGGACTTTATGTATGACATATCAAACATGCCATTTTCCACTAACTTTAGTATTATTTTTTGGGAAATATGTCCTAGCCTAGCGTGCCACAAATGTGCCTTATTTTGACTACCTTGTTTTTTTTCTTTTTTGAAATAATTTGGACATTCACTTACCGTTAACATTTTTGTCCAGTATATTTTCTTATGTCCAGTCTTCTTGTAGTTAAACAAACATGTTCTGACCAATCGAGCTTTGTGGGTCTTTTAAGTAGTCTTCGAATCACGCTTCTTATTGTGCTTGTTTTTATTTAAAGATTCAAAACGATTCTTTCTCTTATTTTGAAGCGTCTTTGTTGTTCCAAACGTTAAAAGTGCAGAATGATTCTTTCCATTATTTTGAAGCATCTTTTTCGTTCCTAAAAAAGAGACCGTCAAATGAGGAATGAGTGATAACAAGAATATGTCATCATGGAACTCATTGGGAATAATCGATTCCCGGCCCACTACCTTCTTAATAATCCCAATTATATGTAAATTATGCTCATGGGCCGAGACTTTATCTTGCATGCGTGTAGTCATGAACTCCTTGAAAGTATTGTGCATCACTGTAGATGTTTCAACATCATACAAATTTTGCATGTGCATTCAATGTCAGCGGCATTCGTTATTCCTCAAGATATTTTTACAGTTAATTTGACATAGAAGTGAGCATATTACACTGTAGCTTGCATACTATGGGATCTCATCATCACGCATGCTTCGCCAGTTCAGAAAGTGTGAGGCATTATTCTCTGAATTCAAAATAATATTTTTAGCGAATCTTGAAAATTAGAGTTAGTTTAGCTTGTTTTAATCGAGAATAACAAAAATGGATTATATTGAATATGAAACAGATAATTATTGCCGATTATTTTAAATATTTTATAAGACATAAAATATGGAATTTTGTTTTATGAATTGTTTCCCACTATTTTGACATTTTTACCACCCTCCGATGGAAACAGGAAATCCAATTATAATTTTCAAAAGGTAGAGCTCAATTGCAACATTGAAACACTCAGTAGTTTGCCTCATGTTTGATGAGAACCCAATAATATGATGCCTTTTCTCTTCACGTGTCGAGCCTAACCCATAAATGTTGAATCTTACTGGACGGTCGCCATGAGATCCCCAATAATATGCGTCGAAGTCATGGAATTTTCACATATTTCTCATCAAGTATGTTAGTGGAAGTCGCAGCTTTCTGACGTCCAGGTCTCTCCAATAATATAAGCCAGACGCTGACCGCGGTTAGCGTTCATCATGAAACCACCGTTGATGGAAGGTAAGGAATATTTAACCTATGTTTAATTTTTCTTTTATAAGCTTGATATAAATTTTGAATCTTATTCAAAATGAGGGATTTTAATTTTGAATATTTGTCACATCATTAATTTTAAAATCTTGTGCCATGTTTGTTTGTATGTTTGTCAGATTCCTGCAACTCTTATTATTATTATAATAATAACACATATACTGATTATTTATAATATATCACATATATTATAAATAATAAAATATAATCTATAACCGAGACCTAATTGATCCATGTGAGCCAAATATGGATCCAATTCCAAAACCTATGCAAATGCATGAATGCAAATGCAATATTACATTAGCTTTCAATATTTTCCATGTTTTTTATCTTCAAAACTCATGAGGATCTGGGCCCACCATCTTCAAATTATGATTCCCTTTAAATCTAATATTTACATTAATTTTCATGACACGAGATATAAATATAAGGGGTGAGAACACTTTTAAATAATTTCCAAATAATTAAAATTACAACATGTAAAATATCATAACATACAGCTTGCAAGTGGGTAATGATTCTTGATCATCCTTTTACAATATAATAACAAATATTATATTAAAATCATAATATAAAATATTATAACAAATCGTATATCTTGTAAATTTATCACTAACTATCATCAATAGAAATAAAATAATAAGTTAAATAAACATATTTATTTAACTTTAATTAATTCATCAATAATTAAATTTCTTCTAAAACATTTTTTACTATAAATAATTAATAATCTAATTTTTAATTATTTAATTTATACAAAAAATATATAATTTTATCAAAAATTTATTTCAAGGATAAATTTTGCCATATTTTCATAAAATATCAGTTTTTTCAATTTTTTTTTGAAAATTCAAAAAATCGACTTGAGACCAATTAACCCGAGCCCGAAGGGGACGGTGTTGTCTCGGGCACCTTGCCGAACTACCTGCTCGCTGTGCCGGCAACTGTCCATATGTGCAGGAAAACGTACTTCCCTGTGCAGAAATTTTTTTTTAATTTTAAAATGTCCGACGCAGTCGCTGCTGCCCAGTTGTGCAACGGCGGCCCTCATGCAATTTTTGTACACTTGCGCTGCCCGAAAATATTCTAGCAGCGCACAAATTTTTTTTTCGAAAAAGAAATTTCACGGGATGCTTTTTTTGAAATATTTTCATATGCATTTAGAAATAAATTACTCAACATAATTCAAATAATAAACAATAAGAAATCATACGATTGAGAAATCTTGTCTTTGATACCATTGTTGGTGTATTATTTTTTAGCACCATGGAGGAGTTAAGTTTATTTTTTTTATTTGACGTTCAAAACGTTTATTGGACGTCGTATGATTTAAAAAATTCATAGGGTGTTTTAGAATAGTTTATCTCTGTGTATATAATGCTCCAACTACTCCGGATTTTGAGCGGAGATAGTCGTTCTTTTAAAGCTCTGCGAACAGATTTTCTCTTAGTTGAAAGTTGATCGTCGAATTTTCAAAAATCCGATGGCAGTGAGGTGACGTTGGGGCGGCGGTGCTATGGAAGAGCGGTCGTGTGCTTCCAAGAGAAAGGTGGCTGATTTTCTTGTGTGAGGAAAATAAAATTTTTGGTTGACAAAAAATTGTGTCTAAAAATTATGTGTAATTCAATTATTGATTACATATATATTAAAAGTCTTTTTCGATCTAATCAGGACACTCTTTTTTTTTATCATAATATTGTTTTTCATTATTAAAAACTCTCATGTATGTATTTTTCGCTCTTGAAAATATCATGCATAATTAAATTATAATGAAATTTTGATAATGCAACACACACACACACACATATTATACACATATATTTATTTATGCTTTAAACTAAATAATTTTTATTTAATTAATCAATTAATTCTTAATTAATTAATATATTCTAAACTCTTTTAGAATGTTACATGAGAATTTTGTACTTAGTAGTCACTACTATTAATTTTCTATTTAATTATTATATGCTAAATTTACTAAATAAATAATTATGAACACATTATAATCAGATCGACAGTTAAACAACATCGATGTATCGCGGGTACAAATCTAGTTCACATAACGTAAAGTGAAAATTTCGAATGACAAAATTTTCCACTTATCTATTTTTGGCTGCTGTCAGTTTTGTGAACTTTGTCATTAAAACATGCAGTTCAACTCTAATTAATTAAATAGCAGTTAAGCTAGATTCCACAACATTCATTATATGAAATCTACTTATAAACTCTTTTATAAGCAATCTCTTTGATCTCCATCGACATGCAGTAATCAAATTCGACTCTTCGAACTTGACTATCTCAACGGAAACACAGATTCCAATACTTGTGTGACCCCTAAAGCTTCAAGAATACAACTAGCCGTGGGTTCATAATTTCATGTGATTCAGAAAAATATTTGCTCCTATTCGGGCTTATCCTAGTTAATCACATTCCTTTCATTAACCCCTTGATAAAAAAACGTCAGAACTAAAGTATGATTGCACTGTCGGATCATGATAAAAGCGTCTAGTAGCATCGTCTCATGATATCCTTGGCATCACTGACAGTGCATTGAAAAACCTTAAGTTATGGTTAGCGTACAATAGGGTCCATTCATCTCATATATCCCGATCGAATTTGCAACCACTGGTATATCTAGAGTTGCAAATGAATTCAATACCAATGTGATGTACCTTTGAATAATAATAGTAACATGGTATGTACAATTGAGGAAAACCCTTTCCAAAATGCACATGTATTACTCTGGCCAGAGATTCCTTACACTATTAAATCATTATAGGATATCTTCATATGTAGGTGAGCGGTGAATCCCTGACTACAATGCATTGACTCCTATGTATTTCGATAATACACCCAACCTCACGACCCACAACGGAGTCAGTAAACAGATCATGTGCATGCTAGTACACAGAGAATCCACGTTGTCCGGGATCAAAGGACTAATGGTATACAACCATAACCGTAGACTTTCTACTCAATAAATTATAACCACTTGGAAAGTCCAAGGGAGAATTATTCAATGCATCATCAAATGATCACTCATCTATATAAATAGACATCTCCATGCCCTTATCAATGAAACAAGACGTTTACATGAAAAATGTTAGTCTCAAACTTGAGCGACCTTTATCCTTATTTTAGGTGGTTGAATAGACTAGGAGCCAATTTAGAATATAAAGTACGCTCTCTAATGAGTTTCATGATATTACGTTGAGAGACAGCCCTTATGGTATCTATTGTATATTCAAACTCAAGAATCTCATTCCTGATAATTGTACTTCTTGCAATCAGTGATAATCAAACCCATGACCTTGGCTCTAATATCAATTGTAGGACCAAACGCTTGCTGCTTTATCAAAAGATATAGCTGGTGGTAATGATACAACTCAAATCTTTTAAACTGCATAGCAGTCCGAGTGTCATGGTTCGATTGTTCTACCTCGCAAAGACAATTATTGTATCTCAACAAAGCCAAAACCACAAGTTGGCTAGCTGGAAACCTACTCTAATAAGAATATCTATAAATAGTGGCATATAAGGTCAATAATTCAATGAAATTATTAAGAATTAAACCATCTCATAAATTTCATAAATATTTAAAAGATCTATGTTTTCGGTGTTTTTGATATCTCGTCAGTTGCATTCTCAAATAGTGGGATCTCGTTAGTTGCAATATCAAATTCAACATCAATAGTGAGATGTAAAATTTGTTCCTCTTTATATTTCAGCATATCGATCATTACAAATTATGTTTATGCTTACATAAATCGAATTTAGTTCTTCAGTGTGTTATATTTCTAACATTTGATATCAGAACGATTTTGCCTTCGCCTTGATATTTTTGAGATTTTTGAATGGGATAATTTATGAAAATTATATTGATTTGTTTAATTTTATATCACGAAAATTTATATGATTTTCGAAAAAAAATTCAATTTTTGGTGTCATTTTCGAAAATCACTTGAAAAGTGAAGACAAACCCAAGATTGAACCCAAATCTGCCGCCTTACGGGATCCAACTCCGGAGATTGAGGATATTAGATGAAAGTCCACATCGGGGCAACCATAATTCACTGCTGGCCGGAGTCAATCGTCGGAAATTTTGGCATGAAAAATGAGAGATTATCGCGCAATGTAACAACTATTTTCAAGAGATAAAGCGTATGATTTCCGACCATTCAAGTTATGGCGATGGAGGGGAAAAGTAGTCCAAGATGTTCCCGTCAAGATGGTACTAAGAGCCGACCATATCTCGTCGTTTATTGGCCGGATTTTCCAAAATCTCGCCGTTGCTCTTGTGGAATTTTTCTGTTAGAATTACATTTTTACGGCCAACTTCATGGCGGCAATGGAGCGGTGAAGGGTGGGAAGAGGTTGGCCGTCCATGGGAGATGGTCGATAGGCTACGATTTCGTTGGAAAAAGTGATGGTGATCTCAATCATTTTGGGTTTTAAATTGAGGGGTGTTTTGAATTTGGGGATTTTTTGTTTAAGGCCCTATTTGACTTTCTGGACTGAAATTGATAATTTTGAAAATTAAATATTTTGACCCAATATAATTTTTTTTTCATAATTAATTTTGATAGCCAAAATTATTTTTCAGATTTAATTCTCAATTTTCAGTCTACGTATTTCCAAATTAAGAATTTTTTAAAATTTTGATTTATAAGTTTGTTTGAATTTTTAATTTACGAAAATTATTAAAATTATAAAAGTTGGTTTTAGAAATATTAACACTCTAAAATTATGATTATTAACCCATTTTAGAAACTATTTGCATGAAATATATTATGCCAAATTTATGTGTAATTATTGCTTGGTTATTATAGAAAATTTAATATAATGATTATATTTGTTGTCATAATCATACAAGAAAATAAAATTTAAGAATTTTCATGGAGAAATTCACATCTTGTTCATTTTTCATTTTTAATCTCAAATTTTTTAAATGAACAAATTTAGTTAAAAATGTTATTAATAAAGTTACCAAATAAATTAAAATTTTGGATTATAAAGATTGATAATATAGAATTAAGTAATAATAATTATGAAATACACATAAAAATATAATCTGGAAAATTCTTCATAGACCGATTTAAATTTCCTTGCATTTCCACTGGTATCCATGATTAATGTTACTACGTCTAAGAGTTAGGTATTTAAAGGTCCTTAGCCCTACCCATAAGATCTGCAAAATTGGCTGGCTAGTAGGGTGCTAAAGCCGATTGGATTCGGCTATTCAATCCCTTCTTGAAGCGACTCAATTTCAAGACTTCATCCGCCTTGATTATCGGGACATATGATCTAAAGGCATTGAACTGGGAGGTGTATTCTACCACTGACATATCTGGGGTTTGAGTGAAGTTTCCAAACTCACTCAATTTCTGTAATCTGACCTCGGCTAGATAGCATTGCTTCATGAAGGCATCTCAGAAGTGTTGCCATGTGATTGGTCCACCAGCTGTCATGGCTAGCGAGATTGATTCCAACTACTTGCCTGCTTTGTCTTCTACGAAGGGCACTATGACATCCACTTTAAGTGCCTCAAGAACCTCTAGTAGTCGCAGCTGAGTTTCTATACTTTTCAGCCATCTCTGACTAGCCTTGGGATCGGCGTCCCCTTTGAATGTCAGACACTTATTCTTGAGGAGGGATTCATAGTGGAATTTGATCCCGTTCGGTGGTAGAGATGGATGATTGGTGTTAGGGTTTATAAATCCTTGCGGTGTTGTTTCCACTATAGTGGCTATGACAATCAAATTTGTTTGGTTAAGATTGAACTCTGGTGGTTGTCCGTTTACGGTTATTGTTCGCATAATGTGGGTTATGGTTATGTTTTGGTGGTCTGCCGGCCATTTTCTGTGATTCATAAGTTTCTAAGAATTTGTATTGAAAGGATTCATCGAATAGATTGCGCTGGAAATAAATGGAAATCATTTAATAAATAAAACATTATTTATTGATTTAATGAATAATTTAAACATTATTTTCTGAATGGGATAACAAAAGTAGTACTGAAGGCAAATCGTAACAACAATGGAAAAAGACTCCTACTAATTAAAATTAAAATTTTAAACGAAAATTCACTTTTTCCATTATTTCTCTATTTCCAACTGCTTCTATGAGTTCTGTCTCTATCTCTTCAGGGTCCTCATCCTCAAATTCTCCTTCTTTCAGTTGTTTCAATAACTGCGTAAGCTAGGTATTCTCCCCTGTTAGCTGTGCCACTTGATTCTTCAGCCCTTGTATCTCTTCATCAGCCCCATTTAAAAATTGGCGGGCATGCTGACGGTGCTGCTGACACTCAGCTTGATCCTGTTGGTTCTGCTTTCTTAGAGTCTCAGCTTGTTTGATCAAGTGATGGTTGACATCTAAAAGATTATTCATGGCATCACAGACTTCCTCTAGTCTCTTCTTGTTCTTTGCATTATGTTGTTTTTCTTCGTTCAGCTTTGTAATGTAGCTTTCCATGTCCTTACGCATTCTCTCTTCTCGATACTTGCTAATTTCCATATCCTCCTTCAGAGATATGTTGTCTCCTCTAAGTTGTTCACATTGATGGACCGCCTTATTCAACTGACTCTGCACTTCCTCCTTCGATGCCATCAGGGTTTCATTTACTCGTTTTTGCTCCCCTAGTCGGGCTCTAAGGCGCTTAATATGACGGGTTTGGTCGTAGAGGGCCAACTGCTTCATACAGACGAAAGCCTGTGCACGAATGTGGGGTTGCCAAGGAGTCGATTGAGCCATTTCCTGAAATAAAAAGAACGAAAATGCTCAGAATAGATCCAATCATATAAATAGTAAACGACAAGCACCAAGACCCTATAGAGATAAATATATGGATTTTTTTTGAAAATTTCCAAAATGGAAAGTTTAGATATAGATACATGGATTTGAAGCATATGTCGAGAGGATTCCAGAAAAGTTGACAAAATCGAATTTGGAATTTCCTGCAAAAAGTTATAGACTCTATGAAACTTTCCTAAAACGGCAAAAAAACGATTTTGGAAGCTTAAACGAAGAATTTTCACCTTTTCAGCCCTTACAACACGACAAAAGCGTGATTTTGACTTGTTGGGTCGTCTCAAGGGGATTGCATTGGACTTGATCCAAAATATGACCGAAATTATTATTTTTTTTTTGTAAACATTTTTCCTCAACTGGATTATGAAGCTGACGACTCTTATACCACATAAATGTCACGCTCTGAGACTGAGGTTAGTCGACACCGACATTGTTCAACAATCACATAATCGTCAAACAACAAGATTCATAGTACAGTATAAACCAACACTAGTTTATATCATAATTTCCATACAAATAGCATTGTCTGTACAACAGAATTACTTAAAATGATAGAAATAATGCGGAAGCGTTTTACAACTTAATTAAACATAGACATAAATTAAACGTCCTTATGCGTCCATCACCAGCCCCAAAACTTGTTTGACTGTTCTTTCTCGATCTATTCTTCGGACTTATATAGGGAAGGTATAGTAAGAGGTGAGTGATATGGTCGTCACTCGGTTAGTGGGGGTCGTTCAAGCTTATACATAACAAATACACATGATTTTCGAAAACCAAATATCATATCATGCATAACATAATTCGCATAACATGTCATAAACATAAGAATATTTTTGGCCTAGGCAATGAAATTCCTCTACTTTCCATAGTTTACTGATATCAATCCCTAATTTTTACTTCTTTAAGATAGCGAGACCATATAACGATTACAATCCCACCGTATGAGGACCATACTTATCATGTTTTGGGAGTCCCACCAATATCCAGTTGAATCATTACAGTGCCAAAACATAGAACATACGATAATCGTATCAAGAAGGGGTAGAAACAGAATAACGGTGCTCGACCGAATCTTTCAAAAACGAATAATTTATACACAACCTATTTTAAAACAAGCCCACTTACCTTAGTATTTCTTGGAGAAAACGAGAAGGGTCGAGTGGAAGGGTGGTTTTCTCATACACGATCGGAAATGAGATCGAATTTGCACTCAACTCAGATCAATCCTTGCTCTTTGCTCGGACGGTGCTTCGGTTCATGTTCTAGCCAAAATATTTGATGGATTTAAGCAGAGTTTCGCATCAAGTGTGCTGTTGATCTTTTCGAATTACACAGCACTAGATTTTCGATACTTCGGTGTGGTTGAGTCTAGGAATGAGACACTATAAATTGGTGAGAGGAAGAGGCTAAATGAGTCACCTAAATCCTGCACAAACTACATCATATCACATGATTTTCTTTTCCTTTAGTTACAAAATCCCTCCATATATGGCTGATCTATAAAGCTGCCAAAATGTTGTCATCATTCCTTAATGTCACCCCAGTTCGAAATTTAAATGCCCAAAACTTGGTCAAGTCCTATCGATTTTCTTGTGCAAAAGTTGACGATTTGTTTCCATTTATTAGACCTTCCAACTCAAGCATGTATATATTCTTGTATATGTATTCAACTAATTCAATATCTATGTATAGACGTTGTTTAAATTCGAAGTCTAGGGATATATCATATATATCACTATACTTGTATTAATTTATTTACTTTCTTTATGTCTTTATCCTGTATAATCTTCTCCAATTTTGCACAACCTTCGTCCCAATTTTTCGAAATATACATACATATGTGTATGCATAATTACTTCTTAACATATCAATACCATTATATCTCAACATTAAAATTTCCCAATATACTTTCCAATCATCAATCATATGCATAGATGTGTATTCTAATACAAAAATCTAAAATTTTATACCTACATGCAAAACGACATATGTATATATATTAAATCTTGACTTGTATGCATATATATAATATGCCAATTGAATTCTCTCATTAATTTCTTCAAGAATACGGATCTTTAATTAAAAGGTTTGAAAATTGCAGGGTTTTACATGTATTATCAAGAGTTGACTATGTCTGGTATTTTCAATAATAGAAAATACTATATGAGAATTTTAAATAATGAAAATATAGAATCATGATATTATTAGAATTTTGGTGGGAATGAAATATTGTGTTTACTAAACATATGTTATTAAAGAATAGATAGCACACAATAAACATAACAAGAAAAAATCAAGTCTAGATTTTATCTCTCTCCAATTTGAAGAAGAAATCGGCCGTCCCTTTTTGACAATGCTCGGCCGAGCTCCTCCCGTTTACTGTTGTGCGCCACCACCGAACCATCGTGGGTCCGCAGCACCATCGTCGGTTCTTGAAAATTCCCGCGATCATCTCGACCCAAGTTTCACCTAGTTTTATATTCCAATCTAGGAGATGAACAAAGTCTCTAATCGTTGATCTGATTAGAATGTTGAAGAAAATTCGTAGAGATTTAGAAGAACTATTACCGCCTAAACACCAAGATAGTTGTAGCCGCGTTAAATACGCAAAGTGTCATATGAGTGATTTTAAATCATACAACGCCTTATGGGTGCAAGAAAATGATACATAAACACATAGATCGATAATATAACTTTTTATCTCAACATCATATATAGTCAAATCACCTGTAGCATCTTAATTTGTTTCTGAAATCGTTGAGTTGCGTAAAGCCTCAATTCGAGTGTACTTTACATTCATTTGTTTATTTAGAAATTATAATGAGTATGAAAAAATAAAACGGTTGCGTTTGAAACTTTATAACCTTTATTAATAAAATTATTTGAGCATAGATGACAATGACAGAAATTAAAATATATAGCATACATTTTTAGAATTAAAGATAGTTTGAGAAGTTACATTAACTACAATAACAGTTAACGTACAATATTTTCTTTAAACCAAATAAATCTCAAAATCGAAGATATATAACGTTCCATCAAAAAAAAAAAATTTTATTTTGGTCACAACATAATTGAAAAAATAATTAATTTATATCAAATCAAATCAAACTGACATATATACAATCAAATTAAAAAGAGTAACACTTTAGTTATTGAGTATGTCTATTGTGAGACGATCTCACGAATCTTTATCTGTGAGATGGGTCAACCCTACCGATATTCACAATAAAAAGTAATACTCTTAGCATAAAAAGTAATACTTTTTTATTGATGACCCAAATAAGATATCTGTCTCACAAAATACGATACATGAGACTGTCTCACACAAGTTTTTGTTTTAGGGGTATTTGTGTCTTTCAAGAAATGATTATGAGTTCAGATCGAATAAGATTTTATATTTTTAATTTTTAAAAAGGCAGAGATTAAACAAAATAACTCCCACTTTTATAGGAAAATACGTGTTATATATATGACAACATTACCCCATGACAAAGTTATTGATGGCTTAATCAATCAAACAAAGAGATAATTACCTAACAAATTACTCGTCGTAACTTCAATTTTATACACAACCAACTTCATCTCCAATTTCCCCTTTTCACCTTCTACCTTTCCATGTCCATAGGGGTAAATGATTTCCCAATTTGTAGAAAACTCTTGACCTGATCTCCTACCTTAATATTGTCTACATTTTTTTGCGCCTCGACGTCGTCATCATCATCATCATCTTGTATGACAAATTTCGATAGAGATTGATACTGGATTCTTTTCGAGTATAACTTGATCATGACTAGATAAATCGCGACCACGAAAATTGTCAACCCAACGACGTACCAACTGAATTGAATGTTGACTAGCGATTTGGCACGTTCGAGGTCTTCATGTTTGTGGCACCGGACCACCTCATGACCCTCCTCCATGTTTATGAAGCAGCCCTTAGGGATTAGACTAGGGGTCCATAACATGTAGCCCGTTACTATTAGCCAAACCCCTTGAAACATTATACTTGTAGACCTAACAAAGCTATTCAAGAAACTCTTGTGGTAGTTGATGCCTAAAAGTGTGGTACAAAGTGATAAAAGTATTGCAATTTGAAGAAGCCAATGGTATTGTCCCTCGACCCCCATGTGATCCGATGAGTGGAGGTGGAAGAGTAGGAGTTGCTGCCCAAACGCCACCGCGCCGAGGAAATTTGTGAGCCCATATTTGTGCTGGAGTGGCAATCTTATCTAGCACAATTGATAAACATGCGTAAGTGAAGAAAGATAAAGATATATTGGCATGTTCGAAGTTGTGGAGGTGAACCGAAGGGATGGTTCCGTCGGGGTCAAGTGGTTGATGTCGTTCCGGCCCTATAAAAAGCTCCATAGCTATGGAGATGGAGCTTCCCACCATGATCAAGTAGAGCTCCAAGTACTTGATTCTTGAAGTCGGGAACCATGGTGAAGAGGTGTAGGATTTGGGGTTCAGGGCATGAAGTTTGACGTGGTTGAAGAGATGCCATAATCCTATCACAAAAAAGCCAAATCCGGGCGCCACATGTCCTACAAGAGTTCCCATGTTGATATTTGTGCCTCGTGTTTAGGGAGAAAAGAGAATAGGAGACAGGGAGAAAAATGAAGTGGGATTAAAGGGATGGAAAACGTGGATGGGGTTTATATATATACTATGAAATTATATACTAAAAGAACGTGTAATTTATATGGTCTAGAGTGTTCTAAGAGAGCTGAAAGTTTGAAAATTTGTTGGGGGTTTCATACATTTTTATTTCCCCTAGTTTGCTTGACAGCTTCGTGGATAAGATTAACAAGTGTTGACCAAAGATTATTATAATTAGGCAATGGGAATGAGATGTCAATTTTATATTCTAGAAAACCAAGTAGGATTAGGCTAATTGAATTGCTATATATGAAAAAAAAAGTCTCTTGAAAAGTCACTTATACTTTATGTGGTAGGATGGGAATTTGATNCATAAAAGATTTATCTATCTTTAATTTAAGAGTATGTCTTCTGTGAGACGGTCTCACGAATCTTTATATATGAGACAGGTTAAACCTATCGATATTCACAATAAAAAGTAATGGGTAGGTCTCTTGTGAGACGGTCTCACGAATCTTTATATGTGAGACAGGTCAACCCTACCGATATTCACAATAAAAAGTAATAATCTTAGCATAAAAAGTAATACTTTTTCATAGATGACCCAAATAAGAGATCCGTCTCACAAAATACGATCCGTGAAACCGTCTCATACTAGTTTTTGTCAAAAGTAATACTCTTAGCATAAAAAATAATATTTTTTCATGGATTATATCCGTCTCACAAAATACGACCCGTGAGACCGTCTCATACAAGTTTTTGCCTTAATATTTAAACATCATTAAAAACTTTTATACGTTAATAATATACCAGAAAACACAAGAATTATAATTACATTTTCTTTTTGGCATAATAGATGGTGGCGTGGTCAAGGGCTAAGAAATCTGGAGTTCTCTAGTGTTTTGGTATGAATGGTCAGACTAATTAAGCTAAAGGGGAATTATTAATTTGGTGGGCTTGGAAACAATATTCAACTTACTTTTCAATTTTTTGAAACTAATCAAAAACAAAATTTCAATTTGATTTCTTTATACATGGATCTTGTTACTTTTGTTATACTAATAAATATATTTTTTATTCAATTTTTTTTAATAAAGAAAATGATTATGATATTTGAAGAAAGTCACCCACACAGAATAGTTTCATTGCATTCAAAAACATGAAACATTGAATGACGTAATGTTATGATATAAAAATCTGTATTAAACTCAAAGATTTGATGGTGCACTCATCTTTGACAACTGAAAAAAGATTATACCAACTATTGTTTGTCATTAGTTCGATAGTTTACTCAGACGAACCGATTATTCATTTGAGATTAAAAAAATTATAAAATTTCAATGATGTTAAAATATACGCTACTTGATGGTATATTGAAAGGAAAAAAATTCTTGTGTTTCTAATATATAATTTATTCTTTAAATTATCTTTTCTTTATTAATAAGATCGTGTGAAATAATTAATTAAGGGTTTTGTTTTTTAGATTTTAGATGATATTATTGTTTAAATGAGTTTATTTCTAACATAACTCTTGTTTTCAAATGTTGTAAGATTTCTTTTTGGTATTAACTCCAGGAGAAAAGAATTCTACATAAAGAGGATAATGTAGTGGCCGTAAAGAGATTTTTGCATGACGAGAAATATTATCAGAGAGAAGAATTAAGTCTCAGAGCGTCGTCGTTTGAAAATCATCGTTGCCACAACTTGTTGTCGTGTTTGTTGGAGACATCTGAAGACAACATTTATGAAAGTGTTGATTGGAGATTATGTTTTGTTGCTCCAGTTTTCGACATGCTATTTGTGTTCCTTGAATATTTTTTAATTTGATTATTTGTTTTACGATACAATTTGATTCCTTAACGTTTTAAAGAAGATAGATTTTATAGAATCACTAGTATTGGTTTTTATAAACTTAATTGTTTTTCTAGTGATTATTTTACCATGAGGCACTGTACAAATTTTTATACTTGTGCACAATTATCTCTTAAGTTATTTTTGTTTATGTTATTTATTTTTATGTTATAATATTCCGCTGCGTGTTCTCTTTAAGTGTTACAACATCTGGGACAACATTTATATCTGATACATACAACTTTTTACAGTTTATGTTGAACAAAAATCCCGACAAGTGGTATAAGAGCCTACTCTTGATATACTAAGTGTTGATCCTGATTATTTTTGTTTAAGTGTTGATCCTGGTTATTTTTGTTTAACAGCCTAACTAATGGACGCATCAGTTGCAAACGTAGCACTACGATCACCTATCTTGGATGAATCAAACTATAATCTATGCAAGGTCAAGATCAGAATATGGATTAAGTCCATAGATGAAAGAGCTTGGCAACGAGTTGTCAGTGGCTAGAGTCCTTTCAAAAGAATAGATGAAGATGATGATAATCTGACAAAATCAGAAATGAATGGACAACTAATGAAATACAAGTTTCAAACCACAATTCAAAGGCCCTAAATGCCATTTTCACCTAAGTACTAAACATGTTTAATTTGATTAAAAATAGTGTATCGGCTAAGGATGCGTGAGAAATCCTTCAAAAACATTGTGAAGGATCTGAAAGTGTCGAAGGACAAAGCTGAGAATGTTAACATTTAAAATTGAAAATCTGAGGATGGAAGAGATTGAAACAATCACTGACCATGACCATCGCCTGAGAGAGATTGCCAATGAAGCATTTAGTCTCAGTGATCCAATCTCGAATGAATGTCTTGTTAGCAAAGTACTCAGATCTCTGTCCGAAAGATTCAATATCAAGATCTGTGCAAGTGATGAAGCAAAAGACACAACTCAAATTGCACTGGAAGATATGATAAGCTCACCCTGCACTTTCTAAATGAATATGGATATACAGAAATAAGATAAAGATAAGACAATTGCTTTCCAAGTATCAAATGATTCATACAATGATATTCTTCAACGGTCACACAAAGTCAATGAGTCGGATTTATGTGAAAATTCTATCTTTTATATCACGAAGAAGTTTGGAGATTATTTTAAAAGATTAAAAGACAAAAAGAAGATATGAAAGAAATCTAAGTTTCCTAGTCTAACTGCTCCGGAAAGAATCCAGAATCTCCTAACCAAGGTCAAATTCGGCAAAAGAATGAAGGTAAGGATTAATTTAATTCCAAGAGGTTTGACTCTGTGCAATGTAAGGAATGTAATGGTTTTGGACACTATGCAAACGAATGTGTGAATAGACCTCACGCAATGCGGAAGCGTAGAACACGGTAATCTAACTAAAAGACAGAATGACAAGACTGGTCTTCAATTGGATTGGCTTCATCACCATCCCCAAAAATATTCTTGTTCTTTATTTTCGATTTGTTCCTCGTTCTTATCTGGGGTGGGAATGTAAGGGGTGAGTATTTGGAAAATACTCGGTAAATGGGGGTCGATCGCTCATAACAAATATCAATGTTATAATTATACGAATACATTATCATAATTTCAATAATAAACATGTTGAATTGAATACGAACAAGATAAAAACATAGCACTGAAAATCATCTCTTTTTCATGGTTTACTGATCAGTCCCCTATATGTTACTCCTCTAAGAGGCGAGACAAAAAAATGGTTATTATAACCCACTGCATCATGGCTTTAAACAAAACATATCAAATATCAGAATTTCCTTGCCATTTTTAATTCGAATCATTACAGTGCATTTCAAATATTTCAAACTTGCTTTAAAATATTATAACTAATATCAAACAAATTGTTTAAGGATATTCATAGCAAATAGGAACGAATATAGTATGCCGATCGAATTTCAAGAAACATACATAATGTATTTTTGAGCGAATGTGGACATACTTACGAAGAACGAGTATGTTGATATATTTATCGAGTAGTTCACTTATGAAAAGCAAGTGTACATAATAGTATAGCAAAAGCCCACTTACCTGATGATAATCTTCAAAGATTTGAGGGAAAGACAACTAAAATTCGGACACGAAAGCTGCTGGACTGCGTCGAACCAGACAAGAATTCGGCTGCTGCGGTGCTTCGAAACTGGACAAGAATGAGTTGTTGAAATGCTGGTGGAAAGTGTGATTTCTCCTACCCTTTGGCCACTATTTATAGCTAGGCTAATGAAAGGGAGGTGAAAAGGCTACCATTACAACCATGTTTATGGCTTTCTTAATGGCCTTAAACACCATTAACATGTTGTTATAGCTCTTCAAGTTCTTTTTTGAATTCATGGCTTGAACTCTTCAAATTCCTCTTTGAATTCATGGCTTGAATATGTTTTTAATTCATAGTTTTGTGTGTTAATTCTTTGGGTCTTCACAGGATTTGCCTCCGATGTTGCAACACCTGGCTAGAACACCTCTTTGGAATGAATATGCTTTAACTCTGTAACTTCTGGAAATTTAAGTGCTTAGGAAGATTTGGAAGCTGACGATGAAGAAATCACTCTAGAAAGTATACAAAAGATGTACGGGGAGTTAAATGCTGACTGGATCAAAAGAAACAAGCTTAACACAACTCTCTCAAAAGATAACACTGAGCTAAATTTTGTAGTTTACAAATTCGAAGTGATCTTAAGCAAAAAATATTTGGAACTATGTCAAACCAAGGACAAAATTAAAAAGGCAACTGAAAAACTTGTCAAGTTCAACTCGAGTACATCCAAACTTGATTCCATACTGATGATGTGAAAAGATAATAAAACTAGATTATGCATCAAAAAACAGTGTGTTTGAAATTGGAGAATCATCAAAACCAACTGTATTTGTGAAAGAAAACATGGGTACATCGAAACCATTGTCAATTACTTCTACGACTAAGAGATCTCCATCAAAAGGGCAAGATGTTGCTCAAAAGCCGAAGCGAAGGAAACACTATTTTGTGTGTCATTACTATTATAAACCTAGTCATATGAAGCCCTACTATTTCAAGTTTAAGGAAGACCACATATACAACTAAGTAAATCGGATGTTGTCGAGAGTGTATCCCAAAACCCACCGCAACACCTCCAAACATCGACATTGAAAGGCTCCACAAGCGAAAAGTGACAACATACAATTAAATTGTGAGCAGGACAATCATTTATTCAAATTTCAAGGTTTCATAATACAGGTTTATGTTACAAGCTCACCATAAAATTAAATTGAAAAGAACTGTGTTTAGAATTGAGAGTTAGAAGAAGAAGGATTGTGAAGCCGCTAAAGGTTTCTCTTCACAAAGTAACGGAGAAGAATTCTGAAAATATTTTGAGTAACTAATGGGCTTCTTTTTTTGGATATATAAATATATATAAGATTATTGGGCCACAAAAATTTGGTATTTTTTGGGCCTTGGGCAGGATCCCTGCCCTAGGGCTCGGGAAACAGCTCATAATACTTCATCCTCCAGCTTCTTTTTAGCCATTTTCTTGTTCCTTGGAGTTTGTAGAGTGCGATTCCCACTCTATTTGAGTACCTAGGAGCTTGATTCAAGGTACCCCCAAAAGCCTAGAGTTAATTTATGCTTTTAAATTTAATTTTGTTGTTCAATGGTTGATATATGTCGTATTGTTGTTTTTGTTTAAGAGTTTGAAGACTCGGAGGTAAGTTCGGAAATTTTGGTTTGTTTTCGAATTGTAGTCATGTGTTTAAATGAACTCTGAAATTGTTTTGATTTGTAGTTTTGAGTTGATGGTCTAATTAAATTATATAGCTATGTTTTATCTTCGAAATGACACCAAAATCATTTAATTTGATCAAGAATCGAGAGAGCTAATTAAAAATATTTTACTGAAACTACACAGTTATTGTATTTTGTTCATCAGTGGAAATAATTCTGAGTGTTACACTAAATTCAGGGATCAAATTAATGATATTTCTCGAATTTGGTCCCAACTATACAAAGTTAGAAAATCAAGTTATATTTCATTTCCAATTGGCACAACTTTATTAGAGTAAAAAACGAATTAGATATGAATTTAATGTTATCAAGTATCGAACCTAAAATATATTGCACAGAGTTTTTGTTTTGTGTGAATTAGCTTGTCGAAATTATTGAATTTCGCTTCGACATCTTCTGATAAAATATGGGAAATTGAGTTAGAATTACAACCATTTAATGTATTGAATTATGGCCTTAAAATCGAGCTTATGTACAAGCTGAAAATGGTAAACATGGAAATTGGCAAAGATTGTAAATTTCATGAATTCTCATATATTTAATTGTATAAATCCTAGTTTTTTTATATTTGAACTAAAAATATTTATTTTGGGAATTATAGAAAAAAGTTTAGATATAAATTTGCCGATTTGGATTTTGGGCTAAATAATTCAATTTTGAAACAAGCTGAAAATGTAAACAAGTAAATTAGCAAAGTTGAGATTTTAAGGAATTCTTGGATTTTTAATTTTATAAATCCTAGTTTTGCGAAATTTGAACTAAAAAAAATTTTGTTTTGGGAATTTTAGAACAAAGTTTCGATATAAATTCGTCAAGTTGGATGTTGAGCTAAATAATTCAACTTTGAAGACTTGGAAATACTATTTGAATTATTTAAGCTAATGTGAAAAATTTGACGAGTTTAAATAGCTAGTTGTGAATTTGTAAGAATATAACAACTTTGAAATATTTTAGAATATTAATTGAACTATTCAAGCTGTTGATTTTTGATGAATTTATCCAGTTTTTGAATATTTTAAATAATATAGGCCAAGGTGATAACATCGAAATTTGATTATTAATTGTTGTGTTCGTATAGGTATGTAACCATTCGTTAACATATGACGGTAAGACATAAATTATCTTTTAAAAATATTTATGTTTTATTATGTGTAATTATTTTATTTGTATTATTTATTGTTTCTAAATTCCTCAGTGGATTTAATTTTCCTTTTTTGTTATATATCATGGAATTTAGAATATGACATGACATTTATGATATACATCTTGAGCCCTATCGTTCTTGTTTATCCTATATTGTTTTCAGTTACTACTAGGCACTTGTCATTTATCTTGGGATCATGGTGCGGCTAAAAGAATTTTTATTGATACACCTGAGATTATAGAAACAATTGTGCATTCCTGCCAATGTGTGCAGTCCTTCGGGGTGGGAGCTAGGATTGTATCATCTGGTTCTATTAAGTTTGTGTCATTCCGTTGTATCATTTGATGTCTGTCGGGAGCGGAGTCCTGGGTGTTTGTTTTAGCACAACACGGAATACCTCACATACTTGGCATGACAGTTTAGCAGCATGACAATGTAGCTTCTTTGTATGTTATTGCTCAAGAAGTATTCTTATTATTATCATACCATTTATTGGCTCTAGCTATCCACTTGTTATTGAGTAAAGTTGCATGCATTGTATATTTCATTTTATAGATATGTTTATGCATGATTTATGTTTATTATTATATTTATTTAATTATTTAATACAAAAAACCAAACATCGGTTATTTCTGGTGGGGGGCTATTGTGGCCACTCTTTCAGGACCATGGTATGTCACTGATGAGGTTGGATATATCGTGTCATCAAGAATGGAGCTTGTTGACGAGGTTGGATCGTGTCATCAAGAATCCTAAATATTTATTTGTATTATGGAGCCGTTATATATTTACCAAGGAGATGACCAGATTATTTGTATTACATTTGGGAGTTTTGTGTCATTGTGTGGTTTAATTTACGTTTTTATCAAGCCTTGCCGGCTCTAGTTTGTTATTGGACCTCACGATATTTCTACTTGTTTCATAATAAGTACAAAGTATTGGAAGTTCGATAAAACATATAAGATAAAAGTAGAGAAATAATTTCATGAGATTAGATATGGGTACTATGGTAGATACACTGAAAATGATCATGGTGTTGATCATGTTTAGTAGCTTCAAACTTCTTAAGTTCTTGTGAATTGAAACTCTTATGATGACTTGTATATATTAAAGCATATTCCAATTGAGTTTGTTCATAAGATGACATTTAAATACATACATACATACATGTATATGTATACATGTATATATATGTATGTATGTATGTATGTACACAGATGTATATGTGTACATACATACATACATACCTATATATATATATATCTACATACATACATACATATATGTATATATGTTATCTACATATACATACATACACATATATACATACATACATACATATATGTATATATGTTATCNTATATACATGTATACATATGTATGTATGTATGTATGTACACAGACATACATATATATATCTACATACATACATACATACATATATGTATATATGTTATCTACACAGATGTATATGTGTACATACATACATACATACATCTACATACATACATACATACATACATGTATATATGTTATCTACATATATTGCTGTCCATAATAAATCTTAGGTCTCGTGGAATTAAAAAAAATTAAATTTTTTTAGAATGACTTTATTAGTAGGAGCCATCAACTTCATAATTATATTTATCATTATGATGTTCATCCATCCACACAATTTATATATTAATTGTTATTCACAGCATCTCTCAAGCTAAATTGTGTTGTGGGACCAGTCATATAAATTTCATAAATTTTTTATAATGGCATATCGGATCTTAATGCACATCAAGATATCGAGCATTCAATTGAACAAGAAAATCTACATCATTGGAAATATTTGATGAAACACTAAGAAGATCTAGTGGAATTAAGAGATCAATAATTTTAAGTGATTATATTGTGTATCTTGAATCTGATTATTTATTCTCGAGCCGAAAATGAACCTGAGATGTTTTCGAAAGCCATGAGCTATAAAAAAAATCTAATTTATGGTATATTGCTATGAATGATAAGAAATTCAATAGCAAATAATGGAGTCTAAAATTTGATTTAGATTTTCATCAGTTGGATGTGTAAACTATATTCCTCAACTGTATATAGGAATATGGAAAAAAGAAACTTAGAACAAGCATATAAAATATAGAAAAAATGGTTTAGTAAGATTGTATAAATCACTGAAAAAATTGTTCCATTACACCTGATATATTTTTTAAATGCATTCGATACAAGAGATCCAGAAAAAACTTCAGAATAGAGCCTTCGCATGTTGAAACTTGAAAGGAGAAAACTATAAATAAAAAGTCACATTAAATAAGGACATAAAACATGTACAATCATCCAAGTTAAACTTAAAACACATCAATCATGAATTAAAACAAATTTCAGACCTTTGAAATATAAAATTTTGTCAAGTTACACTCATTATTCAACGAAATTGAAGTTAAATTTATTTTATTTTTTACTCTTTCTGAAAAATAAAAAACGCACTTAAATATTAAAATATAAATTTCTTATAGCTTTAATTTATCAACAAACTTACTTTTGATTGAATATAAGAACACATTCTACATGTATATGTTTTCTTTTAATTCATAAAAATATGCCAATTTCGTCAATTAAAAAATCAATATTCTAAAGAACACATTTAATATCAAATTAAGACACCATTTAATGACCTTATATAGAATCTTAAGCTAGTCAATACAAGAAATTTTACATGTGGCATGTGGCGATGCTGACCAACGTCACAAAATGTAAGCAAAAAATTTCGGCTAATATTTGGCGACACAAAAGCTCATCGTCGAGCTACACTGCAAATTGCTTGTAGGAATATGTCAATATGCCCTTTGGCGACGCGGTAAGTAATGCATCGCCAACGATATACACATTTCGCGACTTTGGACGCACACTACCTTTTGGCGACGATGTTCTTGCGTCACGAAATGTCTTTTTCAGTATGATTTTTGTATATTATTGTAATTATTTGAGGACGTGAAAAACTCGTAGCCAAATATATTAGACATTTGGTGACGTCCTTCAAGCGTTACAAATTATTATATTTTTTATTCATCTTCATTTGCCTATACTATAAAAGCGTCATTAATCTTTTTTTGTCTATTAAATATGAATGTTAAATAAAATAATTAAATATAATCAAATTTAATAGATGTGCAATTTAATATTCAATAGTCAAATATTTTTCAGAAAGACAAACAAATTAGTCAAATAATGTCCAAAAAATATAATTACTCAAACACTAATTAAATAATGTTGCAAAATACAAAACTATATAGTCGTCGTCGGAGGCGAGAGAAGTGGTGGAGGAGATCAAATCCAAGAGCTAGTCGGTAGAGAATGGAAAGAGAAACCAGGAATGACATGTTGCAACAATGCATCAAATCATTGTTATTGCTCACTTATAGTTTGTTTGTTTATTTGTTTTTTTTTTTTTTTTTTTTTTTTTTTTTTTTTTTTTNAATAGCCATAATCTTTTCACCATCATTATTATGATTTAACCTGATGTCTCTGGCCCTAGGTCCCACTATAAATAGTTTAAATAATGGACCTAAACCCTTGACGTAGTGAGATCGTGAGCCTAAGACTTACGTCATGATATCGACATCTTTGGACTGATGCATATTATCGACAATAGAGACACACACTTCATCTTCTGGCTGAGTCGATTGAACTTTACCCATTTCAGCCTTAAAAGAAAATAAATTATTAGTATGTAAAACATTGTCACCCCATTTTATAAAATCTTCTATGTTCATTAATATATGTCCACCTTATTTCTTAATATTTGCAACAGAAATGCTACATAAACTCTTCTGTTACTATAGTCTATATATGCTAGTTGATTTATGCATCAGTCTATAATAATTGTAAGGACCATACTTACTATAATACTTAAAATATGCGGAAAATAAAATTTTTCTATCTATTTAACTGCCTAATTCTTAACTTTTAAACTCAATAAAAACCTAAACATCATTTTCGAAAATTCCAAATAATAAAACCTAAAATTAGAAACTTTAAAAAAACAAATACTGATTATTTGATGAGACATAAAAATGATCCACGTCGACATTCATAAAATATTTGAAACAACCAAAGAAATAATTTTTTCCTAACCATGATTAAATAAAATAAATAAGAGTACCAAATCAGTTTAAAATGCATAAAACTCATAAATTACAAAGCCATCGGGCATGCACTTCCTACAGTCCGAGCTTTCTCACTGTTCATCACCTCCACTCTCCTCAACAACGTCATCTGCATCAATCAAGTCTAGTGAATCTAAAGACTCAGCATGCATAAATCGTGAGTAGCAAATACTACATAATAAAAGAAAACCATGCAATTAAAACATAATTGATACATAAAATAACTTAGGAATAAATAAAAATGACATGACTTTTCTGCATAAATAATTTCATAAACGTGCTTCGTGTTTGACATAACATAAACATAATCATTTTGCATAGAGTTCTGTTTATAGAAATATGGTACCATAACTTCGTTTGATCAAACTAACACCACAGCGCTTGGTCGGCAAGGATCACCACAACCCTTGAACGGGATATCCACTATCAATCATAAGATAAGTTCTAAAGGTTCCCGGACACGTTCTCTGGCTTTGAGATCCGTACATGCATAATTTTGCCACAAAACAACTTACATACCTTGAAAAAAAAATTTTGCACGTTATATTTACTTAGAAACATCGTGGACCTCGTTGGGTCGACCCTCGGACCTGCTGCCACCACTCAAAACTTACAATTCAAAGCATCCCATAAACTTGCATCTTACTTGTACGACTCTCGAATTAAATAAGACGACTTGCGACTTACCTCTACGACTTGGGACTCGACTCAACCATGAACAGCAACCGAACATGCTATCCATAGCCTTAGAATCACCTCTGGAACAGCCCCAAACCATCCTGAAACAAGACAAGCGACTCTATGCTCTATTCGGTCCCTTTTTGACACGTTTGGGTTATATATGGCTCCAAATATACCACGGCTCTAACCAATCCTTAACCAAACCCTAGACTATGACCTTAGACCCTAACCAAGCCACTGATATGGTCCTTACCAACTCAGGTCACTTGTGGACGCCGTGGAGCAATCAGCCGTGACATGCCCTTGCGCTCGCTTCGCGAGCGTGCTGTCCTTTTTTGTCTCCAGCAACCTTCCTACAAGACCAGCCCATAAACGACAAAGACCAGACCTACCTTAACACCCTAAGACACGGTCCAAACCCTAGCCATGAGCCTAAACCGAGCACGAAGAACAACCCCCACGTGTGCCGGTGCGGCTGCTGCGCTCCGCCTATTGTTTGCATGACAGACCAATTTCGACCCTTCTAAACACATCCTAATATATCCCCATAGACAATAGCAAGATCCTGGACGATTCACATGAAGCCTACGCATCAAAAAATCTTGAAAACTTGAAGGATCTCGCGCAAAAAAATTTCAGCATGCGAATACATGTTTTGATTCAAAACTTTCATATATGAAAACATTTTTCATGCATAAATATCATCAAAAAATAGTATATAACAAGTTTAGGATGGACGGGGAATGATTTCTAAACGTACAGAACATACCTTTGTGTATAAACGCTCGAATAAATGAATACGGGCACAAAGGAACGTGGAGGATGAACGGAGAACGATTTCTAAACACTTTTCCTTGAAAAAACTTTCAAAAATCTCACCAAAGTATGGATGTAGGAGTGGAGAAGTGGTGGTGGCTGCTAGGGAGCCAAAACCCTAGAATTTACGCATGTGTGTGTGCGTTTAGAACAATTTTCTCGATTTTTTTTTAAAAAATTTGTAAACTTAATTAAATGATAACCTAAGAATTTAATTAAAGCATCAAATAATTAATAAAACATTAAACACCATGCTCAAGATTTAAATCTCCTAATTTTTGAAATTTTCTAACAAATGCTTTAAAATTTTTTCATTCATCTAAAATTTAAATTTTTCTTCAAAATGCTAAAATTCATAAGCATTTAAATTAATTAATTTCTTGGCTTAAAATAAAATTATGACATTTATTTTTAGCACTTTAATCGTCTCCGATCTCTCGTCCTCGGCCGAACATCAAATATTCGCCTGAAAAAGTCAGATCAAGGAATATAATTAAATCCCATAAAATAAAAATATAAATATTAAAAATAAATTAAAAATGTATCATTTAATTCATTTAAATTTATGATAATCACCATTTTTACTAAAATTGGAAGAAAATAAAATATGCTGTAAAACTAAAACAATAACATTTCTACGTCCAAGATACATTATTCGCCAAAATCAGCAACTATTTTCAACCGGTTTCAATCCATTATTCTCCCTTACGCAATCAAAGAAGCTTGACAATGACAAACAATCAAAAAGAGCATAAAATACAAAAACTATTTGCAGGTGTGAAATCAAAAACACCAAAAGATTTCACCACCAATAACAAAATCCAGAAAATATATACATCAGTGAACATGAAAACACCAAGACATGTATACATCGAGAAGGAAAAAATTGGTATATATGTCACTACGTAACAATTAGTATCAACAACTCTCCCTTAACAAAATAGTCAAAGATACTTGCATATTTTTGTGCAACCCAATCATTCTTTCATTCTCCTCCTTTGTGAAACAACTGCTCAAAGGTGTCGATCACGCTCGGAAGCTCTCCCATGACAGGATCGACCTTAAAAAATAAAATAGTTATTGTCATATAAAATGTAAAAATAAATATTATTTTATAATAAACATACAACAATATGATAATGTTGGACCAAAGTCTGCGATCCATGGGTGACCTCAAGTGGCCTACAAAACTTAATATTTGTATTCTTCTTGGATTTTTCCTACAAAAATAAAGAATAATATTAATGAAATTAATACTAAAATATTTATCAACTAATCTAGTTATTACTAACCATTTTTTACATATTTCCAAATAATCACAAAGAAAATTTGTTAGGATCGATAAAAAGGGTGAAGTGTTTAAAAGGGGGAGGGGATTGAATTAACACTTAGGATTTTTGAACTCTATTTCGAATATGAATCAGTTCTTTGATGAACTGATCCTGAAATCTTGTATGTGTATATCGATCAGTTAACTAATAAAAGTACAGAATTAAACTGAATGATAGATGGAATATTTTGGATAGGGTACTGTAAAAGCTGAATGAACAAAAATAATGGACACGAGAATTTTTATGGATGTTTAAGGAATTCAAATGTTCTTACGTCACTCCTTCTATCTCAATGATATTTATTCACTAAAAGACTTTGATTAATTACAATGAATCTGTAATAACCCATGCTGTGTGTCATTTTTACGTATTATATTGCATTAGTTTCGTGTGTATTTGAATTGTGTGTGCGTGCTTTTCATATACATTTTGTTTGTTTTTGAATTAGTATAGGAATATGATCGTGTCTCACTCGTACGTGATGAATTTGCAGGTGAAATGGCTGGAGAGCTGAAATCGGGAGAGAAATACACAAGCCACGTGAGAAAGAGAGGAACAGGGCGAAAAAGTTGGCGTCCGGAACGAAGATGGATTTCCGGACAGAAGAGTGGGCGCCCGGGATGTAGAATCTTACCGCTCGGGCACGACATATGCCTTTCAAAGACTGGATTACAGAGGACTTGGAGCTCGGGCGGTATAATCTTACCACTCGAGAGCGAGTACCGCACATTGGGAGAAAATTACAAAGGAGTTGGCGCTCGGACGGTAGAATCTTACCCACTGAGTGGTACTCAATTTGGAAAAGATTTTGAGAATGATTTCTTGCCTTTCGCGGGATATTTCCAAGTGGAGGATGCACAAAAGAACCCTAAGGGACAAAAATTAACACACTTTTCAGCAGCCAAGGAGTTTAATGGAGAGAAAAATGCTTGGAGAAAGCTTGGAGTTGACGATTTCACGATTTCCGAGCAATGTTCTTTGCGTTTTCGTTACGTCTAGTATTTCTAGTTTAATTCTTCTTGTTTAAATATTGTTTTGCTTAGTTTGTTGATGAATTCTAGTAGCTAATTTTTATTAATTTTTGGGATTTAAGGTGATCCTATCCCGAAACCAAGTTTAGTTATTTCATCCATCAACTTTTGATTTATTCTTAATTGTGCTATTATTTTCATTGCGTTCTTGAACCGTAGCTAACTTTAATAACGATTTCATATTTAGAATGAGTTCGAGAGAATAGCCCGTTATAGGAACGAGTAGCATAATCCGTGGATTTATAATTTACATATAAATATGAAGTCGGATACACATCGATAGTATAGTCCAGTAGGTCGAAATCTAGGGGATTTCATAGAACAACATGCAATTCACCTTTGATAAATAATTAAAGATATTTAATTACTTCACTGTGTTGAATTAGTTTGGCATAGCTCGAGATGGCGAGTTTTATTGGATAGGAAATTGTGTCGAAAGCGTAGATTATTGTCGAACGAATTAAGTAAATCAGCGAGGGGTAGGTGAATCGAGATTCTCAACAAATTCATTTCTCATTGAATTTTTAATCAATCATTTCATCTTATTTATTTCATCATTTAATTTGTGAATCATTTCGTTGAGCTTTTATTTAATCATTGTTGTAGTAAACAATCATCCAAATTATCGTTGCTAAAGGTTTAATAACTGAGAAGAATAATTGCGAAATACAGCCTTTAGAAGAACGATACTCGTACTTTCGTACACTATATTATTACTTGACATCGTGCACTTGCGATTATTTCGAGCTTGAATACTATTAATTTTTAATAAGAATTTTATAGTGCAAGCTTTGATCGATCAAGTTTTTGGCCCCATTGACGAGGACAGTTAATTCACAATTTTATTCATAGTTATTTACTTTAGCATTCTTTATTTTGTTTTATTTGAGTTGATACCTTAAATTTCTTTGCTTATATCTCTTTTGGTGCATGAAAATGTCTCTTGAATCTGAACTTGAGGTATTCGATCCCGAGATTGAAAGAACACTCCGCAGGAGAAGACAACAACGGAGGCTTAAAGACATGATGAACAGGAACGAGCGTGAAGAAGTGAATCATGAAGACCTACGTGTCGAGAGCCAAGGCGTATACCCATGCTGGAGTATGCACAGGCTTCGCTTGATGGAGCACGTCCGAGCATAGCATGCATAGTGCGACCAACCATCAAGGCAAACTAGTTTGAGATCAAGCCAACGATTATTCAGATGATTCAGAATATTATCCAATTTGGGGGAACTGTGCTAGATGACCCAAACACTCACATCGCAAACTTTCTTGAAATTTGCGATACTTTTAAATTCAATGGAGTTTCTGATGATTCTGTTAGATTGAGATTGTTTCCTTTCTCTTTACGTGAAAAAGCTAAAGCTTGGTTAAACTTTTTGCCCATAGGTTCCATCACTACTTGGGAGGACATGGCAAGAACATTTCTCATCAAATACTTTCCTCCCTCTAAGACCATGAAGTTGCGAGCAGACATCACTAACTTCGCCCAATTCAAGCAAGAGTCCTTATATGAGGCATGTGAGTGCTACAAAGATTTACTGCGGAAATGCCCACATTACGAACTGTCTCTTGGGTTAGTAGTTCAAATTTTTATTTTGGCTTACTCACTGCCAATCGTACTATGATAGATGCTGCTGCCTGTGAGAATTTGTTGAGAAAAACCGTCGAATAAGGATATGAATTATTAGAGGAGATGGCTGCTAGCAGTTATTATCCTCAATCTGAGAGGAACAATCAGCGAAAGAGTGTAGAATTTCACCAGGTAAGTGATTTTTCTGCGGTTGCTGCAAAATTAGAGGCTTTGAGTAGGAAAATAAATAATATGAATGTTGGTGGTACGGCCATGAGACTGCAAGAGATCTTCTATGATGGTTGTGGAGGTGAGCACTTCACAAATGATTGCCAGACAAGGAATCCTAATTATGTGCAAAATGAGGCACCGATGAACCATGTGAGGACTCAGAATCGTCCTAAGAATGACCCTTATTCCAACACATTTAATTCTGGATGGGGGCAGCACTCAAATTTCTCATGGGGTGGTCAAAAAAATCAGGGTCGCCCACAAGGAGGCCAATAGTATGGGAAGCAACCGATGTATAGATCTGAGCCTCAAGAGGGGAAATCTAATTTAGAGCAGATGATGACTCAATTTATGTTTGCAACGGAAACTAGACTACAAAATCAAGATGCATCTCTCAAAGGCTTGGAACTCAGATAGGACAGTTGGCCAAGATAGTTTCGATCAGAGATCCGAGCACCTTGCCAAGCAACACCGAGACTAATCCTAAAGAGCAAGTGAATGTCATTGAATTAAGGAGTGGGAAAACTTTAGAGTCAGAGGAGGACGCAAAAAGCCACTCACAAGAGGAATAGGTCGAAACACCCAAGGATAAGTATTCTAACTCTATACCTTCACCCACTACAAAATCTAGAATTGTTATTCCTCCGTCTTTTCTGACAGAATTGAACAAAGCTAAAATTGATGTGAAATTCGGTAAGTCTTCTAACTCTACATATGCACCCACTACACAATCTAGAATTGATGCTAAAATTGATGCGCAATTCGGTAAGTCTTCTAACTCTACACCTGCACCCACTACACAATCTAGAATTGTTATTCCTTTTGCTGATGCTTTGATGAAAATGCCTAGTTATGCTAAATTTATGAAGGAAATCTTAGAAAATATAAGTAAGTTGAAAGACCATATGATGATAAAATTAAGTGAAAACTGCTATGCAATGGTGCAAAACAAGATCTCACCAAAACTCAAGGATCAAGGGAGTTTTTATATTCCTTGCATGATTAGTAATGTTGTTTTTCATAAAGTTTTGTGTGATCTTGGTACAAGATTAACCTTATGAATTTGTCTGTATGTAGGAAACTTGGATTGTGAGAGCCTAAGCTAACGAAGATGTCTTTGCAGTTAGCAGACAGATCTGTCAAATATCCACGAAGAGTCATAAAGGATGTATTAGTGAAAGTGAGAAGTTTATATTTCATACAGATTTTGTGGTGCTTGACATGGAAGATGATAGGGAGATGCTTTTGATTTTAGGAAGACCTTTCCTTGAAACTAGCAAGGCCGTGATTGATGTGCAAGAAGGGAAGTTGAGATTGAGAGTGTGATAGGAGGAAATCACTTTTAATGTTTTTAACGCTCTTAAGCACACACTGCACACTAATTATTGTTTTATAGTTGATTCTTTGGTTTCACTTGTGCGTAGCAGGATGCAATGAAGGATCCATTGGAAGCCACTCTCACCATTGAAATGAAGGAGGATGAACTTGATGAAGAAAAATCTGAAAGAGTGGCATACTTTAATGCCAACCATCCGTGAAAGAAGCCAGTAAGGATGAAATTGGAGAATTTGGGGGATCGAAGAGACTTGACCCCTCAGAAGTCAAACATTGAGGAACCGCCGACACGTGAGCTCAAACCACTGCCTCCACACCTGAAGTATGTGCACTTAGAGAGCAAAAAGCTAGCACCCGACAAGAGCATCACGTCGGGTGAATCGGTGCTGCTGTGCAACTCCAAGTTGCTCCTGTTTCCTGGCACACTGAAATCAAGGTGGACTGGCCCATACATGATTTCCAAGGTGTTCCCCTCGGGTGCCATGATTTTGAGAGATGGGAGGAATGAGCCGTTCATAGTAAATGCTCAAAGACTTAAGCACTATTTGGGTGGCACAGTAGAGCCACATATTGGAGTCGCTCGATTCCAAAACAATCAGAGCTGAGAGGGACTTAAAGTCTAGCTCTAGACTATAAATTGAGAACTAATTTCTTTCCATTCCCACTATTTTTTTTATCTAGTTGTGTTTATAAATTATATTTTGATTTTTTTATTTATTAATTTTTTTAAAAAGTAAACAGCAGGGGGATGCACCTGGAGTACCACCGTCGGAACACGACGAGGATGAGCATTGATCAGGAGAGTTAACTGTTTCCCCTTTTTTTCGTTGTTATTTTCTGCTGCATTATGTTTTTTTTAGTTATCATTGTTGTTTCATTATGTCATTTACATTGCATTTGTTTATGTGTTATGCATCTGTGTGTCGTTTATGTGTTTCAGTATTTTGTGCAATTGGAACATTGAGGACACTTAGTATGAGGGAGTCGGTTGGGTTGTGTATTGCATGTGTTGTTAATTGATGGTGAAGCAAATACGTTGGTAGCCAATGATGATGTTGGAATTGAAGAATTACATGTTTCTTAGTCTTGTCACTCATTATTAATACCCCTTAGCATTAACTGTGAAATTTTATATGCACATATCGTGGATTTTTGTAGTTGTGTGAATGATAGTCGAGTTTAATAATTTGTAGAAGAAACTGGAGAAACATGAGGTGCGAATAGAATTGAATTAATGTCTGCGGAAAAGAGTGACTGACCAGTAGCATGAACTCGAGTAGAAAACCTTAGTAAACCTGGAATAACCTTCTTCTTCCCAATCGTGCATAGAACCTGAAAATTCGTCTATAGGCCAAATAAATGAACATGCCTTATATTTAGAGCCTAGGGAGAACACATGATAAAATAATGCACTTATTAAAAAAAATGTGAAAAGCAAAAGGGGATGTAAGGTGAGAGGGGCCAAAAAGGGATGAAATCCTATCCCTAGGCTGAAAAGATGCAGATGTACGACATTGAAGAATGTCGGTTGAAAATTCTGACGAGTGTATAATGAAATGATCAGTGTACTCACAATCTTTTTGGACCACTTGAGCACATGTTGAAATTATCCCCTAAATATCGTTGTGCAACCATGAAATTCTACTACGCTGTGTTTACTGGTCGGTCACGAATAGAAACGGAACTCAAAAGAGTGAAAACTTGCGTTGAATTGTTGATTTGGTGATCACATGATTTGCGAGTAAAACTATCTGAAACACAAGCTAGTAGAACCCACAACACAGACAAACACATTTTCGATTAAAAATAAAATGCTATGTGGTGCTGGAAAAGGAGTGTTAATGGATGTTGTGATATGACTAATGAGGTGTATTTCAAAAACCACAGAAGTATGAGATACCAATTTTTTGTTTCGCCATCGAGTTGGTTGTTTGGTACTTTTATTTTATTTTGTGGCTTAGTTGTCGTCTATGACCTATTTTGCTTTAGGGCAAGCAAAAGGTCAGTATGAAAGGGTTGATGTGTGTCATTTTTATGTATTTTATTGCATTAGTTTTGTATGTATTTGCATTGTGTGAGCGTGCTTTTCATATACATTTTTTTCGTTTTAGAATTAGAATATATATATGATCGTGTCTCACTCGTAAGTGATGAATTTGCAGGTGAAATGGCCGGAAGAGCTGAAATCGGGAGAGAAATACACAAATCACGCGAGAAAGAGAGGAACGGGGCAGAAAAGTTGGCGCCTGAGCGGTAGAATCTTATCTCTCGGGCACGAAGATGGATTTCAGGACATAAGAGTTGGAGCCCGGGCGGTAGAATCTTACCGCTTGGGCGCGAGATGTTCCTTTCGAAGACTGAATTACAGAGGACTCGGCGCTTGGGTGGTATAACCTTACCGCTCGAGCGCGAGTACCTCACATTGGGAGAAAAATTACAGAGGAGTTGGCGATCGGACAGTAGAATCTTATCGCCCATGGTACTCAATTTGGAAAAGATTTTGAAGACGATTTCTTTCCTTCCGCGGGATGTTTCCAAGTGGAGGCTGCACAAAGCAACCCTAATGGACAAAAATTAACACAAATTTCAGCATCCAAGGTGTTTAATGGAAAGAAAAATGCTTGGAGAAAGCTTGGAGTTGAAGATTTCAAGATTTTCGGGCAACGTTCTTCGCGTTTTCGTCACGTATAGTATTTCTAGTTTAATTCTTCTTGTTTAAATATTGTTTTGATTAGTTTGATCATGAATTCTAGTAGCTAATTTTCATTATTTGTTGGGATTTAAAGGGATCCTACCCCGAAACCGAGTTTAGTTAATTCATCTTTCGACTTTTGAGTTATTCTTGATTGTGCTATTACTTTCATTGCGTTGTTGAAGTGTAGGTAGCTTTAATAACGATTTCATATTGCGAGTGAGTTCGAGATAATAGTCCGTTATAGGAACGAGTAGCATAATCCGTGGATTTACAATTTACATTGAAATATGAAGTCGGATACACGTCGATAGTCATAGTCCAGTAGGTCGAAAGCTAGGAGATTTCATAGAACGACATGCAATTCACCTTTGATAAATAATTAAAGAGATTTAATTACTTCACTGCGTTGAATTAGTTTGGCATAGCTCGAGAAGGCGTGTTCAATTGGATAGGAAATCCCGTCGAAAGCGTAGATTATTGTCGAACGAATTAAGTAAATCAGCAAGGGGTAGGTGAACCGTGATTCCCAACAAATTCATTTCTCATTGACTCTTTAATCAATCATTTTAGCTTATTTATTTCATCATTTAATTTTTGAATCTTTTTGTTGAGCTTTTATTTAATCATCTTAGTAGTAAACAATCATCCGAATTATCGTTGCTAAATGTTTAATAACTGAGAAGAACAATTGCGAAATACAGTCTCTAGAGGAACGATACTCGTACTCTCGTACACTATATTATTACTTGACATCGTGCATTTGCTATTATTTCGAGCTTGAATATTATTAATTTTTACTAAAGATTTTACAGTGCAAGTTTTGCTAGATCAACCCACTTCAGTTTGGACTTAAATACTGCCAAACTAAAACTCTGAGTTTTCTTACAAAACTTATCATTTGATAACTGAATAGCTCAAATTAGTAGCATGAATGCTACAAATATATCAATGAGTTGTGAGCTAGAGATTGAGCTTTGCAAACTGAATCGAAACTTGAAAATAAATCGCAATTGACTGAAAAATTTATTGTTCTTGTTGTTTGTTACTAACTGTTGTTTTCCACTAACTCGATTGTTAACCTTTCACAACTAAACTCCTCAACTTTATGTAGTGTTCGATTACAACGGCCACATTGAATGCATTAATTAATAGTATCTATTGAGTCATCTTTTAGTCCATGTAGACATCATTTTTCTGATAGTGGTACGATGTATCAGACTGTTAGACTTTGTCTGTTTTGCTTTGGTAAGGAGTGTCAGTTTGTCTGCTGAGATTTAAATTGCAGCTAATGACGTGGCTAACTGATCAGGAGTCAAACTGGTCAACTGATCAGTTCAGCTGGTCTATATCAATTCTAAGTGATTTCTTTTCAGTTTGAACGTTCTTCTAGCAGTTCAGTTAGATTATATCGCTTCAATTTAGTTATATTAGTTTTGTGATAATATTTTCAGTTCTAGTCTCCAGTTATTCTATTTATCAATCTATGATACATCAGTTTGAGAATTATTAATATTTTTGAGAACTTTAGTTTGTTTACTTAGTTCTACTTGGTGCATTTCAATTTGATAAGTCTCCTTCAGTTCTGATATCAGTTACATTTTTTCAGTTAAGTTACTGTTCAATTCGGGTCTTCAGTTCTGTTATTGATTGGTCTGTCAAACTCTAAAACTTATAATATCCAACAATTTTTCTCTTTTCGGTGTTCGACAAAACTCAGAATTCTGAACTGTTTATCTAATTAAAACTATCTGAACCTGATTATCTGAAAAAACTGATTGTCTGAATTAACTGACTTAGGTTTTCTGAACTCATGTGTAGGTAAAATAATTATTCTTAAATGTACAGATTCGTACATAAATAAGAATGAACTTTTAATTAATTTTGAAAGAGGTAAGTACAGATTCGTACAAACTTTTCAAAACAAAAAGTTACAAAATATTCATGCTCCTTAGACTGTGTAACTGATGCCAGACTCTGTTCATTTCTTGGCTTTCATGTCAGCTGGTCGTTTATCAGTTGAACTGTCTTGTTCACTGCGCTTCTTGATAGGTTCTGTCTTCTTCTGCTCTTCCCACTTTTTGTCAACACCCGCCACCTTGAAAACTAGGAGGAATGCTGAACTGACTTGAACGGATACTTCAGCTAACTTATTTTGCACAATATTAATTTTCTTTGATAGGCTTGTGTGCACAAAGTCAATATGTTTGCTTAGTACTTCCTCGGAGGTGACTAGCTTTGGAGTCGTGACCGCTTTTCTTTCCACATTTTCAACAGTAGGGAACAAAGTAGCCATTTCCTTGGTCAGTTTCTTTAAGTCTTTCATGGTGTGATATTTGAGTGTGTCAAGACTTAAGGAATGGAGCAGTTGAGTCGACTTGACTTGAGAAACTGTAGACCCAAGATCTTGAAAACTGGACATAATATTCTCGAGCATTACATTACTAATTTGCAATTGACGGTTCAGGAGAGAATTCTTCAACAATAGCTGGGGCTTTTTCTTTCCCTTTCCCACTGACATTGACAACTGCTAATTGTCCAGGGCCAGCATCTTGGTCCACATCCTCGGCAACTTCGTTTAAGGCTTTCTCTTGAACAGAAAGATTTTGAGGCTGATCTTCATGAACAATAGATGTACTTGGTTCCTCATTAGTCTTCTTTCCAGCCGAAATCAATTTTTGTGAGGCTTCTAAAATGAAGAATGTCTTAGGAACCACCAAGGTGGTGGAGATCAGTTTTTTGGAAACTGATGGTTCCTGGACTGATAACTGTCATTACTTGAAACTTCTCATGAGTTAGGGCTACAAAAGAACCAGCCTTGGCTAGGATTCCCTTGGCAGAAATGTCTGCCAGCAGCTGAAACTCTGGCTTCAGTTCCCTCTTGGCTTCAGATACCTTGATCATATTCTTGCTTGCTAATAACAAGGTATGCATTTCTTCTATGTCTACAGCAGCCACTTCAGAGAAGCTTGAGAGGCCTTCAATCAGCAGATTGAACAAATTACTGAAGAACTCTTCATCAACAACCATAGAGTGATTGTTGACCTTCATCTGTATCTTCCCATCGTCAGTGACATTTCTGGACTCAAAGATGGATAGGAGTTCTGGAGAGTAAATTTCTTGAGTTGCCAACCTCAGAAATTGACGAAGTCCAGTAGATTCAATCTTCTGGAAAACACTTTGAACTGATTCATCTTTGATGGAGAGAATCGATTCAAAATCAAAAGCAACAACGTTCAACAAGAATGCGGGAGTTTGGGTTGCCATTTGGATTGAATTTGATGTAGAAGAGCAAGAATTTGCAAGTGATTGATCTAAAGATTTGAGAGTTAGAAATTTGAGGATTCGTAAAATGAAAACTAAGTAAGGCGGTTGCTCAAATATGTTTCGTGACTTTTCAAATTCGGACATGTGTCTATCCGTGAGTAGTTTGACCATAAAGTCAGGTCTTTCAACCGTTCTATTTATTTTGGAAACTGGATTTAGGATGTTAAGCAATAAAGTGATTCAGCTAAAAATAATCATTTTTGAAATAACAAATTTTTTAATCAGTTATGAATCTCATTGTAGAACTTAACTGAATTAAAGTTGGTTAACTTATTTGATAAGATCATTTGGTTCTAATTGACTAATCAGTTTGAAACTGACTCAGTTCAGTTCAGGAACAACTGACATCTGTCTTATTAGTTAACTAAATAAAATTCAACGTTCCCCTAAATTAAGCATTAAGACAAGTTAATAAGTCCTAAAATATTTCTAAAGTAGGAAAGCTTAGTCTCGGGTAGAGGCTTGGTAAAGATGTCCGCTGCTTGTTGTTCAGTTGATATGTATTCTTGTCTGATGTCTTTCTTTTGAACATGAACTCAGATCAAGTGATGTCTGACATTAATATGCTTAGTTCTAGAATGGAGAACTGGATTGTATGTAATCGCAATTAAACTGGTGTTATCACAAAATATTGGTGATTCTTCAGCAATAACTCCATTGTCTTTCAGTTTTTGTTGTGCCCGTTGCTGAATCCAGAGCAGTTGGGCACAAAAACTTCCAGAAGCTAAGTATTCAGCTTCAGTTGTGAAAGTTGCGATGGATGTCCGCTTCTTGCTAAACATGAAGTCATCCACTTGTACTTTTTCGATCTCTTTTACATCCTGCATAATCTACATCTGAATATCCAGCTAAATTGAAAGATGAATCTTTAGCATAAAATAAGCCCACATTTTGTGTGCCTTTAAGATATTTCAATATATGTTTGGCAGCTAAGAAATGTAATTTTTAGGATCAGCTTGAAATCTAGCACATAAACAAACATAATATCAGGACGACTAGAAGTTAGGCATATTAATGAACCTATTAAACCTCTGTAGAGTGCCATCTCAACTGATATTCTCCTTTCATCTTGGTTTGGTTTAATTGACAAACACATGGTACTGGATGCGGCTTAACATGTTTCCATGACAAATTTCTTGAGCATTTACTTTGTTTTTTTTGTCTGACTGAAAATACAAGTTTCCAGTTGCTTCACTTTCTGATCGAGAAAGAACGTCAGTTCACCTATCATACTCATCTCAAATTTGTCCTTGTCTGTTGCGGAGTTTGTGCAGAAGTTTTATAGGGGCTGTCATTTTGTGCCCTTAATTGCCAATGATGCTGTGGAAAAACTACGACATTTCTTGGATGGTCTCAAGCCGACGATCCGTCGAGATGTGATGCTGACCGATTCTATTGACAATACTACTGCTGTTTCTAAAGCTTTTCGAGCCGAGCAATCTCTGAAGGATATTGACTGGGAAATACAGCGCAAGAGGAATCGTGCCCAGCAATCGAGTCAGCAGAACAAGAAGCCGTCTACAGGACCACCGAAGTGGCCAAGTGTAATGCCTGAGATTTTATTACGGTAATTTGAGAATAATTATCGATAAATTGATGTGATGATAGTTAGATCAAGTTGAGAGCTAATTTAAAAGGCATCGAATTAAAAATGGAATAGCAATGCATGTACAAGAATGGTCGGGCAGTGTTTTACGCGCACATGCGCGAGAGGAGGCGCGCACATGCGCGAGAGGCTGATCGCGAGGACAGAGGGCCTCGCACATATGCGCGAGATTGGGCGCGCATATGCGCGAGGAGATGTCTTGATGATGGCCAGGTCCAGAGAAGTTGGCGCATGTGCGCGGTGTTGGGGCGCGCATATGCGCGGGCTGTTGAAAAGCCAAGCGCCGAGACAGAATGTCTCGCGCATATGCGCCGGTGCTGGTCGCGCATATGCGCGAGACGTGCTGCACAAACATGAAGCCACCCGTACTTTGACATGCAATAGATATATATATATATAGAAAAACGTCTTCATTCCTTCCGGTGCTGGTCGCGCATATACGCCTTTTTTTAGAAATTTGAAGTTTACGGAAGATCCGTCCGTCCGATTTTCAATCCGACATCAGTACTGTGTTCCTATCGACGCAGGCTCCAACTGGACGTAAGTTTTGTTACGTTTTGATATGTTTTGAAATTATGCTAATGTCAGAATTGAATAGGATTCAGATATGATGTTCTTGACATGCTAGACATCATAGAATCGAAGTCAGATTAAGAAACAGATTGAGTACGGATTTGTTATAATTTTTCAGAGTATATTGATTGATATTGGACAGATTTTGATTATTGATTGATTACAGATTGTATTGGATATGGGTTATGGATTGTAATTAATATCGGTTGAGATGGTATTGACGGGGATATCGGGATTGTTCCGTTATGCCGCTAATTTTGAATTAAATCCAGATTTATCAGATTCGATATTGATCTGAGCAGTATATTAATATGGTATTATTTGATATTGTCATTACCAGACTAAGGGTTGACAGACTTTGAATTCCAGACAGGAACGTCATCAGAACTGCGATAAAAGAAAGGTATAAGTCAATGTGGTATTGGGAGATCGACACAAGTAGGATATACTTGTGTTTCCCTAAATCACATACTATTTGTTATTATTTGCATTGATTTGATTTGATATGCTTGTTCTATTGATGTATAGAGAGCATGTGTTTAGACGAGTGATCTTGTGACAAAAGTACCTGATAGTGGCGGGATCGCCACGGGTACATTGCACGATGTCACAAGATAGTGTATTGGCGATAGTGCCATAGTCTGTGACGGATAGGTCAAGACACTGGATGTTTGGTTATATCGACGTGGATAGAATCGGAGTTTCTTCTATTACTGTTGGTCGATATAGGAATACCAACGTCTGGAAACCGGGATCCCTAGACTAGGATTGAGTCTAGTCTGAGCCGTGGAGTAACGAGTATGATTGATAGTTTGATATTAATTATGTTTCAGATTTTGATATATATCTGATATCTACTTCATGCTTTATATTAATTATATGATTGCATGTTTCGTTGATTTATACTGGGATTTGTTCTCACCTGAGTTATCCGGCTGTTGTCGTGTTTATATGTGTGCATGACAACAGGTGGGACAGGTTCAGGGTCGAGGAGATGAAGAGAGAGATCGTGATTAGAGTGGAGACTACGGACTTGATCTGAAATAGGGTTGAACACTTGATATTTAGTAGTTGAACCTTAGTTTGTAAATTATTGTATATAGTACAAAACTTTTACTTGACTTTTATAATGATATGTATAGTAAAGTGATTCCATTACGTTCCGCATTTGATATTATATTGAAAAAAAAAAAATTAGACCTTGTTTATTATAATTGATTAATTAGTCCCAATGACGATTAAGAACATGATTAGCGTCCGAGTCCCCACACCAAGACAGTACAAACCACAATGACAACCACCTAAAGAAAACGTCTCAAAGACTACTGAGAAGCCACTTTGCAAGGAGTTCGATCGCCATCACTACGGCAAGTGCATGTGGGGCACTTACAAGTACTTCAAGTGCGGAGGAATGGGGCACAAGGATGTGATTGCCCAAAGCTTAAGCAACCCACGACTGGAATGGCCTATGTGATGCACTCTGAGCAAGCAGAGCTAGACACTACGCTTATTACATGTACTATGACTATTCAAGCATTTAAAATTACCTTATTTCTTGAAAGAATAAGCATGAATGCTAGAATTGAATTGAGGTGCATGGAACTTGATGACTTAGAATTGCACGTCTCAAATTCTAGGGTTTAAGGAATTGAGTTCTTGCAAACACTAATTATTTGGATTAAATCGTAGAAGATTGAAAATTAAAGGGACTGAATAGAAATTTTCAAAAATTTAAGGGGTCACTTGGAAATTTTCGAAACTTAAGGGGCTAATTAGCAATTTTCGAAAGTTCAAGGGATTGAAACGCTAATGTGAGAACTAGAAGGGCCTAGATGGTAGGAAAACTTTTGAAACTTTATAGCGTTAACCGAGAATAATACAAATATTACCAGGACGAATATTGCTAGCGAGAAAGCTACTTACGCTTTGCTAGATTTTGGAGCTATGCATTCTTTCATATCTGAATCCTTTGTGAAGAAATAAGGAATCTTACCAGTGGACGTAGAGTCGGGATTCCGAGTTACAATGGCTTCTGGCAAATATATGGTCTCTAGTAGCATGGTTAAGGATATGAAACTTAAATTGCAAAAGAATATTATACGAGCGGACTTTATAATACTACCAATGCCTGAGTTCGACATTATTTTGGGGATGGATTGGCTCACATTGAATGGGGCTACTATTGATTTTCGACGGAGGTCAGTATTTATTAGACCACCGAATAGGAAAGTATTTATCTTCGAGGCGGCGCGGAAAAATCAAATGCTGCATATTATTTCATGCATGCTTGCGAAGAAGCTTATTCAAAAGGGTTGCCAAAGTTTTCTCGCTAGTATTGTATCTACACCCGACACCCACAGTCGATCTATTGAGGATGTGGAGGTAGTCAAGGATTTTTCGGATGTATTTCCTGACTATGTTTCCGGCATCCCACCTGAAAGAGAGGTGGAATTTGCTATTGAATTTGTAACGTACCGTATTTTGAACTACTTGAAATTTGCGGAAAAATATAAATTTTCTTAAATAAATAGTAAATTTTCAAATTGCGATAAAGATAATCTACTCGTCTAAAATATTTGAAGTAAAACCATTGCAACCAAAGTTTGTAACAAAAGCACTTGTTTAAAAATCATAAAGCTATCCTCGGGTTTAGCCTCTGCGCAGTCCGAGCTAGCTCACTGATCTCCACCTATCGTATCATCATGCTCGTACTCACCTGCATCGATCAAGTCTAGTGATTCTAAAGAATCAACATGTATAAACTGAGAATAACAAATAATATTTAATAAAACCACATGCATTTTTAAAGTAGATCATACATACTTAAATGTGAACGTACCAACATAAACATAGACGTGCCAATATATCGTAAAATTTTTCATAAACATACTTGCATCATATATACTTGAACATGCATAAACATAATCATATTGTGTAGAGATATGTTTCAAAGCAAGTGACCCGTAACATAATGCGCCTGTTCAGACTAAGCCACAGTACTGGGCTGGCAGGGATGTCCACTACCACATACATGAGATCCTCGGTCACGCTTTACCGGGTGGATTGGTCTCTGGTCATGCTTTACCACTTTTCACTCCTGATCTAAACCGAGTCATGTTTTACCAGGGTGGAGAGGTCCTCGGCCACGTTCACCGACTTCCAAATCCGTTCATAATTGGTCACAAGACATTTAGCATACCTCAAAAACATAAAATATTTTCTTTTCATGTCGTACATACTTAAAAAGCGTCGAGGGCTTCGTTGGAATGCTCTGGACATGCTGCCCTAATTAAAGCAGCAAAGATTCACAAGATCCCAACGAAGCCTGCAACCAAAACTTGAGAAAACATGAACATTCACAAATTTTCACAGCTTGAGCGAGTTTACAATAAAAATCATATCTCTCTCATTTTTTATCATAAAATTACGAATTTATTTTAAAATCGAAGATAACACAGAGAACTACAAATCATACGTTGAAAACATTTCCAGAAAAGTAATCTGTTAGTCGCAAAATTTGAAATAACAGAGGTTGACGGATTTTGTGTCACAGAAATTTCACAGCTTGAGCAGTCCTACAAAAATGATCATAACTCACTCGTTTTTTGTCCACAAATTACGAATTTACTGTCAAATCGAAGCTATCAAATAGTACTACGTTTTATATGTTAAACATTTTTCCATAAAATCGACTAAAAATTTACAATATTCAAAAATACAGCAGACTCGGTTTTTGAGACCCACAATTTTGATCCAAAATCATTTCAAACATTTTTGCTCAAACTTTTGCATAACATACACATATTTTGCATACAATATACATCAAAATAATTACTATGACAAGATCGATACGAAAACGAAATAATATACATGCCTTTGCGTCTAAACGCTCGAAGATGACGAATACCGGTGCGGTGGAATACGGGGGACGATCGGGTGATGTTTGCCGCACGATTTCTTGAAGAAAAATGACCGAAAATATGCTGAGAATTCTTAGGGGAAAGGGATGAGGTGGTGGCTGTTGAAAACTCAAAGAACCCTTGGCTTTTCTTCTCAAAATAATGAAACAATAAAACACAAATGAAATGTGTAGGTGTATATTGAGGTGTAGCCGTGGGTGTGTGTTTTTTTAGTGTTAACGTGTGTGTGAGTGTTAATTAGGGCTAATTAGGTTAATTAAATGAATAATAACCAATTACATGATAATTAGAATGCTAATACTCCAAATTTAATAAAATACACATGTCTCAAATTTCAAAGTTTAAAATCTCTAACAATTCAACTTAATATTTTGAAAGACTTAAAATCTTAAAATCACCTAATAATTAAATTAGACTTTAAAATACCGAAAACTTAATAAATCATTTAAAATGACACTTTCTTGACTTGAAATAAAATACCACATTCTATAAATATCCCAAATCGTCGCCGGTCACTTTTCCCCGAACCCGCATCGAATAATCGCCTGAAACATAAAACTCAAGAAAATTTTTTTACGTGCATCCCATAAACATACATAATTTAAATTAATACAATTTCATAAATCATGCATCACAAAAAAAACATTTTAAAACTAAATAAATAATTTAACCATTTAAATAAATGCAAAGGTTTGCGTGTACTGATTTTGGGTTCTACAGAATTGATGCCTGGTACCGTGCCGATCTCTATGGCACCATATCACTTAGCACCTGCTGAAATGAAAGAATTAAAAGATCAAATTCAAGAGCTACTACACAAGGGATTTATTCACCCTAGTGTTTCTCCATGGGACGCGCCGGTACTATTTGTGAAAAAAAGGATGGGAGCATGAGATTGTGCATCTATTACAGAGAGCTGAATAGAATAACATTAAAGAATAAGTATCTTTTACCCCGAATCAAAGAATTTTTTGATCAATTGCAAGGAGCTTCGTTATTTTCAAAGATAAATTTACGGTCTGGATATCACTAGCTGAGAGTAAAAAAAACGGATGTGCACAAGACGGCTTTCAGAACGCGTTATGGGCATTATGAGTTTTTAATGATGTCTTTTGGATTGACTAATGCTCCGATGATCTTCATGGATCTCATGAATCGCGTATTTCAGCCGTACCTCGATCAGTTTATTATTGTTTTCATCGATGACATCTTGATCTATTCTAAGAGCTGAGAGGAGCATGAGTAGCACTTGAAGACGACCTTGCCAGTTTTACGAGATCGAAAATTATATGCAAAGTTCATCAAGTGCGAGTTTTTGCTAGAGAGGGTGGCATTCTTAGGCCGCATTGTGTCAAAAGATGGAGTAGAGGTCGACCCATCTAAGGTCGAGTCGGTCAAGCAGTGGCCAGTGCCTAAAAGTGTGATCGAAATCCGTAGTTTCTTGGGTTTGGCTGGCTACTATCGTAAGTTCATAAAGGGTTTTTTGTCCATTGCAGTACCCTTGACATATTTGACGAAGAAGAATGCGTAACTTATTTGGGGACCGGAATGTCAAATAGCTTTGATCAGTTGAATCAACCACTCACTACCGCGCCAGTTCTACCGATGCCGATAGAACAAGGGGAATATGTGGTGTACACCGATGCTTCGAAGCTATGATTGGGCGTAGTTCTTATACAGCATGAGCGAGTCATAGCGTATGCATCTAGACAACTGAAATACATGAAAAGAGTTATCTGACGCATGATCTTGAGCTTGCAGCAGTCGTGTTCGCGTTGAAAATTTGGAGGCACTACTTGTATGGTGAGAAATGCAAGATCTTTATGGACCACAAAAGCCTCAAGTATTTCTTCACCAAAAATGAGCTGAACATGAGACAAAGAAGATGGCTAGAACTTGTAAAGGACTACGACTCCAACATTAGCTATCATCCCGAAAAAGCTAATGTAGTGGTAGATGCTTTGAGTCTGAATTAATGGACAGTCTTGACCCATTTATCAGTACAGAATCCTCTACAAGTGGAAATTCAGCGCTTTGATCTAGAAGTTTATGCTAGGGGAGAGGCCCCCTAATCTCGCTACATTGACAGTGTATTCCACTTTACGAGATAGAATTCGAGCTGGACAGTTTAATGATGAGCAACTGCAGAAAAGGAGGCAGCGAGATGAATCGAAGGGCAGCATATTATATTCAGTCGAGGATGGCATTGTTAAGTATCGAGGGCGACTATGGCTTCCTAGTGGTGATTCACTTAGAGTTGACATTATGACTGAAGCTCACAGTACCCCTTATTTTGTTCATCCCAGAAGTACCAAGATATACAAGGACTTGCAACTTTTATAGTGGTGGCCGGGAAGAAAATGAGATATTATGCGCTTCGTATCCGAATGATTGGCATGTCAAAAAGTGAAAGCAGAGCATCAAAGACCATTGGGAATGCTTTGACCACTTCCCATTCTCGAGTGGAAGTGGGAAAACATTACTATAGAATTCGTGGTAGGATTACGTAAGACGATGAAAGGACTCAATGCCATTTGGGTAATAGTAGGCCGTCTCACTAAGTCAGCACATTTCCTGCCTGTTAAGACAATGTTTTCCATGACATAGTATGCAGAGTTATACATTCGAGAGATAGTTAGACTGCATGGGATTTCATTGTCTGTAGTGTCGGACCGAGACACACGATTAACTTCATCATTTTGGAAGAGTTTACATGCGACTTTGTGAAATAAACTACTATTCAGCACCACATTTCATCCTCAGACCGACTGTCAGTCTGAGAGAGTTATACAGATTTTAGAGGATCTACTCCGTGCTTGCGTGATTGATTTCCAAGGGAGTTGGGAACCTAAGCTACCTCTAGTGGAGTTACACTTACAATAAAAGTTATCAGTCATCTATAGGAATGGCTCAATACGAGGCACTCTACGGAAGGAAATATATATTGCCTATTCATTGGGATGAGGTAGGAGAAAGCATTACATTAGGGCCCGAAATAATTCAGCACACCGCAGAAATGGTCGCCAAGATCCGAGACAGAATGAAAACTTCTCATAGTCGACAAAAGAGCTATGTGGACGAAAGAAGACGAGATCTCGAGTTTGCAGTCGGTGATCACGTGTTTATAAAGATAGCAACTATGAAGGATGTTATGAGATTTGGCAAGAAAGGAAAACTTAGTCTGAGATTCATTGCACCATTTGAGATACTCGAAATAGTTGGATCATTAGCATATCGAGTGGCGGTGCCACCTAATCTCGCAAGGGTTCACAAAGTCATCCACATATCAATGCTCTGCAAGTACATGTCAAATCCTTCACATGTACTGAAATTTGAGCCACTGCAACTTAAACCAAATATGTCATATGAGGAAAAGCCTACTCAAATCTTGGTTAGACAAGAGAGAAGGCTGTGGAACAAAGTGATAAAGATGGTCAAGGTAAAATGACTAAATCACTCAGAGGAAGAAGCCACTTGGGAGACTAAGTCAGAGATGAGGAGTTGCTATCCCGAATTTTTCGGTAAGTCTTAATTTGGAGGATGAAATTTTACTTAAGTAGTGAGGAATTTAACGTCAAAAAGTCAATCCACGTAAACCACATACATACAAACGATTTAAATTGCTTACTTGCTTTATTTAATTGATTTTAAATGCTTACATGATTCATATTATATGATTAAAGGTTTATGAAAGGATCGGTTAGGAAGTAAAAAGTGTTTAGAAGGGGGGTTGAATAAACACTCACGGATTATATGTTCTTTTCAAAAATTGAGTTCATTTTAGTGACAAACTGACACTCGGTATCTCGTCAGTCGATAACAATCAGTTTAAGTGAAAAAACAGTTGCGGAAGTAAACTGACTGAGAGATAGAATAACTGAAGTGAAATGATAACTGAAATAAAATGCACACGGTTTGTTTCTAGATGTTTGGAGAATAGAATAACTCCTATGTCACCTCTTCTATCACGAAGATAGGATTTCCACTAAAAGACTTTGATCGAATACAATAGTTGTACTGCCCCACTTCAGTTTGGACTTATCACTGCCAATACTGAAACTCTTAGTTACAAAAAAAAACTTCTACAGGTCGTGACTGATCTTAGCACAACGTAAAGAATCTAGCAAAGATTACAACGTGCTAATAAACTCGAGAATGTAGCCTTGAATGCTACTGATAAAACTAATAAGTGTGAGCTTTTGATTTGCGTAGTGATTTTAGCAGCGTAACAGCTTGAATAGAATAGTTGCGTTGAAATTGTTTCGTTGAAGAGGGAAGCCTATAAATAGATGAAGAAAGAAGCCGAGAAACAACTCAACGAAACAATTTCAACGCAACTATTCTATTCAAGCTGTTACGCTGCTAAAATCACTACGCAAATCAAAAGCTCACACTTATTAGTTTTATCAGTAGCATTCAAGGCTACATTCTCGAGCTTATTAGCACGTTGTAACCTTTGCTAAATTCTTTACGTTGAGCTAAGATCAGTCACGAACTGTAGAAGTTTTTTTTGTAACTAAGAGTTTTAGTGTTGGCAGTGATAAGTCCAAACTGAAGTGGGTCAGTACAACTATTGTATTCGATCAAAGTTTTTTAGTGAAAATCCTATCTTCGTGATAGAATGGGTGACGTAGGAGTTATTCTATTCTCCGAACATCCAGAAACAAACCGTGTGCATTTTATTTCAGTTATCATTTTACTTCAGTTATTCTATCTCTCAGTCAGTTTACTTCCGCAACTATTTTTTTCAGTTAAACTGATTGTTATCGACTGACGAGATAACGAGTGTCAGTTTGTCACTAAACTGAACTCAATTTTCGAAAAGAACACAAGTGTTTATTCAACCCCCCCTTCTAAACACTTATTACTTTCTAACCGATCCTTTCAAGTGATATTAGAGCCGTTGTATCCCGTCTCAGAATATTTCTACTCAAACTGTTCATCATGGCTTCCTTCAATAAGATCCCAATATTTTCCAGAGAGGATTTCGATGACTGGAAAATAAGAATGCAGGCTCACTTAGCTGCACAAGATGATGAGATGTGGTACGTCATCACTGACGGACCAATGAAAATTCTGAAAGCCAATACAGCAGTCGCTATTACTGAAGGGGCACCTCATCGCATAGAAAAGCCCCGAGATGAATGGACAACAAAAGACAAAAGAAAAGCTAATTTGGACAATGTGGCAAAGGATATGTTGTACAAAACACTAGATAAAGTAACCTTCAGCAAAATCAAGATGTGTAAGACAGCTAAGGAAATTTGGGAAAAACTGATCCAGCTATGTGAAGAAAATGAACAAACTAAAGAGAATAAATTTTCTGTTGCTGTTCAGTAGTTTGACAATATGAAGATGAGAACTGTAGAATCAATGCATGAGTATGATGAAAGAGTCAGTTGTATCATCAATGAGCTAAATGCACTTAGAAAAGTGTATACCAACAAAGAAGTTGCATTAAAAGTGATCATAGGTCTTCCCAAGGAGTAGGACATTAAGACCATGGCAATGAGGGAATCCAAGGATCCAAACAAGGTTGAGCTTCATGACCTATTCGCTAATCTGAAGACCTATGAGTTTGAGCTGCAAACTAGAGAAGGAGAACCTTCCACTCCAGCAGTCACAACTGCATTAGCTGCTATCAGAACAGAACCAACTGGTTCAGTCGAGAAGTCTGCTGATCAACTGAGCAATGATGCAAGGTCATTGTTTGTCAAAAAATTTGGAAGGTTTATGAGGAAGAATCAAGGAAACTTCCAGAGTCAATACCAGAGAAATCAGCCCAAAGAAGAATCCTATTCTTGCTAAAACTGTGGCAAATCTGGTCATTTCATAGCAGACTGCCCTAAGCCAAAGAAGGACAGTCGAGGATCAACTGAAAAAGAAAAGAAGCCCTATGAGCACAGAAGAAGAACCAGAGATGACAAAAAGACTTTCAGGAAGAAGCATGAGGTACTATTAGCTGAAGAAAGTAAATCTAAATGGGCAGAAACTGACAGCGAGGAGTCAGAGCCAGAAACCTCATTCAGTTCCAGTGATGGTGAAGAGGAAGTGAAGTGTCTAATGGCTGGTGATACAGAAGTGGAGTCAAGCAGTCAACAGGTATTTGACTTCAGCTCAACTGATTTCACTAGAGATGAACTTATTTCGACTCTTCATGACATGGTTAATGAGTTCCACAAGCTTGCCTTATCTTTTGAAAAGGCCAGAGTAAAGCAAACTGATCCCATAGACAATAAAACTGAAACTGATGAATCAATTGATATGTTGAGTCTGAAAAAGGAGATTGCTGAGCTCAATGCTGAAAGAAGCAGGAATCAATCAATGATTCAAAAGTTGATGCTTGAAAATTCAAAGCAAACTGAGCTTATTTAGGCTTGGAACAAATCATCTGTTGCATTAACTGAAATACAGAACTCATAGAAATCAGTCACTGATAAAACTGGTTTAGGGTTTAGCAACCAAGATGAAATGTCTCCAAATGATACTCGACCACAACTGAATATGGACAAGGAGAAATACATTCACTTTGTCAAATCAGTTGAGGTACAAGAACAAACTGAGCCAAATAAACTAATTGAACAGCCTACTGAAAGTACGAACAAGGCTAGAATATATGGTATTGGTTATAGCCCAAAAGTTTTAACTGACTCACGCAGTCAGTCGTCAAAAAGATTCAGCAGAAATTATTCAAATGGCTACTCCAATTACTATAACAGCAAGCCAGTTCAGGAAAGATATCGGCTGAACAATCAGTTGAACAAAGCTAAATCACATGTTGTCTCATCTGCACACTACACACAAAACACACACAAATCGAGAAAGACCATCTGGAATACAGCAACTGGACAGTCAGTCAGACTAATCCAAGTCTGGGTTTCTAAGGTCTAATCAGTTTAAGACCCAAATAGAAAGGGTACCAAAATTATATCTTGTGTAATTGCAGGTAACAGGTACAAGCAAAGAATCAATCTGGTACTTGGATAGTGGCTGCTCAAGACACATGACAGGGGATGCAAGTTTGCTATCCCAACTGATCAAATATACTGGACCAAACATCAGTTTCGGAGATAACTCTAAAGGTAAAACTGTGGGTAAGAGTAAACTTATCCATAATAACTTTACAATTAAAGATGTTTTGATAGTTGAGAAATTGACGTATAACCTGATAAGCATCAGTCAGTTATGCGACAATGATTTCTCAGTTCAGTTTGATAGACTCAACTGGTGAAGTCATCTTAACTGGAAATCGTTGTGGAAATACTTACAAAGTAAGTCGGACTGAACAACCTTATGCACCAGTATGTTTTATTGCTTCAAAATCTTCAAAAAACTGGTTGTGGCATAAGAGGTTAAACCACTTAAACTTTAAATCTATTGCCTATCTGAGCAAACACGATCTTGTAACTGGTCTGCCCAAAAAAGATTTTTCAAAAAATAAAATTAGTTCAGCATGTCAGTTTGGAAAACAAGTAAGATCTACATTTAAAAACAGAGATTGTAAATCATCTTCCCGATGCTTAGAGCTGTTACATATGGATCTTTTTGGTCCAATACCACTCATGAGTTTAGGGGGAATGAAATACACCTTAGTGGTTGTGGATGATTTTTAAAGATTTACTTGGGTTATTTTTCTCAAATCCAAGGACCAAACTGCTGCACAACTGATTATGCTTTTCAAAAGACTATTTAATGAAAAATCAGTTGGGATTGATCGAATAAGGTCTGACAGAGGGACTGAGTTCATCAATCAAAATCTTTCAAATTTTTTAGAAGATACTGGAATCAAGCATGAGCTTTCTGCAGCTAGAACACCTCAGCAAAATGGTGTAGCTGAGAGAAGAAATCGGACACTAAAAAAAGCTGCTAAAACAATGCTTACTGATTCTGATATTTCTCAAAGATTTTGGGCTGAAGCAGTAAACACTACGTGTTACACTCAGAACAGATCGATGATTAATAAGAATCACATGAAAACACCTTATGAGATCTGGCATGGAAGAAAAAATGTGGTTTCTTATTTCAAGATATTCAGCTGCAGATGTTTTATTCTTGACAATGGTAAAAATCATTTAAAAACCTTTGATGCCAAATCTGCAGAAAGAATATTTCTTGGATATTCTTCAGTTAGCAAAGCTTATAGAGTTTTTAATAAAAGTTCTTTAAATGTTAAAGAATCTATCCATGTTGTTTTTGAAGAAAACGTACTAACTGATAAGTTAACTGATCCAGTTGAACTACTTGATAGATTTACGAAGATCAATTTGGAGGACGATGAAGAAGAGGACAATCATATCAATCAAAATAACCTCCAAACACCAGAACATGAAATACTAGATCAATCAGTACAACAGGAACTTGTTCCTAACAATCAGTTAGTGGAACAAACAGAAGATATTCAGTTACAAACTAATACAGTTCCAACTGAAACTGAAAACCTTCAGTTGCCAATAGAAACACCTGCGAACTTGGATACAACAAACACTGAACTCAGATGGAAGAAATCACACCCTCCTGAATTGGTGATAGGAAATCCATCTGATCCGATAAGAACAAGAAATCAGATGCTCAATTTATTTATTCATTCAACTTTCGTATCGCAATTGGAACCGAAGAAAACTGATGAAGCTCTTGCTGATCCAAACTGGATAAATGCAATGCAAAAGGAGCTGAATAAGTTTACCCATAACAATGTCTGGAACCTAGTTTCAATTCCACTTTCAAAAACTATTATAGGTACAAAATGGATGTACAGGAACAAACTGAACAAAGATGGTTCAGTTGTGCGTCACAAGGCGAGACTGGTAGCACAAGGATATAGGCAGGAAGAAAGAATTGACTATGATGAAACGTATGCACCAGTTGCAAGACTGGAAGCTATCAGAATATTCCTCGCCTATGCATCATTCAAGAATTTCAAAGTCTACCAGATGGATGTAAAGAGTGCATTCCTGAATGGTCAGCTGCAAGAAGAATTCTACGTGGAACAACCTCCAGGTTTTGTCAATCATCATTTTCCTGATCATGTCTACCATTTGAACAAAGCACTATATGGTCTTAAACAAGCCCCAAGAGCTTGGTATGAAACTCTTTCAAAATTTCTAACTGATCACGATTTTTCTGTACGATCAGTTGATAAGACCTTGTTCAAATTTTCTAAGAATGATCATATTTTACTCGTTCAAATTTATGTTGATGATATTGTATTTGGGTCAACTAACCCCAAGTTATGCGAGAAATTTGCTAAGTTGATGCAGGACAAATTTGAAATGAGAAAGATGGGTGAACTGACATTTTTCCTTGGACTGCAAGTGAAGCAACTGGAAACTGGTATTTTTATTAGTCAGACAAAATACACGAAGGAGTTGCTCAAGAAATTTGGCATGGAATCATGTTCAGCAGCAAGCACTCCCATGAGTTCATCAGTCAAACTGCACAATGATCAAGGGGGAATATCAGTTGAGGCGACATTATACAGAGGTTTAATAGGTTCATTATTGTACCTAACTGCTAGTCGTCCTGATATTGTATTTGCTGTTTGCATGTGTGCTCTATTTCAAGCAAATACTAAGCAATCGCATTTCTCAGCTGCCAAAAGAATTTTAAAATATCTCAAAGGCACACAAAATGTGGGATTATGGTATACTAAAAACTCTACTTTCAATTTAGTTGGATATTCAGATGCAGATTATGCAGGATGTAAGCTAGATCGAAAAAGCACCAGTGGATCTTGTCAGTTTCTAGGAGACAGACTGATCTCATGGTTCAGCAAAAAGCAAACATCCATAGCTACTTCCACGACTGAAGCAGAATATCTTGCTGCTGGAAGATGATGTGCCCAACTGCTCTAGATTCAGCAATAATTGAAAGATTATGGAGTTGATGCTAAAGAATCTCCTATATTTTGTGACCATACAAGCACGATTTCCATCACTTATAACCTAGTTCTTCACTCAAAGACCAAACACATATATGTCAGGCATCACTTCATCAGAGATCATGCCTTGAAGAAAGACATCTGACTGGAATATGTCCCAACTGGTCCAACAGGCTGCTGACATCTTCACCAAGCCATTGCCCGAGACTAAGTTTTCTCACTTTCGCAATATACTTGGTTTAATTGATTTATCCTAATAAGTCTTATTGTTAATATATCAGTTGTTAATTAATTTTGGCCATTTATCTATTCTTAACTCTTAACTGATGTTAGTTTGTCAGCTTATTTTATCAGTTATTGAGTTTCAACTAATTTCAGCTAATCATTTGTTAGCTGTTATGTTAAATTCATGCATTACTTAGCAACTGATGAAACTAAATTTTGCAGAAAGATAAAAGACAACAATGAACTAGATAAATATTTGATTTCATTGAAAGGCATATGCACGAAGTACAGTGAACTATTCTTCCTCAACAGCAGACCTCCACTTGGTCAACCAACGAGTTAAAACGCCAGTGGAAGTCTTGAGGAAGCTATCTGAGTCAGAAATTTGTTCTAGAATTTTCCTTTCCTTCTGGAGCATTAGTAGGTAGACACCTTCATCTGTGAAGATGTTCACCTCATCAAAAACGTGCAAGCGCTGCCGATATTTCTCCATTTTTGCCACCAGTGTGGGGGTGTTAGCTTCTCCACACTCATAAAGGAACTGAAGTCCTTGAAGCTCTTCCCCGTATCGGAGAATCTTGTGAAAGACTTCATCCTCCATAGCAGTCTTTCTTGACTCCAACGCCACATCCATGAAAGCTTCAGGCATATCAGGAGTCTTCGAGCTACTTGCTTCTGCCATTTTTTTTAATATTTGCTAAAATGCTTGAAACTAACAAAGCTACTCTTATTTATAGACCAGGGTCAAGGAAGCTGAAGGGACGCAAACATCTCAGCCGAAAATGAATAAGATTTATTTCATTTTGTCGTTTTAATTTATATGCGCATCTATTTAGGGGGAATATTGGTTTTAAGAGATTAACTGAGAAGACCTGAATTAGTAAATCTTCAACTGATAGGATACAGTTTCACAACTGATCGTTCAGTTGGTTATTTCACTAATCTTCTCACATACGTTAACTAACCAACCATATTATATTCTAAATCAAGTGATGTGACTGTCAGTTTTCACATTAAATGATCAATAGTAATTTGCTACGTGGACCCACATGATCCATGTATTTACTACACACGTTCCTACCACACGAACACAAGTTTTTTTTTCAAAATTCTCATGGACTGACACGTGTCCAGAATTTGAACAGTCATGTACAAATGTACCTTCCCCGCTTCAATTCAGCTTATTCCTTACGCGTACATCACCTTTCAGAGAAAACTCATACACTCAGAGCTTGTATCTTGCAAAATTTCAGGTTTTCTTATTATCATCAATGGCAAATCAGATTCCCGCTCACATGTTGAATGCTGTGGCTATCAATTTTGAATCAGTTCTATCAGTCAGAGAGGCCGATGTCAAGAACGTCTTTCTGAAGGTAGAATCAGTTGGGCTGAGGACATTTTTGGGGCAATCTTTGCAGGAAATCTACCAGAAAGAAATTCATGATTTCTACTCGAATGGTTATGTCACTCCTGATGGAAACATCTCGACTACTGTCAATAGTCAGCTCATGACCATTTCTGAAGAATCTTTTGGAGAAGTGTTCTTATTGCCAACTGATGGGCTCAACAGTTTTTCTGAGGTTAGAACTTCCAATATTGAAGAGATGCAGTCTCTGTTGTAAGCTGATGGGCGGAAAATCAAGGTTTGCGATCCCAAGAAGAAACTGAAGCCAGAAATCCAACTACTGGCTGATATTGTGGCGAATGGAGTACTGGCTAAGGCTGGTTCTTTTGCTGCCCTCACCCTTGAGAAATTTCAAGTTATGACTGTGATAATGGCTGAACAGAAGGTAAATTGGAGGTATATCACATTCAGCATTCTGCGAAACATGCTCCAATCAACCAAGCAGTCAAAGGGGTATGCTGTTCAGATCAGTTACTTTCTGAAGGCCAAGAGCTTAGTGGGTAACCCTGCTGAAAGATCATCCAAGTTTAAAGTCTTCAAGGCTAAAAATATTCTACCGCCAAAGACCAAACTGGACATCTCTCCTCATCAGTTTGTGAAGATCAAAAATGAGATTGGGACGCAGCAGGCTGCTCCCAAGTCTGTTAAGAAGGCCAAGACTCTGGCACAACTGAAGACAACCAAAAGGAAGTTGATCGTCAGAGAATCTGACTTGGATAAAACACCATCTCCTAAGATTGCCAAGAAACCAAGAACGTTGAAAACCAAGCCTGCTGCTATAGTTGAAGCCGTACCAACTGAAAGATTTATGGAATCAGCAGCTCAACAGCCAATCCAGGATGTTCCTATGAAAGCAGTTATAGCCGAACCCTCAACTGAGGATCAGTTGCCTCTATCTCTCATTCTCCCAAAGAAGACAACGATCACCAAACAAGGTGACAAGAAGAAAGTTGCTGGAGTAAAGGCTCCCATGATTACCATCTCTGGTTTCACCCCTCTAACTACTGTCAGATCAAAGGGATAGTGATCAGAGAGCAAGTTGATGCTACTACTTCAGGGCTGAGCATTTCTCATGTCCTATCTGACTCTAAAGGCAAAATGCAAGAAGAGCCTAGGCCAACAAACGCCATTCAAACTCACATTGATCTTATCTAGGAAGAAATCAATACATTTTCAACTGAGAAACTCAAGGTCTACGATGAATGGGTAAAGTTCCGAACGCATGTCTTCACCAAGGAGCTACAGAGAAAATCCTAGCTGAAGAAATTCATTAAGTTGGAAAATGCAGTGTTGAGAGTGGTTAAGGCACCAACCATTGTTCAGGCGTTGGAACGGAAGAACTACTTCTTCCATCAGTTGAGAGCTAAAAAGCTACAGAAGATAGTTGCTCAACTGAAATAGAACTTTGATCCTACTAGTCCAACTGCATTTAATGACAAAGCTGTGCATGATCAAATGGAAACGGATCTTATCTCATTACAAATGGAGATAAAGAATTGGGAAATGAATCAAGAACTGGTCTTTCCATAAGCTTCTCACGATTTATCGTCAGAAGATCTAACTGAAAAACCTACCGAGAAGGTAATTTTTGATGAAACTGAGCAGCCAGTTCAGTCAGTTGCCGTGAGTGAACAGGCAATTTTTGAACAAACTGAAGAGCCAGTCCAGGATGTGCCACAATCCTCTGCTGCTGATCATCCCAGGTATTCAGAAGCTGACTTGACATTTGCTAATATTGATGAAATCATTCAGTCAGTGGTACAAGAATCTCAAACAGATGAACCTATTTCTGAATCAGTTGATCACTCAACTGATCAAGCAGCTCAAGAGGCTTCTATCTTAACTGGAGAGCCAGTTCAGCCTGTTATCTCTGCTGAACCAGATGATCAAACTGTTGTGCTAGCTCAGTCACAAGATCAAGAAATTACTGAAAATATGGAGGCTCAGTTGTTCATTTTTGAAAATTTTCCAACTGACGAGCCAGCCCAAGTTTCAGCTAATTATCAAACAAAAGCACCAGTTCATGATCTTCCAAATGAAAATCCCACAGATTTTCATATTCAGCAGGATAGTTCATTTGCTACTCAGGATCAGTCTTCACCTCCTCAGGATCAAGTAGAAGTAACTGAAACAGATGTTCCAAAACAGACTATTGCTGAGACGGTAGTATCTGACAGGACCTTGGTGGTCTTTGATCAAGTCTCAAAGGAACAGGAACCTGGAACGTCTGGACAGTCACCTCCTCATTCATCCACGGATCTTGACTTAGTTCTTGAAGAAATTAAGGATATTCAGAATAACATGGATAAAATGCTTACTGCCATCTCTAAGATTCAGCATACTCAACTAGCTCACACTCTGAAGCTGGAACATTCAGAAGTATTCAACTCAGAGAAACTGAAGGCAATTCACGCTACTGTGACCACTCTCTCTTTTGCAGTGGACGAAATCAAAAAGAATATAGGTATAGCTGAAAGTCTTTCCCTGACTCAAGATGCAATCGGCAAGAGAGTTGAATTCGTGGAGACATCTGTTTCAAGAAAATAGACTTGCTGCAAACTACTATGCTTAATGCAGTCTCAGACGTCTCCACCTCTGTTAAGCTTTTATCAGTTGATGTTCGGGGACTAGCTGTCAGAATAGAGGCGTTTGAGAAAAAGAGGGAAAGACCTAAGCTAACCCACACTATAACCCACCCAGAAGAAGTCTCACAGAAGAATTTTTATCAATTGATGGATTCGTTTTCTTGAAGATTATTTTATTCTTTCATTCTTTGTACAAACTTGTACACTTCTCTGAAATGCGGCGTTCCGCTAAGTAATGGTCTGCAGTGTACTATTGTCTGTTGTTGATAACTGATGACGTGTTCAGCTGAAGAATCAGCTGCTAGGCGATAGCTGGTAGGCAACACAACTGCTGATAGTTAGCCACGCATTCAGTTGCTGGATTCAGTCGCGCAGTTCAGTTTCCTCGTGTTCAGTTATTTGCATAAGCAGTTGGTTCGCAATTTTTCAAACGCCGAAACTTAATTTCCAACAGTCTAATTGCATGATTTCATGAGAAATTAAAATTTTATCAGAATATTAGATATTAGGCTGGGGAAAGGAGATCAGAAACGACCAAGATAGAATAAATATTTTTCAATAAATATTTTCAAGGCTTATTAACATTATTAAATTTTTCTAAAAATGGTAGAGTTAAAATTATTTTACGAGACGAGCTTGATTTTACCCGAGAAGTCGATTTTGGACAAACGAATGACTTTTAAAAGATCAAAATTATTATTTTTGAAAACTAATTTTATAAACTTTTATTTTTCAATTAAATAGGCGTTATTGGGCCTAATTTGCCTATTATTATTAGGCCCAATTGCTCTCAAACTTAAAAGCCCATAACATAAGCCCATTAACATGCAAATTTCAAATCTATAAAAAAAATCCTAGGTTTTTTGAGCACCATAGCAGCAGAAAATTCACACACACAACACACATATTTTCAAAAATTTTTGGAGAAAGAAACAAGGAGTCTTCGTCGTTCTTTCGTCCTTCTTCGCGCCCCACACGAACTATCGTATATTCAAGCGTTCTAAAACGTAAAAGCACACTTCTAAACTTCTTTGACGCATCATTCAAAGTATATTATGCTTGTTTTAATTATTTATGCATAAAAAATATTGAAGCATGAACCGTTTAACGATAAAGCAAATATTTTCAAAGTTTTGATGATTTTATGCTTATTTGAAAAACGTTATGAAATCTAAGGACACGCTGCCAATAGGATGTGTTTAAGGGCTAGGAAAAGAGCCGTTAAGGGACGATATGTGGGCTGGAACCGAGCTTGGCAAGGGAAGCAACCAACCTAGGGTTTCTCGTGGGCTTCTCGTTGAGTGGGGGGAGAAAGGCTACGGCTGGAAGGAACTCGATAGGGCTCAGTTGGGGCGTGGTCAGGGGCCTAGACTGGACATGACTTGATGCTAGGAAGAGTCCTAGCATGGCTGGACTCGGCAGCTGTAGCAAAGGGAGAGTCCAAGAACACAACTCATCCTTGCATGTGGCGGATGGTTTATTCAAGGGGGTGCGCGGCTCGGGTAGCGGTGTTCTAGGCTGGTCCAGTATGGTCTAGGGATGGTGGCCTGGGTTCAGGGCTCGGGCTAGTGCAGTTTGGTCCATGGTGGCTCGATGAAAAAGAGCCGCGGCTAGGTGTTGTTACGCAGTGACTTCTCGCATGGACTGAGACTGGTGCGTTGGTCCAGGTGGGGTCCAGGAGGGCTAGGGTTAGGTCTGGTCAGGGGTGGCTCGGTGGTGGCTCGTGGTTTGGGAGAGGCCGAGAATCCTAGAGAACTTAAGGTTCGAACATGGCTTGGTGAAGAGAGCGGCTCGAACCATGGGTCCACGAGAGTCGATTCATAGTTTATGAGGGTATTTTAGGTATAAAAAGTTTATATTTAAAGTTTGGGGAGAAAATATTAAATTTGGGATTAATTCGAGATTAAAACGCTTTATGATTTAGTAAATAAAGAATAAAATCAAAAATCTCGAGTTTACATTAAATAAAAATATTAGAAGTCAAATTTAAGCTTAAATAATTATTTGGGATAATCTCGAGTCAACGAAAGTGAGAAAAATTCAAAATCGAGAATTTTAGAGTCCAAAGGTAAAATGGTTATTTTACGTCCCGGGTAGTACGAATGGTCCGACAGTGTCCCGAAGAATCATAACACATGCTAAATGAAATTTTAAAATGTTTACGATGAAAATATGAGATTTTATGATTTATGATAAAACTGTGCAATTTTTACTATTAAAATGCTATTTTTCAAACATGAAAAGGACGTGATATTTTATTATTAAAAAGAAAAAAATATTTTGAAGGATGTGAATTTGACTGTGACATAAAAGATATGATATATGATTTTTGGGAATATCAGAGAGAGAAATCCCCAGAGGGAGCCCGTTTACGGGAGAAGGCCCAAGAAGGAGCCCCACGATCGTATTTCGATTTTACGTCGGTGACTTGTGCCCGTCCCCATGCGATGGTGAGCTAAGACTGATCAGTCGACCAGAAGATACAGCTAGTCAATTTCAAGGATCAAACGCCATCTAAAATGATATATGATGATGGAAAGCTTTATGATTAAATGATTTATGATTTATTTATGATTACAAGTTTATTTTGAATAAAAGTATTATTTTTAATGCATGTGCTTGTATATGTATTATTTGCTACTCATGTTTAGAACGTGCTTAGTTATTAGACTTATTAGGTTTGAATGTTGCAGGTGAGGATGAGGTTGAGGGAGACGTTGACGCTTGAATGGATCGAGGCCGGCAGTACACTTCCGAGAGATATTATTTTCCACATAATTAGCTTGATAGTTGAAGTTTTAAATATTTTGTTAATGATTTAATTAGGGATTTTTATGCTTTATTTTGAAGTTAGGGTTGATCTTGTTAATGGTTGATGTATGTTTTTGTTAATTGACGATTTAGGATTTTATGCACTTGAGATTTTAGATGTTAAATTAATTTTTTATTATGGAAATGTTAAGTTATTTTTAATGGTGAATTTCGAATTCTATGATCAATTTAAAAAAAAATTAGTAGGATTAAAATTTAAAAGTAGTGGACGTTTCATATATATGTTAATCAAAGTTAAAACTAGTGGATGTTTCAAAATTACATAATATTTGGTAAAATAGATGTCATGTTAAGGATATTTTAGGCTTACTCTTGATTTCTCGTGCATTTTCGATATTATTTGGTGGGCTAAAACTTGTGTGAGACAGTCTCACGGGTCGTATTTTGTGAGATCTCTTATTTGGGTCATCAATGAAAAACCATTACTTTTCATGCTAAAAGTATTATTTTTTATTGCGAATATCGATAGGATTGATCCGTCTCATAGATAAAGATTAATAAAATCGTCTCACAAAAAACTTACTCTGTTTGTTGGGATAAAAAAAATATATACAGAGGCCAACACTTCAACGTGGGCATTAATTAACCACTTATTTTGTATCAAAATAATAAAAGCATTTTCTTGCTGTCATTGCCGGGGCCTCCGAAAATGTAGAACCCAGCTGTGATTCTTTAATTATAATTTATTTCTATATTAAATGTGTACCATTTTCGCAGATCAAATTTTAAATTTAGGCCTGATAAATTATAAAATGAAATTCTCGTAGCTTTGTATATATTATGTGTGTGACAGCTATGTTATTAAATTTGCAATAACAACTCCACGTCTTTATATAGACAACTGTACATTTACAACAAATATTGACTGACCATGGCTGATTGATGCTTAGCAATCAGCCATAATTTTTTAGGCCCGCACCAGTCTGTAGTTTCGGGTGGCGTACGTAGCATGAATGCTATTTTTCTTCTTTATTTATTTGTATTATAATTATATTAATTGATTTCATTTCCAATATATATAGTTTATATGTTGATTCTTAATTACGTCACTTTTTTTTTTATCGATTGGTTAAAAATGTGTTTCTACTTTCGATTATGACTCAATGTTGTCCTTAAAATTGAGTCCTTAAGACCCATTATACGCTAATTTATTTCCAAAATACCCATGCTTTTTAAAATAACGAAATAGGACAATAAAATGGTATCAGAGTCTCAAAGTTTGATGACTACTATAGAAAAATTCGTACATTTGAAAATGAATACAACGGGAGGAGGTGAAAATTCACTAGTCAACAGGGTATTTTCTGAAGAACCACCAAGGAATATGGTAAGATGTTATGATATAGACATAGGAGGAACCCAAATAGATTTTCATATCGGTGGAGAATCAAACACAGTGAGAGCACAGTTAAAGAGAAATCAAATTTTCTTGCAACAAATACCCTATAAAAATATGTTTTAGAACCAATACATCCTTACGGAGTTATGCTTAACTTTGATATACTGATTTCAAAACTAGGGAAGATCTCATAGATGATTGGAGATCGGCTATGAGAATCGTGACAGGAACACTTGATTGGAGATCGGCTTATAGAGTTTATGAAACTTTTGCACCAGTAGCTAAGCTAGAGTGATGGATCGTGTGCTTCGAACACAATATTCTCCAATGAGTTGTAATAGCTCATGTTCTAAGAATGTTAACACCGATGAATTAAATCGAGTTTTGTTTAAAACCAAGCGGAAGAAAATTAAGTAATCTTTCGTGAAGAAAGCTGTTTATATTAGAAAATATATTAATTTATGTAAACTGAATAACTGAAAAGCAAGTGATCAGTTGTCGCATATATCAGTTCAGTTATAGTAAGAACTGAACTGAAGGATGCTCTAACTGATCAAGTCAGTTTGAAAACAATAGTTAATCAGTTAAGTACACAAGATATGTTTATGGATGTTCTGAGAATTCAACTGCTCCTACGTCACCCCTTCTACCACCTCGGGTAGGATCCACTAGAAAACTTTGATTTATACAACTACTTGTACAAACCCACTCAGCTTAGGACTTACACTACTGCTTAACTGAACTCCTAGTCTAGACTAAAGGCAGCACCTTCCATCCAACACTTCTTTAACGTCTACGTGTCAAAGACTATATTTTAGTGGTGGTGTCTTTTCGTGTGTGAGAACTGAACAATTAATACACCAAAAGGTGTTCTCACATACTGAGGGAAGTGAGCTTCTAAACTAAGCTGATAATACGATGAAATATCCCTCTAGGCTGAATGCTTCTTGAAAGCTGATAGGCAAATAAGCGTGCCCTTTTTTTTTACCACACTCTCTCTGGTTTTCTCTTTGTTGTCTCCACTGATCTTCTCTTTATATAAGCGGGAAACTGATCGTACAGTGAGACTCAATTATTGTATCTGTTGCATCTTGAATTTGTTCCTTGGACTTTGTGTCTCGACTTTTCGACTGCACTTCTGGAACGTTTGTATTTAATGCTCTGATGCAACGTCCATTATTGTCATTGACTGTACAATTGCTTTGTACCTTTGTGCATAGCTAGAATCCATTAGAAGGAGTTTGTCTTGTTCTTCAACTGAAAGATTCTAACTGATGCTCCGAACTAGTCATCTGAACTGATCTTCATTTGGACTCGCAAAATCAATTGACTCGTCAATCGAACTCATTCTGCTCTTGTCCAGTTGAACTGATCAGCTGGGCTCTTCATCAGTTGAACACTCTTTCGGCTGGCCAGGCTTCTGAGGTTCTCCTGTTGAACCACCTATCAACTGGACAATCAGCTGAACTGCTCATTTGACATATCAGTTTGTCTGATTCAGTTTGTGCGATCAGTTGGTTCTTCATTTTGTGATTTAGACAACTCGTAACTGATCTTAGCTTCTACACACTAAGGTAAATCATTAGTAACAAAATAACAAGTTTTGTTACCATCAAAATCAAGATTGCGAAATTGTTGAAAAGTTCAAACATAGAGGCTATCAGAATTTTTTTTATGCTGCTAACAAATATTTCAAAGTATTTCAGATGGATGTAAAGAGTTTCTTCTTTGATGGATAATTACAAGAAGAGGTTTATGTGAAACAACATCCAAGTTTTTTTTAATCATATGTTTCCTAATCATGTTTTTAGATTGAATGAAGCCTTGTTTGGATTAAAACAAGTACCAAGAGCCTGATATGATACTTTATCACAATTTTTATTTGATCATGACCTTACAATATTGGTTCTGTAGATAAAAATTTATTTACATTTTTAAGAATGATCATACTCTGTTAGTCCAGATTTACATTGATGATATTAATTTTGGTTCAACTAACTCAAAATTATGCGAGAAGTTTGCCAAGTTGATTCAGGACAAGTTCAAAATAAATATGGTGAGCGAAATGAAGTTATTTCTGGGCTTACAAGTGAAGTAGTTAGACTCGTAGATTTTTATCAACCAAGTCAAATAGACTAAAGAGTTGTCGAAATGTTTCAAAATGATAACTTGCTCAGTCTTAGCAACACCCATGAGTTCATCAGTTAAGCTCGATAAGACGAAGGGGAAATATCAGTCGAGTTTTAATATGTTTTTTATTATAACTGTCATTCGACCTGATGTTATATTTGCAGTATGCACATGTTTTTGTTTTTAATCTGATCCTGAGCAATCACATTTCTATCTATTAAAAGAATTTAAAAATATTTGAAATGAACTCAGAATATAGGTGTCTAGTATCCTAAAGACTCATATTTCAATTTAGTTGGATATTCAGATACATATTATGCAGGATGAAAACTTGACAGAAATAGTACAAGTGGAACTTGTCAATTTCTTGGACACCGACTGATCTCCTGATTTAGCGAAAAACAGACAACAATTGCCACATCAACTACCAAAGTTGAATACCTAGCCACTGGAAATTGTTCTGCCAAACTGCTATGGATTCAACCACAATTAAAATATTATGGAATCGATGCAATAGTCGCCAATTTTTCGTGACACAAGTGCAATCGTCATCACATATAATCAAGTCTTGCACTCTCGAACTAAGCATATCGACATTCGACACCATTTTATTCGATATCATATGTTGAAAAAGAATGTCATATTGGAATATGTTTAAACAGAGCAAATTCATTCGACATTTTCATGAAACCATTTGCCGATGATAAGTTTTCTTATTTTAGAAATATTTTTGGTGATGCAATCAAGTGATTCTGAAACTACTGGTCCTCCTCCTTCTTCGAAGAATTCAAGGAATCTTATGGTTGCCAAAGCCACTTGCAGTTATCCCAATTTCTCAAGTGCAGGGATAACAGGTTGTCACAATTGCTGCCAAGACAAATGATGAGGAGGCTACTGAAAAATCCGTTGCTTACAAAGTCAAAATTTCTACCATCCCTACTCCTCCAAGAGTTATCAGTTTTCCAGTTCCTCCTCCAACTCCTCGATCAAAAGGGATTATTATTAAAGATCCAATTCAATCCGCTAGATTAGGACTTAATTCAAAGTTTTCAACAGCGTCAGCCTAAGGAGAAGATTTGATGACCTATGAACCAAATGCTAAACTATTCTCTACGGTTTAGACTCAAATTGACTCACTGATGTATGATGTTAATGGATACACATGTGAAGAAATTCAGTTCTTTGAATATTGGGTCGATATTAGAACAGTCAACCATTTGAACAAGCTCAAAGAGGAGAATGCCTTCGACAAGGAAACTGGATTGGATAAGAGTGTTCTGAAGGTTACCAAGACTCAAGTCATATCAAAACCTATTCAAAAAAGAGAGTACTTGGTATATCTGATGAGGATAAAGAAGCTGACAACAATCTACGCTGAAAGAAGATAGAATTACGATCCTATGTGCCCAACTACCTTTGATAAAATTATAGTCATCAATCAATTAGATATGGATCTTCTGTCTCTCTAGATCAAAGTAAAAGTATGGGAAGATGAACATGAGCTAATATTGACAAGTGATAGCAAGAATAATGAGGCAATCAAAACTCCTCAATAGTCTGTCTCAAGCCAAAATGAACCTATAGCGGAGCATTCAGGCAACAATCGAGACTCCTCAATAGTCTGTCTCAAGCCAAAATGAACCTATAGCGGAGCATTCAGGCAACAATCGAGACTCCTCAATAGTCTGTCTCAAGCCAAAATGAACCTATAGCGGAGCATTCAGGCTCACAAGCTCCCATTATCTTCAGAACAAGCTCAACAAGCCTTGACATCTAATCAAGAATCTGTCGAAACAGTTCAACTGATCCTAAGTGTTGAGCCTTTAGGAAGTGTGCCTTATTTTGAGTCAATGACGATCTCTCCTCCCCAACCAAAAGCTATGCCATCTCGTCCACTCAGAATGATTTCTCTTGCAAATGTTGATGAAGATGTGCAGTCCATTTCACAATAGCATGAGAATGATGATATGTTCAAGGGAAATCTTCTGTCATTCTCTCATATCATTGAACAATTAGAAGCGCCAGAGATTGTACAAAGATCTGCCGTTATAGAAGAAAAACTGATCCTATCTGAGGATGAAGAAATAATAGAAGCATAATTTGTTGTATTGCCAAAGACTATTGAGGCAATACAAGAAGTTGTGAGGCTTGAAACAGTAGTCACTCTGCCGGAAAATGTTGAAGTGGAGAAAATGAAGATAGCTGAGCCAATCAGCCAGGCTGAGCCAAAATTGTTAATGATTGAACAAGTAGGCTCTTCCACAAGCCGAGCTCCAAATCTTACACTATCCGTTACTCATCCACCGACTAGATCTTAGAAAATTCCCAAGATCTTGTCAGTGTTTCCTGAATTTGATTATGTATAAGATAAAACCTTGAAGCATATCAATGCCAGTTTGACCTACATTACTTCCGGTTGGACGATTCTGAAGAGAGATAAACTAAACACTACTGATTATGTGGATAGCTTCAAGGACATGATTATTAAAGATGTATCTACACTATCCAAATATGTATGTGACATGTTTATGCAGCTAGAAAACATCAAGAAAGCACAGGCTGCTATTGCATCTGTTCTTGGTGGACAAATTCAAGCGAACAATTTTCAGTTATCATATAAAATTGATGATGTAAATTCTAATATGACTGAGAAGATTGATGGTGTCAGTAATCATCTGACTGATGTGCTCAATTACCTAAAAGCCCTTAATGGTATTGACAAAAATGGTGAAGTGAGAAGTAGCCAGAAGAAAACTGAATCCAGCAGTTAGGCTCAAAAGAAATACAGTCGCAGCCAAAGCCAACTGATAAATCTAAGCATTCTGGATATTATAAGAAATCATGCTTCAGTAATTTTAGCAGTTTTGCAAATTTTTGAAATTCTGTCAATCTATTCAGATTTTATATCAATTCATTTTTCAGTAAGTACATATTTTTTCAATCACCAAAAAGAGGAAATTATTGGATTAATTAAGTTTTGGTGAATTAACAAGACTACTAATTTACAGGAATCTAGCTGAACTGAATTTATAAGGGAAACTGATCATTTAAGTGTAAATGATTTCCCAAGCAAAGCTGATATATCAGAGCCCAACCGATGTCTAAGCATAATTGATGGAAGCTAACTAATAGAAAGGGCTAATGATGGATAATCACTAATCAGTCTGGATTACTAAATCAATCAGACTATTTGACGGAAATTCTATTAATATTTTCAGAACATTATCCAAGGATCATAGATCAGATAAGATCGTATAACAATTATATTAGTTCGTTAGAATGTCAGAGTCGAAACGCTCTAATCAAAGCGTACGATTTGTCAGAAAATATGATGACAAAGCACAATGTCGTTTGTATTTGGAGACGACTATCAAGTTTAAAAAGACGACCGTTGCAATCGAAATTTATAAATAGATCAGTTAGGAGAACTATCAAGATCTTCACAATTTTCTGAAATCATAAAAAATTATCAAGTTCCTGAGAGCCTAACTGATCAAGCAATCCTCCAGCACACACTTAATAGTTTTTTACCTGATCATCGAGTATCAATTTATGATTAGAGTATTTTGCTTCGAAAATACTTGTAATTGATTGTAAAAGTCTTACTGATAATTTGTTTAAGTTTGTGAAGTATTGTAGGAGTTTCATTAGGTAAGAGATAAGTCATATTGAATCAGGTTTTTACAAATTTTTTGTAATAACCCAATTCTTCTAGTGTATATTTCCTAAGTGAAAAAGAAGTGACGTAAGAGTTGTTCAAATCTACGATATCGAAAAACAATTTTGTGTATTTTATTTTTTTAATATCAGTTTGATAGTCCAAATGTTCATTTTATTAACCATTTTCAGTGTTCAAACTGTTTCAATGAACTTATTTTCGCACAGTACATAACTGCTTGTTTATAGATACGAAATTGACTAGAATTCCAACTTAGTGTTGCTAACAAATCCGAGTTGATTTTGAAATTTTTGAGATAGCTTATTTACTCATCTGAACTAATCACCCGATCTTACCGATATGCATAAAACCTTACAGTTATTTGAAATTTCAAACAAATCCACGTCGACCTCTCCCAAATATCTCTCACAATCAATATATATATTTTAATTGAGAAAAGTCATTAATGAAATTAATGACACATAAAGTCATCCAATAATTTAAGATAAAGATAAATCTCTTAAATTGTATTTACATCTGCCATTTTTGTTCGGTATCAGATGTCCAAGCTCTATTAAGCCACAATTCAACCACGATGATCTGATCTATATCTAATCTATACATATAAAAGAAGAAAAATTTATAAAAAACAGTAGTTTAAAAAATATATACTATACAAAAATAATTATTAATATTAATCTATTCGCCTACAACATTAAATATTTGAAAAGAATAGCATATAAATATGCAATTAAATGTGAAATCTTTTTCGATTTCATTTTTTAAATATAAATTTTAATATGATGTCCTTTGTAAATATAAAATACATTTAAATGTATGCATTCGTTATGTCATTTTATTTAATTTCGATTATATTTTTATTTTTTTTATATTTTAATATATTTAGATCTATATACTATCTAAAATATTATATTTTTCAAAGTTTAGTGAAAATGCGTCATGAATTTTTGGTATATTGAATGTTCATAAATTGACATTATTATTATAAATCTTAATTAGAACTTTGGTATACTTTTTTAGCATGTTCTAAAAATAATTAAAAATTTTAATCAAAATTCATTAATCTAATGAATGACGATTATTTTGACTTTTTGAAAAATATTTATTTTTCTTTAAAGTTTTGATAGAAAAAATAATATACAATTCTCTAAATAATTTTTTTTAGCCTTTTTATTAGTAATAATTTTATTCATCCAAGATATAGAATGTAATGTTAAAAAATTCAATTTGACGGTAGAAGACTGTTATCCTCTCAAATAGTATAAATATTTTTTATATAATAATAAATATATTTATCACATTATACCAATAATTTTAAGTAATTATTCAAATACACGTACTTTGAAAATTTAATCATTAATTACGTAAAATAATATCATACTAGTGAGTAAATTAAAAGACCCATAAATCTTCAATATCATTTCATTCTTTGTGTCTATAATACGAGTTCATAAACATACGAAAGTTTGAATTTCTTATGCTCCGCAGTCGCAGTGCTACTACCATGAGATGATTTATCGTCTTGTACGAGTACAGTGTCCGAAAGAGCCTAACTTTAGCCCAAGATTTCTTCCAATCTGTTATTCCCAATTTACCAGTTGCACCGATATCACTTGTAACAATTCCAATTTTCGTGTTTAATAAATTCTAAGTAGTTGTATACGTAGACAGACTCGTAATTAATTTGAAAACGAAAAGTAAAGATTGTGCAAGATAGACCAGCCCTCAGCGTAGGTCTACCACATACTAACATAATTAATATTTCCAACCTCCCCCACCCAACCTCCCTCTTATTTTGCAATAATTTTTAATCTAAAAAACTTGGAAAAGACAAGCATATAAGGAATGAATCTATCCTCGCTAGCCTCCAGCTCCCTCCTTCACTTGTCCTTCTTTCATATTTTATTAAGAAATGGAGACTAGAACCATGTCATCTATCCTAAAACTTGCATGCATTTTGGTATTCCTTGCTGGTTTTGCAACAAGTGATATCGACAAAGATAAGGAGAAATGTGCAAACCAACTTGTGGGGCTTGCCACATGTCTTCCATATGTTACTGGGCAAGCAAAATCTCCTCAAAAGGAATGCTGTACTGGTCTGAAACAAGTGATACAGAACAGCCCCGAGTGCATGTGTTTGCTGGTTAAGGATAAGGATGATCCAAGTCTTGGCTTCAAGATTAATGCCACACTCGCCTTGAGTTTGCCATCTCAATGCCAAGCACCCGCTAACGCCTCCGACTGCCCTCGTGAGTCACTCTTTTTCCCAGTCTTTAATTTTTCACTGAAATGATCTTTTTTTAACAACAGTGTTGTAGATCAGGAACTTTGATTGTTCGGAGGTGTGGTTGACGAGTTATTGTTTAATCTGTGGTGCAGGTCTGCTACATTTGCCGCCAAACTCACCAGATGCTAAGGTGTTTGATGATTTCGCAAACGCTGTCAATAAAACCAATAGTTCTCCTGCACCTGGTAAGAATTCATTCGCCTCATCTCTAAGCATTACGAGGGAACATTTACACTCCTTACTCCCTTCTAAGACAAACAACTGTTCCCCATCTGTGTGCGTGTGTTTGTGTACTTTTATCAACCGCCATCAAAATTATTATAATTCATTAGTATCATTATATCTTCAACTCTGAGTATTGGCGCTGTACATTTTACATAAATTCGTGGACCGACGCACGCGTTGTTTTCTTGTATAATATTTTTTTATAATCATTTTGATTTATATTTAAATGTGGATCAAAATATAATTATAAGAAACTGTGAGAGATTATACTGTAATTTTGATATATAAATTAAAAAATAAATTGAAAAATAAAAAAATATAAAATTAATCTCAATAAGAATGGAACCTGAACCTAAAAGAGTCAATGACTCTATCTAACTTATATTAAAATTTTAACATTTTATTAATATATATAATTATTAAAACATAACATGATATTAAAATTATTTATTCTAAGTGTCTCAACTTTAATAAAATAGTATAGAAATAGTATAGATACTAGTATCCCAACGTACTCCATGTGTGCTTATATATTTGGAATAATTATAATTGATTTTTTCATTTCTTTTTTTGTTAGTAATATATATAGAAACAGATATATAAATATATGTGGTTTTTCAACTTATTTTCTAGATTGCCCTTCACCCTATATTTTTTAGAATTATGATATCATCTTTATTTTAATATAAATAAAATTTGTTACAAAAAATAATTGTCAAACACAAAATGTGTGCACGGAGACACCATTTATTTTTTATTTTTTTTAATATAATGTACTTTATAATCAGTGCATATGTTATATTTTA
>NC_133318.1:13877768-13924439 GCF_012295235.1 Primulina huaijiensis
GGAGAGACCAGTTTAAAATTTGATTTTATGGAATAAATCATGCGACCAAAAATTAAATCTTTTTAATTTCATGCCTTGAATAACTTCAACGTCCACATGGCTTTTGTGGGGCTTTGCAATAAATGGATGAGTTGCCCGCAGCATGTCCGTACTTTATGACATACTTAATGTAGGTTATCATCCATGTGCAATTTGCAAACATGGTGAGAAAAAATATTATGCACAAAAGACCATTTGTTAATTGTGTGAGTCAGATCTCCGACTCAATTCGATTCATGAAAATATATTATTTTTTACGTTAAAAGTATTATTTTTAACTAAAAAGTTTGAGTCGATAGGTCTCACACATGTAAGACCTATTCAATATTATGTAGATGTTGCATTTGATCAATTATTATTCTTTTAAAATGTTAGTAAATAAACTTGTAGGTGAGAAGGAAATAAATAAGGCCCCATTTGATTAGTAATTTCCGATGCAAATACTTTGTATCGTTGTTGATATATGTTGTAGTTATGTTATTATCTAGTTCTTAATTCTCTACTTTGTGATTTATAAGCAAAAACAAATTTATTATGATTTCAGTTCAAGAAAACTTCTTTTGTGGGTTGTATAATCTAGATAAATTCTCTCATCACCCTGCGGTTGTATAAAAAGAAAAAAGAAACGAACGTTTTTTCTATGTTTGGTTATAGACCGGTATTGGAAATTGTTACCGTGTATTTTTAGGATGTAATTATTAATTGATCAAATATATGTAAGGGATATTTTTTTTTGAATTTTGTTAAATAATAAGAAATTCGAAACTATTAAATAATACATTGTATCTAAAAAAAATTTCAGACTAATAAATAATGAAATTCAAAATCCAGTGAAAGATACATAGCAATTTCGAAACTTAGGCCGAATATCAATCGAATTGGAAGGAAATATTGAATACAAGACATTTTTCTCAACAAGGAAGCTAGCAAATTTTCAGTGCAATCTAGATACATTATGAATCTGTTCAAGAAAGCAGTCTACATTTAATTATCCAGTCCAAGGTTAAATTTCGAAATTTAATTACTTGGTGGACACGTTTTTTCAGTTATGACAGGATATTATGTATTTAATCAACATCTCGAATTATGAAATAATTATCTCGAATTTATGGAAGGAGAATATGGAAATTATGTTAGGAATATCATCCAAATTATGTTAAGACTTTCACATCACCCCTATAAATATCACACCTAGGTCATTCGAAATTTACACCATTCAAACACTCCATATTTTCGAAATTCTGCACTCCAAGTTCTGCCGAGTGTCGAAGCGCTGTTGCAGCCCAGATCTAGAAAAGGGTTAGAAAATCCCAGTGCACGGAACCCATTCACTTTTTTCATCCAGATCTGAGGTAAGTGTGTTTGTTTTAAAAGTATAATTTTTGTTTATGCATTTTCATTTTTTTCGAAAATTCGGTCGAGTGTAATTATTCTTCTACCCCCTTCTTGATATGATTATCGGATGTTTTATGTGTTGGCACTTTGAGGATTCAATTGGATATGAGTGGGAATCTTAATATGATTATGTACTGGCCCGTACACGGTGTGATTGTACCGTTATACAGCTTCGCCTCTTTAGAGGAGTAAAAATTAGGGACCGATATCATCAGTAAACCATGGAAAGTAGATGAATCTTAGTGCCTAGTCAAAGATATGCTTATGTCGATTATATGAATCATGTTATGCATGTACTCGAACGGCCCCCACTTGTTGAGTGACGACCATATCACTCACCTCTTACTCTCTTTTCCGAGATAAGCCTGAAGAGCAGATAGAGGAAGAAGAACATTACCAGTTTTGGGGCTGGTGATGGACGAAATTAAATTAGATCTATGTTCGTTTTTATTTGTTTTTCCGTTGTAAACACTTAAACACTTCTGCATGGGTTTTATCGCTTTCGTGAATTTTCGTTGTAAAGACAATTTTACGTTTGCTTATGAGTTATAAACTGATTTTTGGTTTATATTATACCACGAGACTTGTTGTTTTCGATTGTTTGGTTATAAAACAACGTCGATCTCGACTAACTCCGGTCTCTGGACGTGACAGTGACACTTGGGGCCCTAAATTTTTGTAAACCAGTTTGCACTCGGTAAATTCCGGGCTCAGATACTAACGTATTATTTATTATATGATGCCCATGAGGTATATTACGAGGATAACATATATAATATTTGAGAATGAGGGGAAAAGGTTTGGTCGACGCAACTTCTCCAAATTAACAGTCCAAGTAAAATAATTAAAATATTAATTTCTATTGAAAAACAACCAGCCTGGGATCTGACTGCGCTCTGGTGAAGGCAAGCGGCAGTGTCATTAGTTTCTTGGTCCTTCCAACGTAGGCTCTTTTTGTCAAGTTATCGTAATCGTTGCTTTCGATCGAGTCCAATATCATACGGTACAGCATCAATGATGACCACACCTACAAACAGTAGTTTCACTTATCGAATTAAGCAGAAACTCGCGTCACATAAATTTAACAAGATAATTAATTATAATTATAAGTATGCACCGGCCAACGACTCGGTTTGTCGAGCTGAGATGCTCCAGCTTCAGCCTGATCAAAGTAAAACCTTGCCCTGGTGATCTGTTCCTTCATGAATCCTCTCCATTCATCACTCACTTTTCTTGAGAAAATGTCTTCGTCCCTCAAACCGAATTTACCAAGCTCATCTTGGGGTAGATATACTCTGCCTCTTGATGCACTGAATAAACAACCACACACAATATTTGGATCGATTTTAGAGTTAAGCACGTTGATTAGTATTTATTATGATTTGTAGTCCAAGTTTAGAATTCCGATCCACGACCCAATATTTACATTAACATGTGGGAGCCATACTATTTGAATTGAAGTCCTTGAAAAAATACGGAACATGCATGGATTCGTATAAGGACCATATTCATATTTATGTAGAATTAGTAAATTATAAAGAGGTGCACCCAATTTAGAGTACTCCAAAACATTGGAACAAAGACTTACTCTTCACCCACATCTCTTAGGATATTGGTGAGTTGATTGCCTATGCCTAAGTAGAGAGCTGCGTTGTAGATGCTGAGAGCTGAAAGTGACGATTCCGCTGCAATCCCCATCACTGGTACGCTCATCAGTCCAACTGTTCCGGCCACGTAGTAGCAATACAAGTAAAGCTCATGAAAGTTTGCATATCTATTCTTCATTGTGTCCATTCTCATCCCTTCAATCATATCCTTAAATGGCTACAAATCAAAATTATAGCATAACTATGGTTATAACAAGGAAAAAACTACATCAATTTACGGTGTTGGATTAGTGATTTTAAATCACCTTTATGTCTAAAGGGAAGCTGTGGACTGTATCGGTTAGCGCAGCATCAAGCATGTCATAAGGGCGGCCATCGAAGATATCTTCCAATCTTTCTTCCCATCTATCAAGAACGGCTGAACTGAGATGGGCGGCGTTAGGGCCATCCACCAACTCATCGGTCCTCCTGCACCACACTGCAAGAGTAAAAGAAATCCAAAAATGAATGGAAAAAGCAATGGTATGGTTGAAAACGTGTTGGGAAGCAACAAATGCCTCCACCATAGTACGCGACTATGCGATTGGTAGCTATTCATTTTGTGTACGTAGGCATACGTTCAATTCTAAAAGAAACAGAAAGGCACCATATCTCTAACCATAGATGGCCCATATTGCTTTCTGTCTATCCTCGGTCATCAACAATGTTCCTGCATCATAAAGACTTCTTGTATTTAATATCCAGGACAAGATTCTCCACAAGTTCTAGCAACTAATGTAGTGCAAATGTACCTAAGTAGAATGTTTTGGCATATTCAGCACAAATATCCTTGCATCTTTCATATGCTTCTTCAAGAAACATAGGATGGAAGCTTGGTCTTCTGCGAGCATTATATGCATTTGGATCGATGTTTTTCGACTGTCTGTGAATGATTTCACGTACCACCTCGTCCGTGGAACATACTCCATTTATCGATAACTCAGGGAGATGGGAGGAATCCTTTCTCAATTTATTTGGAATAGAAATGATCACTTCGGATCTTGCACTTGTTTTCGCGCAATTTTGTGGTAAGAATATGCAGTTTCTTGATGTTATGGTCTGGTTCGCTGCATAAGGGAGTGCTGTACTCATTTTGGCAACTTTTTAAGGATATCAAACTTGGTTTTTTTAGGCTCTCTTTAAAAAAAAAAACCCTTTGCTCTCTCTTTTCTTGGTTGGTAATATTAAAGTAAGAATAAAAATAATTAATAATTTGTAACAAAGTTTTCAGTCAGGTTAGTTAAGATAAAGACAATAATATTAAACGATAATACAAAAACAATTAATGTAATACAAAAACAATTAATGTAAGCCATTAAACCGGTCTTGATTACTTTTATAAACCTCTATAAAACTTCGATTACAACAAAATCCTCATGAAAAAAGCTCTATTAACTTCCTATGTTTTCAAATCTTGAGCATAAACATTCCATGCTTTAAAATCTTGAACTTACGCACCTTTCTCCGTACGTGTTTTTGGATATGTATGCTCCAAATATGAATCAAAAAGTTAATAATAATCATAGCCATAATCTCATGATTTCACAGATTTAATGTGTATAATTAACCTTTTTCTATAATGATTAATACTTTTTATATGATATGTCTTTTTTGTTTTGCTCTATGTGAAAATTATATTCCATTATTCTTAAATGGCTTAAAATATATATATAATAATGTTATCTTTTAATTTTCCATCTCATCTTTTTTTATATAACAATTTATATCATATATCGCTTGCTAACATAGTGTTCACCTCGAATTCTTAATTTTTCAATCAATGTCATCTCATTTCTTAATTTTATCTAAAAATAGGAATAATCGCAAAGCATAATCACAAAGATTCCATTTTGTCTTTGGATATTTTCCAAAGACATTGTTTCTAAAATAGTCTTTTTGGTGTCATCAGAATCTTTGCCTCCGTTGATTCCTTTTTCTTAACACTAAATTTTCAATATGGTTTGTCTTCTCGTAATATTATGTTTTTGTCTTGGAGCTTTAACTTCGTTCCAAGTGGAAGTTTATTTAAAAGCTACTGAAATTTCCCTCAAGTGGCGGGCGATAAAAGCAACCAAATTGTTATCTGATTTACACTTTTGCACTACTAATTTTGTCCATTTTTATTCCTTTTTTGTTCCCTTGTGTTTATCAATAATATGAAATTGTTTCATTCCCTTGTTGTGGATTAAAAAAAAAAAAGAAGGAATACAACACAGAAGATGGCTACCTTCTTTGTTGCCACTTTGTTTTCAACACACAAAGTAAAGGTAAATTGTTCCGGCGGACCCAGATTTTTTTATATATATATAGTGGGGGTTGAGAATTTCCTATCTAAACTATGTAATTAGTGGGATTTGAACTCGAGATTTTATATGTCTTGTGAGCTCACATTTATCATTAAGCCAATATATCATTGGTCTAGAAAATTGAAGGGCAGATATATTGAATTTGAGGGAATGGAAAACTTTAATATTTTAAAATAATTCCATAAATTCTCAAACAATAATTTAATTTAAATAAAAGAAACCGATCGCTCCCCTTTTGCCTCACGTTGGACCTTTCCTGATTTTCCTCTCCTATCCTCAAAAGTGATTAAGAAACTCAGGATTACCTTGTGTCATTTGATGAAATCTATTTCTACTATATTCATTGAAACGTCTGTCCTTTTTTGTTGCTTAAAAAGGTACCAGAAATTTTTTTTACACTCATAATTTCGGCCATATACATATACTACATAAAAATATTTTTATAAAAATTTTATCCCTTAAAATAAAACGTCAACAAACTAGTATTTTAAAAATCAAGTGAAATAGTCATAAAATGAAATCATCAAATGTTTTACCAAATCTAAAAAACAATAAATTTAAAAAGTATAGTTTATACTAAACCTCTCAAAATCTCTCAAAAGCATAAATAAATAGTCTTAAAATCTTTAATGTAAATCATGAATCATAAATCATAAATGCGGAAAAAGTAGAAACGCTGGTCCTCGGGTTGTGTGCACCTTCATTCCAGTCAGGTCAACCATCAAGACCTCCATCAAACTCACTTGCATTCATCACACTTAGTGAGTCTAAAGACTCAACACACCATAATCTTTATAACAAATAATGCGTATAAAATCACAAGCAACAGTGAAAATACTTTTACGTAAAGATAACATTTTCATGACATGCAAACATAAATCTTAATCTTTTCCTTTTTTTCTTCAACATGACATAACATAAAACCTTTTATCATGATCATAAACTTTTTTCTTATCCTTATTGAATTCAGATTGTTAATTGTGACTTTCCTCAAACCTCAAAAAGTCGATGGATCCATCTACATGAAACCGCAGTACTGGGCGGCGGGGGACACCAGCAACACTCTCATCGATCAACAGGCCCTGGCCTATCCTCATCGAATAGAAATACGATCGTCGGGCTTTCTCTGGGGCCTTTTCCCATAAATGGATCTCCTCTGGGGCCTTTTCCCTCACGATATTCTCATTCTTATCTCAAACCTCATACCTCAATAGTCACAATTACTTCACTTCCTTCAATGCTTTACATTCGCCTTACTTTATAAAATCATGCATAACATAACCCTTTTGTTTTTGAAATCAAGCACGCAACATGTCTTTTAAATGTCTTCTTTAAATCATAAAAATCGAATAGACGTTTAAAACTCATAATTTCCTCATGTAAAATTCATAATCATTTAAAAATAATCATAATATCATAAAAAACAGCATTTAGAGCACTGCCATGACGTTTACTAATTTTCAAGTGTAAAAAGACCGTTTTACTCCTGGACGTGACATTTTACGTTTTTTACTTTTTCTTGATTTCATTGACTATAACATGTCATAAATAATTATTTAAGCTTAAATTAAAATTCTCATAATTTAATTTAGCTTAAAAACAAGACTTTTGAAATTTATCTTTAATTAATCGTTTTGACGGTGTTTTAATCCCGAAAAATCCCAAACTTTAATATAAAATTCCTAAATTCAAAACTTAGTCTTTTATATTATTTGAGCCTTTATGAACCATGACTCGACCCCCGTGAGCCGTGTTTCGATATATTTTACTTTAGAAAACCCTAAAGTGACCTACAAAAGTCCCACCCGAGCCATGTCTCGATTTTGTCGAGCCAGCCTTGAGCCACCTTGAGCCAAACCTTGACCAACCCCTTAGTGCACCCTACTGGACCCTCGGGACCCCTAGGATCAGACCACAACCCAAAAACTGAAGCCCCAAACACCAACCATGTGCTGGCCGAGAACTCCCTTAGTACATGGACTCTTCTTTTTGGTGCTTAGGACTCTAGCCGACGCCCCAGCCCCTGAACCAACATGTCGTGCACCTTCTTAGGACCCTAGTGAGACACCCTAGCCCAGCCCGTGACCTACATGCCGAGCCCTCAAGCCCCTGGACGCCTGCACCCTCTCGCGCAAAAGCTGCCTGATTCTCGGGTAGGAGTCCTAGCATGGCTAGGACTCCTTCCCCAGCCCTTAACACGAGTCCTAGCATGGCTAGGACTCTCTCCCTGACCCTTGACAGACACTGGTTGAGCCCTGGCTCAAGCCAAGACCAAGACAACCCCTCCCTCGTGAGACACGATCCTTAAGAGACCTTATGACAGCAACTTCGCACCAGCTTGGTTGCTTGTGGGTTAACCTGAGTGGTGATGTCTTAGAACCCTTAAAATCGCGAGAAAACATCCCTTGTTCAAAGCCTAGCCATGGCAGCCTCATAGAAACACAATAAACAAGTTTTTGGATTAAAATTCATGAATTTAATACATGTATATGCAATATTTCGAAAATATTCAAAAGAACTTCATGTTTTTCATGCACACGATATTTAAAACGATAATACGATATGATAGATGAGAAAAAGATATGTATGGCGTGCCTTTGCGTTTTAAACGCACAAATATACGTTGACGACGAAGAACGGGGACGAGGAGAGCCTAGACTTGAATTTTTCCTTGAATCACTCGACTTTTCTCCTTGAGTTTTTGATGTGTGTGTGTCGTGTATGATGAGGGGAATTTGAGGGTGAAAGAAATTCAGAAAGTGGCGTGAAAGTGTGGGGGTTTGGGGTGGGTTTTGTATAATATATAGTTAAGTATTCACTAATTATGCTTAAGCCCACCAAATAGGTAATTTAGGCCCATTAGTGCTTAAGTAACTTATTAAAAAAATTTTGTTTAAATACATTTGTGAATTTATTAGTCGGGTTGCCAAAATGTTTGCATTTTTGTTGAAAAACCAACACCGATAAAATTTACGTCCCGACATATAAAATCACCTCAAAACTCCTTATTTTCAAAAATATGAAAAGTATCACTCATATTTTAAATAATTAAAATCAATTATTTAATAAAATTTTTTTACGTTTTTTCAGCCCTCGGTCTCCATTCCTCGATCGCAACTCGAATAATCCTTAAAAATATAGTTCTATGCATAATGACAATAAAATCCTATTTAACATATGAGCATGTATGCCACATAATCATTTAAGCAATTAAAATCAATTAATTACTCATTTTTCATATTTTCTAGATTTGCATGCAGTTGGATTACGTCGTCTTAATTTTGGACCTTACATTCATATTACGTTTTTGCATTGTGAATGTGCATGTTTACCCTTTTATTTTGCATAATGTTAGTCTAGTGTCAACAATTGAAGTCGAATAGGATAAAGGATATCCATAAAGTTGAAGACTTGATTCGGAAGTTGGTTAGCTTACAGTTAGTTAGCTGACCGTTGGAATACATCAATGGCCAGGAGCCTCTGGAGATTGAGAGTCGTTGGATTCAAGATGGTTTAGAAGGTCTAATTCATATACCTCTCGATGGCATATGAAGAAAAGAAAACGAGAACTTACTGAAGAGAAGAAAAAGAGGTGTTCCAGGAAAACGAGCATCATCTTCTTCAAGATAGATACAAGACTGTTCTATTGGAATTCATAGAAGAAGAACAAGAGAGTATTTGCTTGAGTGTTGTGAGTTCGTGTATTCCATTTCCTAGTGTATTCTGGATTATATTCAATTCCTAATGAGATCGCCTCCCGTGGACGTAGATCAGATTCGATTGAACCACGTAAACCGCTTGTCTTTTACTTTCGTTTACTTGTTTGCGTTTATACAAAATTCTGATATGTACTGGTGCATTGTGGCTCATTCGGTAGTCATACTCTGAAACCTTGAGTTCTTGATTGTTACTCATTTGATCGTGGAACAAGTAGGGATTATATCCGACAACTGGTATCAGAGCCATGTTCATCTTGGCAGTTATATTAACACGACGATGGCTGGAAAAGTCGAACTCGATCGGTTTGATGGAAAAGGATATTTTGCTCTCTGGTGTAGAAGAATGCACTCCATACTGGTGCAACAGAAAGTTGCAAAAGCATTGGAGGGGGAAAAGAGACTCCCTGAATCTCTAATTGAAGAAAAGAAGCAGGAGATGATGGAATTGGCATTCAGTACATTAACATTGCACTTAAGTGACAAAGTTCTTCGTGAAGTCTCATCGGAAAGAATAGCTACAAGAATTTGGGTAAAGCTTGAATCCCTCTACATGACCAAATCTCTGCAAGATCGTATATATCTTAAAATAAAGCTATTTGGTTTCAAGATGACTGAGTCTAGGACCGTTGGTGAAAATCTAGATGATTTCAATAGACTCATCTGGATTTGGAAAACATCGGGATAGAGATTGAGGATGAAGATAAGGTTGTCTTAGTTCTCAAATCACTTTCCAAATCTTATGCAGTGTTTGTGGAAACAATGAAATAGGCCAAAGAATCGTTAGTCTTTGATGAGATAAAAAAGCACTGAAAGTCAAAGGAATTCCAGAACATCATTGAAAAGGATGCGAAAGAAACTAGCGACAGCCTTTATCTAAGAGGAATATCAGATAAGATAGAAACCAGATTCAAGAATCGAAGCAGATCCAGATCAAAGACAAGAAAACTGAAGTGCTTCTTATGTCACAAACAAGGACACTTTAAAAGGGACTGCTCTGATCGATATAGACTTGCATACAAAACCAAGGTGGAAGGAGAAGCATCAAATGTTCAAGATGGGTATGACAGTGCCGAGGTATTGTGTGTTACAAACCTCAAGACTGACCAACTCTGAGCTCTTGACAGTGGATGCTACTTTCATATGCACCAAATAAATATTGGTTTGAAACTATAGAGGAGATTGATGGTGGGGAAGTCATACTTGGGAATGACAAGACATGTAAGATCAAAGGGATAGGATCTATAAGACTTGAGATGGCACATGGTACTGAGTTGATCCTAAGAGAAGTAAGATTACTCCCAGATTTAAAAAAGAACTTAATCTCACTAGGTAGCCTTGATCAGGTTGGCTAAACTTTCAAGGCTGAGAAAGGAAACCTGACTATCTACTAAGAAGCATTAAGTAAGATGAAAGGACAAAGGATAAATGGCCTATATGTCCTATCCGAAAACACTCTTGTAGGGTCAGCAAGTGCAGCTAAGGGACAACAAAATAATACTAGAAAGTGGCATCTCATATTAGTACACATAAGTGAGAAAGGCCTCATTGAATTGCATAAACAAGGCTTACTTGGAGTGAAGCCACTGGAACAAATGGAATTCTGTGAAGAATGTATAAGAGGCAAGTCCACAATAGTTAAGTTCAATGTGGGAAAGCATACCTCTATTGGTCCATTGGATTATCTACATTCGGATCTTTGGGGACCATCAAGGGTACCATCAAATGGTGGGGTAAGGTACTTCATGACAATAATTGATGATTATTCAAGGAGGGTATGGATATACACTATGAAAAACAAGAGTGAGGCATTAGAGAAATTCAAGCAATGGCTTATTCTTGTGAAAAACCAAACTGGAAGAAGGTTAAAGAAATTAAGGACTGATAATGGACTGGAATACTGCTCAAATGAATTCCATTAGTTCTGTAACAACGATGGAATAGCAAGGCATTTTTCAGCCCCTTACACTCCGCAACAGAATGGACTTGCTGAAAGAATGAATGGGACCATCCTGGAAAGAGTAAGGTGTCTACTGTCACATTCAGGTGTACCAAAGTCTTTTTGGGCAGAAGCTGTCAATACGGCCTATCACCTAATCAATAGAAGTCCCTCAGTTCCTATAATGACTACTGTTTAAAATAATGCTAGAATTTTTTTTTAAAAAAAAGTTAAATCTCAAAATACACATTTGTATTTCAAAAATATATTTATAGGTATGCATGCAATATCTACCACAACCACGTAATTTAAAAATAAAAGGTATTCACTATCGAGTAACAATATTGCGACTTTAAAAGAACTCAAATAAACAACATGCAAGTCCAGTCAAACCATAAACATATAAATAATAAAATATAAGAAAAATATCCATGATCTATCCTCTCTCATAAACATGATGTGCGGAAATCTATAGTCCTCGGGTTAGCTTGCGCACATCTAGCCCCGCCTACTCAGTCTTTGGCGCCTCCAATATCCTCATCAATATACTCACATGCATCATTCACATCTAGTGAGTCTAAAGACTCAACACACCAAAATCGTTATAACAAATACATATACATAACATACAACACTGAAAAGTACTATACTGAAATAAACTTCATGATCTTAAAAATGTGAACATAAACGTAACATAAACATAAACGTATCAAAAACATGCATCAACATATCAGCATATACGTATTCATTTTATTTATTTGAATTCCGTTCATTAGCTGTGACTTTCGTATCATTGTATTAGTCAATGGATCCATCTACGTATAGACGTGGTACCCGGCGGCGGGGACATCAGCGACAGTATTACCCATCCATTGAGCCTTGGCCTTACATGTCATCGTATCATCGTATTTAGTCACAATCAACTCCCTTCCTTCAAAACATGTCATCATATTCATCACTTATAAAAATCATGCTTATACGTAAATTTTCTTACAATCAAGCATGCAACGTGATTTTCATATTTCCATAAAAACTCGTGTTCATGATAGCATATGCATTAAAAACGTGTGATTTTGTGATCAGGGCGCCGCTAGGACTGCTAACTCGACCCAGGTGCAAAATGACTGTTTTGCTCCTGGAAACCCTAATTGACCGTTTTATCCCTGGACCTCTAAATTTCGACTCAAGGCCAACCAAAATCCCAAAAACACCTCAAAACATATTTATAAACATTTACTAGACATAACCTCGAGCCCGTTCCATCGCTTATATGATTCGTTTTAAAACTTAGACCGGGGTCTCGGTTTTAACCCGAATCAACCCGAAACTCAACCAAAATTTTCTAAACTTAAACCATGACTTAATGACACCTAACTAAACCTCTAACACCCAATTTCAGACCACATGAAGTCCTCGGTATCCCCTAGTGAGCTGTTGGAGTTCCTGCATGTACAAAAATTTGAACCCTACTCGGCTAATAGGTGCTAACCCCTCGGCCCATGCCCCAAACCATTAAGACCGTACCCTAGCTAGTCACCCTAGGACCATGATCGACCACTTAGGACTCCCACTGGACTAACCCTAACCACGCCGACAACCCCAAGCACGCACAAGACTCGATCTTGCCAAGGAGTGCCACGCCTAGCCTTGCTCCCTTCTCCACGCCTCTACCCTCACGACCAGCGGCTCACGGCCCCTTCCCAGCCCTATCAAGGACCCATTAGGGTCTGATCCAAGGCTGGAAAAAAGGCCATGCATAGTCGCACCGACCTTTCCTCCCAACCTAGCCACGGAAACCCTAGGCTTTCAAAAATAAAACCAATCGGCCCTCACCACGCCAACCAAGACTCGACTACATCACCATGACACCTTGACTCTCGACTTATTCATCCCTTTAACACCTGACCATTGCAGACCCTTACACAAAAAAAATCAAGAAAACATGAGTTTCAACGAAAGAGTGGGCATATTTCATGTGAACCTTACAAAAACGATAACACATGCTTGATTAAATATTTTCTCATGCAACCACACACACATCAGCAATAAGTAGCATGAATGATGAGCAAAACAAGATTTATGACGTGTCTTTGCGTATAAACGCTCGAAAACTTGGATATCTACGCGTAGGACGAGCACCGGAGGGACGGGGAAGGAGTTTTCTTGAAAACCTTGAAGAATTTCGAGATGGCTACTGTATTTTCAAATAGAGGCTGCTGCTGAGGTGAGGGAGGGGGCGTCTGTGTGATGGTATTAGGTTTAGAGTTTAGTTGATAGGTTTTTAAATAAAAAGATTAGTGTATAATGGGCTCTAATTAAAATAATTAAGTTTAAAAGGATTTTTGGCTCATTATGAAATAAAATAAACCCGTCAAGCTCAATAACACTCCCGAAACATATTTTGTTATGGTAAGTTTTTGAAAATATTGCCTGACCTCTCAAAAAGTCTTCCGACTCGCTAAAATTTGCGTACCGATTAAAAAAATACGACCCGACGAGTAAAAATACCCAACCAAGGCCCCACCATATATTAAATAATTAAAAATAATTATTTAATAAAAACATTTTTCCTGATTATCTCCGGTCTTCGTTCCTCGTTCGAGCGCGAAATACAACTTAAAGCCATAATGCATGAAACTTTAAATAAACCATGAACTAACGCACATATTCATGAAATAAACATGCACTTAATGCATTAAAATAATTAAACACATATTTTAATAAAAACCCTAGATTGTATGGAGTCAGGTTACGTAGTTCGAATTTCCTAGACCTTACAGTTCCACTTGGAATTAAGACTCCTATGGAACAATGGACATCAACTCCTCCTCACCTGAATGAGCTAAAAGTTTTTGGATGTGCTGCTTATGATCATGTCAAGCTAGGAAAGCTGGAAGACAGAGCAATGAAATGCATTTTCTTGGGATATCCTGATGGAATAACTTTGGTGCATTGAATCGAGCAATCACAAGACTATTGTCAGTAGAGATGTTACCTTCAAGGAGGACTTGTTTCCACTCAAGACAACACAAGTAGAAAAATTAACTACTAAGATCCAAAATAGTTCAGATACCACAAAGATCAAGGTGGAGCTATCAGAGACAGATCCTTCGGCTCAAAGTGATTGCCTAATAGACGTGTTGGAAAATTTCATGTTCGCAATCTTGATTTTGATGTTAACAAAACTTGTTATTTTGTTTCTAATGAATTTACCTAAGTGCGCAGAAAGCTGTCGAGCCAAAACTGAAGCTTTCGAGACGTAAACTGAAAGCGCAAACTGATTGCCCAAACTAAACCAATTCAACTGATTGACCAGCTGATAGGTAGTTTAGCAGAAGACCTTCAGAAGCCCGGCTAGCTGATGAAGAGCTCAACTGATGAAGAGCCCAGCTGACCAATTCAACTGATGCAGTGAAATCAGTTCAGCTTACGAGCTAACTGATTTCACCAAACCAGTTTAAGACCAGTTCAAAGCATCAGCTAGGAGCTAACCAATATGCAAATCACAAGAAGTTTATCTAAGTAGAATACAGCTGTGCGCATTTAAGAAAAGCAATTGTCCAGTCAAAAGACAATAATGGACGTTCCAGAATGGCTGTAAGAAAGGACAAGACACATATATCGAGGAACAGATTCAAACTGCAACAGACAAATTTGATGAGTCTTGATGAACGGTCTCAAAGTTTCTATAAATACAAGATCAAGACCATCAAAAAAAGTGTGAAGATATACATAAGTGTGTGAAAAGAGGAAGGGCACGCTCAATTCATATCAGCTTTCAAGAAGTAATCAGCCTAGATTTGAGGGAACAGTCAAAGTATTATCAGCTTAGATTAGAAGCACTTTTCCCTCAGTGTGTGAGAACACTTTCGTATCAGTTCTCCTCATCAACATGCTCACCTACATCATTCACACCTAGTGAGTCTAAAGACTCAACACAACTATAATGTTAATAGCAAATATATATACATTATATGCTACAATGAAAAGTACCGTACCAAAAATACATTTCATGAAATTGAAAAGAAACATGAACTTAAACATTTCATATCATGGTATAGCGTGTCAAAAACATCTCATCATATCATCATATACTTATTCATTTTCCCTTAATCGAATTCAGTTTGTTAGTTGTGACTTTCGTATCAGTTCTATTCGATGGATCCATCTACATATAACCGTGGGCAAAGCCCATTTTCGAAAATCTCCCTTAAATACACCTTATATTAAATAATTAAAAATAATTATTCAATAAAATATTTTCCTGATTATCCCCGGTATCCGTTACTCGTTCGAGCGTGAAATGCAACTTAAAACCCTAATGCATGAAACTTAAAAGAAATCTTGAAATAAACCCTAGCCATGCAATAATCATGCATTAATGCATAAAAATCATTAAACACATATTTTCAATAAAACCCTAGATTACATGCAGTCAGGTTACGTAGTTCGAATTTCCTGGACCTTACAATTCTCCCCTCCCCCTTAAACAGAATTTCGTCCTCGAAATTTAAAACATACCGAATAACTATGGGTAGCGACTCCTCATCTCGGTCTCCGTCTCCCAAGTAGCCTCCTCCTCGAAATGATTCAGCCACTTGACTTTGACCTTGTGGATCACCTTGTTCCGGAGCCTCCTCTTCTGTCTCTCCAAAATCTGAGTGGGTCTTTCCTCGAAAGACAGGTTTGGTGTCAGCTAAAGTGGCTCATAGTTTAGCATATGCGAAGGATTCGACATGTACTTCCGCAGCATAGAAACATGAAACACATTGTGAACTCCCACCAGATTCGATGGTAAAGCAACTTTGTATGCGAGCGTCCCAACTCTCTCTAGGATCTCAAACGGTCCTATGAATCTAGGACTGAGTTTGCCCTTCTTTCCAAATCTCATCACATCCTTCATCGGTGCACTTTCACGAAAACATGATCCCCCACTGCGAACTCAAGATCTTTGCGCCTCCGATCTGCAAAACTCTTCTTTCGGATCTAAGCGGTCTTCATCTTGTCTCAGATCTTGACCATTAACTTTGTGGTCTGACTGACAATATCTGGACCCAATTCTGCCCTCTCTCCTATCTCGTCCCAATAAACTGGCGACCTACACTTCCTCCAAGATTTGAATCACTTTCTTTGACTGTCCGTCGGTCTGAGGATGGAAGGCAGTACTGAATAGCAGCTTAGCACCCAATTCCTGATGCAGACTCTTCCAGAATGCAGAAGTGAATCTCGGATCCCTGTCTGACACGATGGACACTGGAATCCCATGCAGTCTGACTATCTCTCTGATATACAGCTTTGCGTACTGAGTCATGGTGAAAGTCTTCTTGATCGGTAGAAAATGAGCTGACTTAGTGAGCTGATCGATTATCACCCATATGGCATTATATCTTCCAGTCATCTTCGGAAGTACTGTCACAAAGTACTCCATAGTATTATTCTCCCATTTTCACTCGGGAATGGTCTTAGCTTCCTTGTAGGTCTCCGATACTCTACCTTGACCTGCTTACACGTCAAACACTCGGAGACTAAACACATAATATCCCGATTCATGCCCGGCCACCAATAAAGAGACCGATGATCCTTATACATATTCGTACACCCTGGATGGATGGAGTACGGAGTGCTGTGGGCCTCGCTCAAGATATATGCTCACATGGAATCACTGCTAGGAACTCATAGTCGGTCCCTATATTTGATTATGCCATCTACAACTATATACAACCTTCGGCCCTTAGCCTCATCCCTCTGTCTCCACTTCTGTAACTGCCGGTCAGAAGTCTGCCGTGCCCGAATTCTGTCTCTCAGTTTCGACTGCACTTTTAGGGTAGAAAGACTAGGGACGCTGCCCCTGGCATAAACTGCAAGCTCGAACCCCGAATATCTGTCTGTAACAGTCTCTGTACTGACAACTGAGTGTTCACTACAATCTTCCTGCTAAGGGCATCTGCAACTACATTAGCCTTACCCGGATGGTAGCTAATGTCGCAGTCATAATCTTTTACTAGTTCTAGCAACCTCCGCTGTCTCATGTTTAGCTCTTTCTGTGTGAAGAAGTACTTCAGACTCTTGTGGTCAGTTAAAATCCTGCACTTCTCTCCATACAGATAATGTCTCCAAATCTTCAAGGCGAATACTACTGCCGCTAGCTCGAGGTTGTGAGTCGGATAATTCTGCTCATGGACCTTCGACTGCCAGGACGCATAAGCTATAACTCTGTCATGCTGCATCAACACTGCGTCCAAACCAAGCATCGAAGCATCTGTATATACCACAAACTCTCCTTACCCTAATGGCATAGCTAGAACTGATGCCATGGTCAACGCCTGCTTCAACCTGTCAAAACTCTCTTGGCACTCCGGTCCCCAAATAAACTTGGCATTCTTCTTCGTCAAGGCGGTCATAGGCACTACAATAGAAGAGAAGCCCTGAATAAACATCCTGTAATATCCATCCAATCCCAAGAAGCTACGGATCTTTGTCACGCTCTTAGGCACTGGCCAATCTCTGACTGCCTCTACTTTACTGGGGTCGACCTCTATACCATTTTGAGATACAATGTGGCCCAATAATGCCACTCTGTCTAGCTAGAACTCACACTTACTGAACTTGGCATATAGCCGTTTGTCCTGTAAAGTCTGAAGTACGGTCCTCAGATGCTGACTGTGCTCGTCTCTGCTCTTCGAATAGATCAGGATGTCGTCAATGAAAACAATGACGAACTGATCCAAATATGGCTGAAACACACGATTCATTAGATCCATGAATATCGTTGGCGCATTAATCAGACCGAAGGGCATCACCAAAAACTAATAGTGCACATAACGCGTCCTGAATGTCGTCTTATGCACGTCAGAATCTCTTACTTTCAGCTAATGATATCCAGATCAGAGATCTATCTTCGAGAATACTGATGCTCCCTGAAGCTGATCAAATAAATCCTCGATCCTGGGCAGTGGATACTTGTTCTTGACTGTGACACAGTTCAGCTCTCTGTAGTCAATGCAAAGCCGCATGCTGCCATCCTTCTTCTTAACAAACAGACTGGTGCTTCCCATGGAGAAAAGTTAAAGCGAATGAAACCCTTATCTAGCAAATCATGTATCTGATCCTTCAGTTCTTTCATATCTGCAGGTGCTAGATGATAGGGTGTCTTAGAAATCGGCACTGTACTTGACATGAGCTCGATAGAAAAGTTCACCTCCCTGTCCGGTGGAATGCCTGAAACGTCGTCTGGGAAAACACTGGGAAGTCCCTGACTACTTCGAACTCCTCTAGCCTCTGACTGACTGGCTCTGACACTGTCACAATACTGGCCAAAAACTCCTGGCATCATCTTCTCATGAGCTTCCTCGCCCAGATGCAAGAAATGAGGTGCGTTATCTGCTGATGTCTGGCTGCGTCAAATATAAATGGCTTATCGTTGAGCGGTTGGATAGATACTGACCTTCGTCGAAAATCTATGACAGCTCCGTTAGACGAAAGCCAGTCCATACCCAGAATAATATCAAACTCCGGCAAGAGTAGCACAATCAAGTCTGCCTGCACCGCNGTTCTTGCTCATTGTACAGAACGTACACCGGACTTCCAAATGTATGCAAATGAGAATAATCTGTCGGCTTCCCAGTCCACATCTCCATCGGAGTCTTCAGATCAATCGCCACTGAAGGAGAACGATTGATAATATAACAAGCGGTTTTGACTGCTTCTGCCCAAAATGACTTTTCTAGATCTGCAATCCTCAACATAGCTCTTGTTCTGTCCAACAAGGTCCTGTTCATCCGCTCCGCCACTCCATTCTGTTGAGGTGTGTAAGCCGTCGTGAATCGTCTTTTGATGCCCTCATGTTTACAAAATGCACCAAACTCGTCACTGGTATATTCTCCTCCATTGTCAGTCCTCAGACACTTGATTTTCTTCTCAGAATCAAGTTCAACCCGCGTTTTGAAATCTTTGAAGATCTGGAAAACATCTGATTTCTTCTTCATTGGATACACCCAACATCTTCTAGAAAAATCATCAATGAACGAGACAAAGTATCTCGCTCCTCCGAGGGATACAACCGGTGCTTGCCAAACATCCGAATGAATCAGCTCCAATATGTTTTTGCTCCTGGCAATAGAAGTGCCAAACTTTAATCTGTGTTGTTTACTCGTAACACAATGCTCACAAAAGGGTAATGACACTTTTGTAAGTCCCGGCAGCAGCTTCCGTTCTGAGAGAATTTTCAACCCCCGTTCTGACATATGCCCGAGCTTTCTATGCCATAACACTGTTAATTCTTCTACTGAACCATTTGATGCAACAGCTAGTTCTGCCTCCTTGTGTGTTTCTCCCAAAAGTACATAAAGATTTGCAGTAACTTTTTCAGCCTTCATAACCACAAGCGCGCCTTTCACAATTTTCATGATCCCATTCTCGATCCGAGTTTTGCACCCGATGTCATCCAATTGCCCCAAGGACAAAAGATTTTTCGTCAGTCCTTTCACATGTCGTACTTCCTGTATGGTGCGAATGGTGCCATCAAACATTTTAATTTTGATAGTACCGACTCCAGCGATTTCCAAACCATGATCATTTCCCATGAATACAGATCCTCCTGAGACTGGTTCATAATGATCAAACCATTCTCTCCGAGACGTCATGTGCCACGTCGCTCCTGAATCCATAATCCATGTGTCACAAAATTTGTGCCTGCCTTCTGCAACAGTTGCTGCTTCGCTGAATAATATTTCACCACTGCCTGAAGTACTGGCCACATTTCCTTGAGAACTCTTCTCGATACTCGTACACTCTTTCTTGAAGTGCCCTTTACCGCCACATTTAAAGCAGTAAATATTTTTCTTCTTACTTCTCGATTTTGATCTACCTCGTCTTTGGCTCCCACTGGAGTCACGGTCCATAAATCTTCCTCTTATCATCGGTAAAGCCTCTGCCTGCTTCGATGTTACCAACCTATCTTCCTTATTCTTGCGCCGGCTTTCTTCTCCGAGAACCGCAGTTAAGACATCGTCGAATCTTAGAAAGCCCATAAGAATATTGTTGGTAATGTTGATGATAAGTTGATCATATGAATCTGGTAGACTTTGAAGTAGAAGCTCCGCACGTTCATTTTCCCCTATTTTATGCCCCATGGAAGTGAGTTGGGCAAATAGAGTATTNTGTTTGGTTGGGAGATTCTTCCCTGATCGACAAATCAATTTTAACTTCATGCATAATAGGTTGGCAGAAATTTGGCGACCAGTTCAGGGCATGGCTGTAAGAGAAATAAGATCTAACATCTTCTTGTTCTAGTTTTTCCACTCCATGGACCTGAGTCGAGTCGCATTACGGAAGAAGGCCCCTGGACCTTCGACAACTTTTCGCTTATTCATCACTGTTGGTCCCACTTGCGGAATTTGAGATAATAAAATCCGAAAATAAAGAATAAACTGGACACCGAGATTTACGTGAAAAACCCCTAAAAATTATTAGGGTAAAAACCACGGGCAAGATGAAAAGAATTTCCACAAAATATTATAGTGGAAATTCTTTTCATCTTGCCCGTGGTTTTTACCCTAATAATTTTTAGGGGTTTTCCACGTAAATCTCGGTGTCCAGTTTATTCTTTATTTTCGGATTTTATTATCTCAAATTCCGCAAGTGGGACCAACAGTGATGAATAAGCGAAAAGTTGTCGAAGGTCCAGGGGCCTTCTTCCGTAATGCGACTCGACTCAGGTCCATGGAGTGGAAAAACTAGAACAAGAAGATGTTAGATCTTATTTCTCTTACAGCCATGCCCTGAACTGGTCGCCAAATTTCTGCCAACCTATTATGCATGAAGTTAAAATTGATTTGTCGATCAGGGAAGAATCTCCCAACCAAACAATACTCAAAATTATGGTTCGGATTTTGGATTTTTGATGATTCAAAAACCAATTCCTCTTCCTCCTCTGTGGAAAGGGAGAGATTTGCAAACTGAGGACTCCATTGTTGAAGAAAACTCATCTCTCAGTAGAGAGAAAAACTCATTGTCAATAATAACAAAAATATACTTCTAAAAAATATAAACTTGAAATAATTTAATCAAAAAAAATTTCTTGTAGATTCTTTTAAATATTTATTTGTTCAAATAAAAATAATTTTTAAATATATATGTTAAGCAAAATAAAAATAAAATAATCAGTATATTTATGATAGTGACTAAATTAATTTCTATGATAATGTTTATTTTGCATTCTTATTTCAAAATTTCGACGACATGAAATGCAGTCGTTTCAATTGTAATGTCGTCACAGCGCTAATAAGAAGTGCTTGCTTCCCTTCGAAGTTCAAAAAACTGAAATATTTCTATCTCAGATTCGATTTGGATCTCACGTACTCAGAGTCCGCATCCAGAAGTTACAAAGGAGGTACGGCTGCTAGTTCTTGTGATTTTTTGAATCTCAACCCTAATTTTTGTGCTTTTTGTTTATATTTGATCATTTTCTCACTTTACATGTTCTTTTTTGTATTATTATTGTGTAATTGATGTCTGATTTATGTGCAGGGTGGTGCCGAGTTTCATTTCGAGTTTTGACCGACAATTTGTGCCATATTGTATCTCAATCTGCTTCAGCAAAGATGATGTCATTTGAGATGAACGATCGCAAAAGTATATTAGCCAATTGTCCTTATCTCTTTCCGTATTTTCGTTAGCCTTCTGAAACTTTATTGTGTTTCTGTGCATGTGCTATGCTTGTTGATAGTTTGATATTGAGTTTGTATAATTGGTCATTTTCCGGATATTTTGCATATGATTTGCAAATTATTTTGAAAATTATAACTGCTCGATGCATATAGATATCTGTGTCAGCTTTGTTGTGAGTTGTGCTGTGAATATCATTCCTTTATGCTTTCTTTGTTTTCCAATCAGAATAGTACCTCTCATGGTTATGCTGAAGAATAGGTCAAGCCATTGGAATAATTTCATTTTGGTGAATGAAGTTTTTAAAGTGGTTGATCATAACTTTTTTCGTTATCTGATGTGATGAAACAGAAATTGGACTTGGTTTGACGGGTTTCGGAGTGTTTTTTTCCTTTCTGGGTATCATTTTCTTCTTTGACAAAGGACTACTTGCAATGGGAAATGTAAGTGTGATTTTGTATCCGGCAATCAGTTGTTTTCAAAATTATCCTTCTCATCTTTCATTTTGCTAATATTGCTCATTTTTCTCGGACAGATCCTCTTCATATCAGGGGTTGCTTTAACAATTGGACTTAAATCATCCCTCCAATTCTTCTCGAGGCCTTCAAACTTTAAGGTTTCTATCCATTGAAGATTCTACATTGATGTTATTTGTTACCCTTTTTATTTCTTTATAATGACCTTTTATGTTTTTTGTCATGTATTGCAGGGATCTGTTTCATTTGTCGTTGGCTTCTTCTTAGTCATCATTGGATGGCCTGTACTAGGAATGATTGTTGAGTCGTATGGATTCGTTGTTCTATTCAGGTTTAACACTAGCTATACGTAAAGTATAAACTGTTGACTTCCACTTGGGTTTAATTTCAATCTTCTTAGACTGCAACAGGTTTTTGTTAATTATCGTTTATTTGCAGTGGCTTCTGGCCAACAGTGGCTGTTTTTCTGCAGAAGATTCCTGTTATTGGTTGGCTTTTCCAGCAGCCTTTTGTCAGAACGGTATGTATATTTGGATTTGTATTTTAGGAAACAACAATTTACTATTTATGATTTCATTTTTAATGTAAGATGGTCTTGTGTTTAGTTGTATTCTTGTAGGTTTTGTTTACTAAATTATATACATTGAATTTGTCTGTGTTAGGAAGTATGATAACGTAACGCAAAGTATTTGGTGAGAGAGTGATTATAATGCTAGAAAGCCTTGGTGGCTCACCTGATATTGGACCCACATGAATATGTATTGAAATTTTTTGTTGCTGAATTGAACAGTTGTTATCTGGAGCTTCTTGTTAAAATTTAATAACCATCTACAACATACTTTAATTTAATAACCTTCTGCAACATACTTTGGTTGGGATGCTAAAACGTCAGATGGGATCTTTTCTGATTTATGTTACAAAATCCTGGTGGAAACACCAAAGATATAAAAATTATCGTGTGACAGGATAAAAATATGCGTTATTATGCTCTTCAATGCTTGTGACCATGTGTCGTTTTCGTCAACTATCTTCCCTTTCCCATGTCCATTAATTGCGGAGCATTGTCCACCAATCCATACTATCTTAACTGCAGGTCATCCTTCTAGATGTCCTTTGGTGTTGAGGCTTGAGAGTTTTGTTATGAAATATATCTGTTTTCTCATTTCCGGTCTAGTATTTCGTTGAAGCTTTGTTGATTTAATTAATTCATTTTTTAAGCAAAACTAGAAGCTCAGATGAAGCTCACTTGGTCATTCTTCGAATGCTGACTTGCAATGGTACCAAATTTAAGAAGGGAATGTTCTTGTGGCCAATATGCTTGGGAAGGCATAATGATCTATGGTAGAGATGAAATATAACTGTTAGAAGGTTAATCGGTTCCTTCGTTAATATGAAACCAAAGAGAGAAAATGGTTTTATTTCACTAGATAATTTGTTCTCCTTCTTCTTGTGAAAATAACCTCGGTAATAATTCTGAATCCTACTCGGGGATTATTATTTGATGCTTTATTGTAAATTGTAAACTAGAAAATGAGCAATATAGAATCATAAGTATTGGTCATCACGTAAACCATGTTCTTATTAATTTAGAGGCTATTGCGACATTTACTTGTTATTATATAAAGCTGGGAATTGGACATTTGCAATCGAGCTGCTATTGTTTTTTGTTTTGTTTTGGATGGTATCTACTATCTAGGAAATCTTTTCTATATGTGAGACAGATTGGTTACTTGCCTATCAAAGTTCCCTTAGGCAAAATTTTATCTTTACACATGTTTTGCATCTTATGATATGACATGCTGCTTGGTATATTGGTTGTTGCAGTTTATTGATCGTTATCGAGGTAAGAGAGTACCCGTGTAAGTGTAATCAAGAGAAGTTCAGGAAGAGTGGTGCGTGAAGCCACTTGTAAGTTTTGTAAAATGCTGTGTGGTCAACATTTTTGTATAAGCTTGTGGGCTATTAATTCTTGTTGATTATTCATTCTCCCCTGTCCTACATAAGAAGTTCGTTTGAATACCCAAAAAAAAAGAACGATTTTTCTGTTCATACAGCATGTTACTACTATCTATCCATAAAAGCATTTAATCGCTCGAGGACAAGTGACACCTTTCCGGTATCACTCGAAATTAATCCAGTTTTAACTTCTGGACACTTGAGTTCGAGCCTTTCAAAAGTAGAGTTCCTCCGCTTAAATATCAGCTACCTCGCAAATCTTAGTGTCCATTCTGCAGCTTGTAGATCTTGCTTCGCTCTGTCAGCCAAGTATAAGTTGGCAATACTGGGAACAAGTGGTTTATCTGCAAAAAACATCGCATCTAGATAAATTAATACCACATGTGAATTGCATGTAACTAACCAGGAAATGGATGGGTTATACTTCCATGCATAGGTAAAATCAATATCTATTTTCGTGCTAATGAAAGTTAATAATGAGCTTGAACTATAAAAGTTAATAATGAGCTTGAAGTATAAAAAATACATCCTATTGATCCTGCTAGTCTATGCGTGAAACTAAGGAACAGAAAAGGTCTCGACACAAGAACTTACAAAAAACAAACAAAAAACTATGGTCCGAGGGCGTACGGTCCTGCGACCAAACAACCTCAAACAATGGAAATAAAGAAAGAACACGAGTTATTCTAAGTTCGAAAACACTCGCAGATATCAGGGCAGGTGAATATTGATCTGAGAGCAAGCAGAACTTTTGATATTGTAAGAGCTGGACTCCAACCATCTTTCAGCGTATCCAAAATAATATTGCCATTAGAGTCAACACTGCAATGGTAGATGCGGGTTTTGAATACAACCCGCAAACCAAAAAATAAAAAGTCAGAAAAAATAAAGCTAAAGAATTCAACCTAGTACTCGATCAGAGCATCAGATCATGTTTCTTCCCTGGAGGATTTCTGCCACTTGTATCATTCAAAATTGTAGGTAGAATCTCCCACGAATTTTATTAGTTTAAATGCCATGCCGCATTACCTTAGGAGGCTTGAATGGATAATCACTAGGAAAGGTTATATCTAGGAAAAATATGCCTCCATATGGTGTCCCTATAAATCATTTGAGAAGCTCAATTAGACTAAAAAAGCCCCTATGCTCGGGCAATAAATTTTAGATGTCATATATGGTTTAAGAACCTGCAATATAACAATCCAGAGCACAATATGTCCAGCAGGTTTACCCATGGTCAAATCACATTACAATAATTTTTTAGAAGCTCTGTCTACAGTAGACATCGAAGAGAAAAGGAAAAGGAAATATGAAGAAGTGAGGGGAAAGCATAGCTTTCTCATTTGACAAGAAAGTATAGACAAAAAAAGAGCGCCACACGAGTTTGCAAACATTTGATTTTTCTTTTTTTGGATATGTACACGATCTGTAAAATAGGTCAATATTCATATATTCACCGATCATTGATGTGGCACCACGCACTTTTTTTAGTTATTGAAGGAAAGTTCTCTCTGGGAAAGGTGGAAAGAGAGTGCATAAGTGATCATACTGTCTTTCATATCTTTTTAACTTTACTTTCCAAGATCAAGGTGAAACCACTAAATTAAGGGACTCCACAGAACCTACTAACAGATCACAACGAAGGTTTTAATACCTGAACTTGTTGCTATCCAGTGTACTCCAACAAAAATAAACTAGTATGCCATGATTGGTTATTGTTATTAGAAACTGGACAACCATAGCAAGATTAAATAGAGCCAAGCTATAAGCTCATTTAAACACCTTCATCAAACCCTACGTTTATACTACAAGAAAAAGCGAATTCAAGAACTGAAAACAACCCACCAAATTTTGAACAGACCAATTTTGACTAGGAGAAGAAAACAAACAAGTTTTTGGAACAAAATCCCATCACATTTTCCTTTGTGCTGACATAATTAGCACTTCTCAAATTTTTGTTGAACTTAGATGATCATCGAGATGAATTTGGTTGATTGCAACAATATGATGACAGTTGAGATATATATTGATTTTCAATTTCTTTGAAATCCAAACAAAGAGTATTTTCTATGAGACTATCCTAGCTAGATTTCAATGCCTAAAATAGTGGAAAGTGACTATCATCTACATTTTCACCACACGCACAGTTCAAATCGTCGGAACTTTTGTAGATCATACTAGCTTGAGACAACCATAGAAGCATGCCCATGACTGAGTAACAGAAAGTTCAGATTTAAAAGTTGGCAAAACCAAACCAGGAGGACCGAAAAGAGTTGCGACCCAATGATAGAGATTATCCCCTTTAGGGCCGGCAGAGCAGTAAGGAGGAGGGTCCATGCTGAGCTCTGACATCACTTTTTGAGACACAACAAATAACTCCCAAAAAAAAAAAAAAACATATGACATAACCCTTTTGCTTAAAGTCAATCCTTATGCTAGGTACTCCTCAATACAGGCAAAAAAGCAAAAAATTATCTATCAGCGACAATTAGCAACCAATATGAATAAACCTTCAATTCATGCAAGTAAAGGTTCGGTTATGCAAATGAATAATCTTTAATCGAGGAAAATAGTACCTGATAATGGCAAAATACTCAACTTTTTCACTCGAAGCGAGGTGGGGCATATGTAGAGAAGTTGTGAGCGAGGGTTGAACTCAATATCGATAAGAGTTTCATGAAGCACTCCCATTTAGCCCTGGACACTGGTTGGGTTAGCTCGAACCGGACCCCGCCCGTGGTCAACGGATTTGGTCTGAAATCTTGATGATAACCTACCAAAGACGGTCTAGTTATGGTTCTTGGTTTTCATGCACATTGACCCATAGGATCAGACTGTCGGACCAGGCTTGTTGACAATGTTTTTCTTTTTTCAAATAAACGGTCACAATCAATGGATCAAGCATTCGTTGGAGATCAACCGCTACTATCAAATGATTGTTGATCAACCCGACGGGTCGGCTTTTATTTGAAATTTAAAAAAAAAAAATTATCACAATCATGTGGTTGTTGATGATTAACTGTCACAATGACGTGATCTTTGTGTAACGGTTGACCTGTCGTGTGCACCCAAACCAGAGTTGAATTTTTTTTTAAAAAAATCTGAATTCAAACATATAAATACTCTTCATCTCTTTTAATTTTTTACCTACACAATTCTCAACTCGAATTTTATTTTTCATTCTCAAAATATTATTTTCGATTGTTTTCAATTTTATTTTTCTTCAAATAGTCGGTTCAAGTCAAAATGGTAAAAGCAAGGGAAAGAACATCATTCTTGAATTTGAGGATCGTGATTTTCCTTCATATGAAGTGTTGATGGCTATGATTTTGATTTTTCCGATGAAGAGCAACATCAAGAAAAAAGACAGCCTAACAAACACATCATCATCCAAGTCAAGAAAGTTTGAGAAATCTGTTGACGCCTAAAACTCGAACGGTGCCTTGCCACATATCTAATATCTTTACCAAACATTTTCGAAAATGTGACGCTTCTCTCCGGTGATTTACGAGCCAAATGAAAATATTGTTCGAAAGTTTACATATGGCAACAAGGAAGTGGTTATGGAACTTTAACGTGGCACATCGAGAAAGACCATTCCGAGGAAATTGGTATTGATTGTTTTCAAATTCAAATGTGCATTCGCATCGCAAACGGATAACGATTCTCAACTATTTAAATATTCTGAATCTAAATTTAGAAAAAAAAAACCGCTAGATATTGTGCGATTGAACAACATTCGTTTAGTTTTTATGATAAAGTATATTTTGAAAATTGGTTTTCAACAGTTACAAATCAATCTATTAAAAATGTATCTCACGAAATACACTAAAACACACACTTAAAAAAATTAGTTATTGAATAGAAAAAAGAATTAATTAAAGAATTTGCTAGTTTAAATAATAAAGTTTTTTAGACTTCGGATATTTTGAGTTATCATTGGCAAAGTTGTTCATATATGAGTATTATATGTCATTGGATTGATAATTCTTGAAACATTCAAAAAATATTACTTGCATATAGATGTTTTAAAGAACCATGCAAATCATCACTAAGTGGTAAAAAAATTTCATATTAGGTGCACATATCATATTTTAAATTTGTGTTTTCTAGATGGACTAAAATATTTAAAATCATATATTAAATCAATTAGGACTGAAGTTCATTATCTTTGGACACATCCTCGAGTTATTAAACAATTGAACAAATTTTGCAATATCAATGATATGAGGCCTAAATGGTTTGTATGGGACGTTCAAACGTGTTAGAATTCAAGATATAAATTGTTATCGTCTTTTTAATATAAAGATTTATTATGTTTATTTTTTCATCAACATATTCAATCACATGATATTTATTTGTTTGCAAAACAATAGAACATATCACTTGTATTTGTGAAATTTTAAATGTGTTTAATGATGCTAGTTGTTGCGTATTTTTTTGCTCACAAGCGCATAATGTCAAGTTTTAATATAAGATAAATAAAATATCGTTCTCGCGAGGAGTGTATATTTAACATTAAATCAAGTATTGTAATTAAAATAGTCTAATTTTATTTAGAAAATTCAATAGAAATCTCAAATATTGACGAATAAATAAAACACAATTCAAGAACACATATGAGAAAATTCAGTGAGAGAATGAATCTAGAGATAGGATTTACTTGTTCTACACAATATTAATTTATCATTGATAAATATACTACTAAAATCAAATCGTTTATTAACCAAGAACAATAAATCCTTCTATTCTTTTTCCCAATGATAAATAGAATTGTATTGTCTACTACTATTTTTGTATTCCTATTCAAAAACTAGTATCAAACAATAGATGGAAACAATGTTCTTACCAAGATTTCAAAGGAATTATACACTTTCTGAGCAATATAAACACCCAATTTTGTGTTTCCTATTATCTTAATTTCAATCTCCCCCTCCCTGGTGATAGATATCAATTATTTTTTCATCAAATCATGGCCAATAATTCGAAAGAATTAAGAACATGCAAACTGGCGACTTTGATTGTTGCACTCCCAAGAGCAGGTTGTCCACAAGTAATATAATTCGATGAGCCTGAATATCGTATCCACTAAGAAGCTAAGGTAATTACAAGTCCACTACAATGTCATTTTGTTTTGTTTTTTTATTTTTCTTTTAATTGTTTGAATCTTTAATTGATAATTTTTAATTGATCAAATTTTAATTTAAGTAGTTGAGATTAAATGATCAACTCTTTGTATTTTAATAAAGTTAATATTAATGAATATTATTGAAATCCACTTAATAAAATAGTTCCAATATATTAAATAATCATATTTATATTATGTTATATATTATTATCTTATAAGTATATAATATATACCAAAACTTATAAATGTTGTCAAGTATTTATTGTGCTATATATATATTGTAAACACTAAATCAAGGTTTTCACTTTAAATGGTTGGTAAAACCAAACTAACATTTAAATGGTTCCAAGAATTTTATATTATGATATTTTCATATATAATAAATCAAGGCATCCACTTTAAATAGTTGGTAATACCAAACTAACATTTAAATGGTAATACCACATCTTTGACTGCAGACTAGTTCATCTAACCAGTTCAGAAATTCAGTTAGGAGCAATCAAGTTGCGGAACACGACAGTCAACATTATTGAAATCTAGCTGTGCGCAAAGGTACTTAAGCTTTTGTCCAGTCAAAGGACAATAATGGACCGAGCAGCTAAGCTTAAAGACAAATTGTTCAAGAAGAGATGTCGGAAAAAGACGAGACACAAACTCCAAGGAACACATTCAAGCTGCAACGGTCACATGCGCTGAGTCTTGGCATACGGTCATCTTGCTGCTATAAATACAGGCCAAGATTATCAGCAAATATATAGAGAGTGTGGAAAAACAAGAAGGGCACACTTACTATTCATCAGCTTTCAAGAAGCATTACGCCTAGTTGCGAGGGAACAATTCAAGATATACCAGCTTAGTACAGAAGCTATTTTCCCTCAGTGTGTGAGAACACCTTCGGGTTGTTATCATTGTTCAGTTCTCACACACGCACACACCACCATCCAAATTATAGTCTTGCACAAAGACATTAACTTGTGTATGTAGTCTTTGACACACAAACGTCAAACAAGTGTTGGCTGGAAGGTGTTGTCTTCAGTCTAGAGTAGGAGTTCAGTTAGACAGTAGTGTAAGTCATAAGCTGTGTAGGATTTATACAATCAGTTGTATAAATCTATGTCTTCTAGTGTATCCTATCCGAGGAGGTAAAAGGGGTGACGTAAGAGCAGTTGAAGTCTCTGAACATCCATAAACATATCTTGTGTTATTTATCTGTTTAACTGCTTGTTTTGTTCTTAACTGATTTGATCAGTTCAGCTGATATCAGTTCAGTTCTATTCATAACTGAACTGATAGATGCCAGAACTGATCCCATGTGATCTTCAGTTATTGAGTTGCACATGATATAAAATATATCAGTTTCCTTAACGAAAGATTATTTCGAGTGTCTTCCGTTTGGTTTGAAAACCAAACTCGATCTAATTCATGGTGTACAAATTCTTAGAACACGAGTTATTGCAGCTCTTGAAGAATATTGTATTTAAAGCACCTTTGGTGCCTAGCACACGATCCAACAAGTGATATCAGAGCTAGTTATTCTAAGAAGGACATTTGAAAATTGATATCTTAAAATGTATTTTAAAATGGTATTTAAAATGGTTTTCAAAACCCTTTTAAAAATTTTATATCTCACTCGTATCTTAGAGTATAGAGGATTGGCTCTGCAAGTAACATTGTAGCCACTTCTCTAAACTCCTTAATTGAGTTTCTTAGCTTCTTGCAGGGTTTTGAGGTCTACTGACAGCAGTTCAGCGTACAAGATCTCAGCTGCCTATCTATCAATCCAGCTGATAAACAGACGAATCCAACTAAGCTGAAACACTGATGATTAGGAGCTTAATCATCAGAAGTATACCACCGCTTCATTGCCATATCAAATCAGAGCAGATGCTCAATGCGGTTCAGCATCAGTTGAGTCCTGTTTTGAGTCAGCTCGATCAGTTAGATTGCACAAAGATCAAGTTCAAGTCAAATTAGCTACTCTTCTGGCAAAGAGACTCAAAATCGCTCCAGCATTCAAGGCGACCAGTTGTTAGTATATTCAGCTCTACTATGTGTAAACTAACTGATATCCGATGTTATTGAAAATCAGCTATTATAGTAGCAATTTCCCTTACACTTGCTGGTGTACGTAAATATAAAATAAAAGGGACATTTATTTGATTAAATAAACATCATGTTCATCAAGTTAGCCTTCATATAACTGAATTGTTATCTTAAGATTTGTTGTCTAAACTGCTCGAATGATGCTAAAACTTCTTTAATCGCGTAATCGATTATATGTTTAAGGGTGAGTTTTTAAATCAGTTTCTGAGGAGGAGCTTCTCCTTAAAATCATCCCTCGAACTGAAAAATTGTTATTAAAATTTTCTTTAATTTAGTTGTTAAGGGGGAGTTTGTTCTTTTCGTTAAATTATTTTAACTTGTCATCAAAATGAAATTTTCTGTTATTTGTTTTTTATTCTCACAAAGGGGGAGAATCAGTTAAGTTTTAAAAGTTTTAAAATTCAGTTGTAAATTTTAGTTTGTTTTAAACTGATCAAGTTTTGTGAGCATCAAAATCAAGTAAAGATTGTAAACATAAAATGTTCCAACAGATTCTTACCTTTTAATAACCTTATTATCATGTCAAGAGTTTCACCTTTTCATCTCAACTTTGGGAAGTTAGCTACTCATTATTCAAAGTGTAAAACTTTGAATATGAAATTAACATGCTAATTATATTTAATTGAAGAAATAAAAAAAATCAAAGAGATAAATATTATGAACTCAAAGTGTTTTTCATAAAATGTAGGATATCTCAATACATTATAATGCACCCTTATTTATAGCCAAATTTGGGGAGACAATCACAAATAAAATATTCTTTTTTACACATAAGTCTTGATTGGTGTTCCAATAAATTAAGTTATCATACACATCACTTTTGAAAATCTTTCCATCCGACTTTTCTTTTCCACATAAAATAAAACATGTAGATAATTGAGTTGTTTGAATCGTGATATTTATTTTTTTTACCATTTGACCAATTAATTTGAGAGATATGGTCAAAATGCTAGAGCATGGTAAAACTGCCACTCCTTTGGTAACTTTATTTGTTGCTTAATTTGATCTCAATTGTGAGAAGATTTTTATTTCATGCTTGTCACCAATATTGTACATATTATCATCAACTTTCTACAGGTCCAAGAATCATCTTAATTCCATTTGCAACGCCAAGGTTATTCTTGTTTTATCGAACCTGTAAAAATATTAAAAACTTATAATTATACAACAACTTATTTTTTATACAATTTATTATAAAACATATAATATTTAAACATTTAATAAAATAAAAACTATAAATTTATATTATAAAACATTTAATTAATGTACAATTTTTATGTTTATCACATCCCCCAACCAGCTTATTGCTAGTCCCTAGCAATTTAAGCGTTAATAGCAATACAAAAATTATTGATTAATTTAAATGGAAACGTAATCGTAACTATCCAAGTTTTTAAATTAAATTTGAAAAATGTCGAAGTTATATCAAGATCATCATAATTATAATTTATGAAATAATCTGAGCTGATCAATTCAAAGCTTATTTTCAAGTAATTAAATGTACATGGACTTCAGAAATTCTTAGTAAGAGTATCAACTCCATATCCTCACAGGTTAATAAACATTTCAATTCATGGGAACGATTTCTCTCATGGAGTTGGAATACAGATAAATGATCAGGAAAATGGTTTACAGAATGCAGACAGACAAACGAGCCAAATTAATCAAAAGATTGAAAATCCATTGTTTCAAAATCTAGTTATTCTTATATATATATATATATACATGAGAGAAAAATGGGTCGTAGCATATAACATTTAAAATTACATAGATCTTCATCATCTTTCTTTCTTTTTTTTCTTTTTTTTCCTTCAAGAAATATCATATATTTTTTAAAAAATATAAGAACTCAAGATCTAAACAATAGATAGTCTATCTCATGATCAATAAAGGCTCGCAAGTTGTTTTCTCAATCCTCGCCACTCACTCACAAAATAAGTGTGAGTTTAAAAATTTTAGACACTCTTATCAGGTATATCTTGGGCCATATATTTTAATAACTTATTTTATCACAATGGTTAATCACTCAAAAAGATTTCATAAATCATATTTTTATAGTGATCAGAATATTAAAATTGACTCTTTTTTTTTCAAATAAAAATTTAAACATCCTTAAATAGATTAATACATTTTCTAATTTAAACCTTTCAAACATGTAATGTATGATATTTTTGCAAAAATTACTAAGATACAAACAATAAACATGGTTTTATTTTAAAATAATATTTTTTAATTTTTTTTAAAGTTTTTTTTAAATTTTTTTCTCTCCCCAATCAGAATATGACAATTTGTCCATAATGTCAAAATAAATATTAATAAAGAGTACATAATGAAAGAGATATAACATGGAATTTTATTGAAGATAACAAACTGAAACAAACGCAAACCAATCCACGACTTTTGAATCAATGATCCAAATTTCTTTTCTTACTGCTTGATTGCGACCAATTGATCTTTGTTATCATCGGATCAGGATTATGAACAAAAGCTTACAAATTATCAATTATTTGGTCGGCCGTCGAAGCAGAGATGAGCATCCGTCGTGAATTTTCGGAAATGAAATTCTGTCTCACAGCTTTATCAAGAAATGTCAACAAACTTTCATAATAATTATTGATATTCAACAAACCCACATGTTTATTATGGATATTAATTTGTACCCAAGAAACAATGTGAAAAATTTCTTCTAATGTACCAAAACCACCTGTTAGTGCGATAAAAGCATCATAATTTTCAATCATTTTGGTGATTCTTTCATACATAGAAGAAACTTTTAATTCCTCCCCAATCGTAACACCTGTAATATTTCCTTCAGCTAAGGCTATAGGAATTATACCCAAAACCTGACTACCTCCAAGATGAGCAGATGTTGAAACAGATCTCATTAACCCAATATTACCTCCCTCATATACCAAATGAATTTTTCTCTCAGCCAATATATTTCCAAGATTATTCGTTGCTTCTACAAACACTTCATTTTTTCCAGAACTCAACCCACAAAATACATAAATTTTTTTCAATTTTTGTGCAGAGGATCCAGCCATGTTTTTACTTTCTTTTTTGGTAATTTTCCTCTGGTTTTACGTCCAGAAACGGCTTCAACGCCTTCTATGAGTCGAGGATATGATTTCCATCCAATTTTCTTTTAAATTGGCAAATAGTGTCTTTTTTTAGTCGGATTCCTAAGACTATTAAGATGACGCTCATCTTGGAATTGTTTCCATAAACGGAGAAGTTCAATATGGACGTGTCTACTAGAATGTGTCTCAAGAGTCAATAAGATGTTATCTAAAGACTCCTTACTCAGCTCATTCTTAATAAAACCAATTTTATCTTCTGTGTTATTAGAAACACATCCCAAAGATCTGCATCGTTTGTCACAAGTCCATCTTGCACACTTATGACAAACCCCTAACCTTTTGGCCCTTTGTTTTTTCGCATAAGTTCTTTTTCTTAATGTAGGCAAATACCGAATGAGCAATGATTGTAGAAATTCTCCTCCTAATCGGACCTTAGCTTCTATTACAAGACGAATATCTTCTGGAATTCCTTTTTTCATTATCAATCTCAATCTTTGACACCTACCTGCATAAATTTTTCTTAGAACATTTTCAGAAACAGAGGGAAAATATTTACAAATTTTTGAGAGAATTTCATCCATATTGAAAAGAAAAAAAATGAATTTTTTTTGTATCAGCAATTGTGGGAAACTGATTTAACCGACTATGAGAGTCACGGAGTACCGTTATCCGCCATTTAACCGGGAAAATAAAAAGATTAATGAAACCTCAAATAAAAACAAAGAAATTAAATACAACAAACAAAAAAATCAAGGATCGGAAAGAGAAATAAACTCTTTTTGAAAGATTTCATTTTCTAAAAATGGTTTAAACATTTGTCCATTTACTTTAAAAACATCACCATTTTTAAAATTTTCAATGTCCACAGCTCCATAAGGATACACATGCTTTAAAACATATGGGCTTGTCCATCTTGATCGTAATTTTCCTGAGAATATGTGAAGTCGAGAATTATAAAGCAAAACTTTCTTATCAATCTCAAAAGATTTTCTAAGAATTGTTTTATCATGAAATGATTTGATTTTTACTTTGTAAATCCTTGAATTCTCATACGTGTCATTTCTGAGTTCATCAAGTTAATTAAGTTGAAATTTGCGCAATTTGTTAGCATCATCCATGCTTGAATTAAAAGTTTTGATCGCCCAATAAGCTTTATGTTCCAATTTCACAGGCAAATGACAATGTTTTCCGTAAACCAACCTATAGGGAGATATATTCAATGATGTTTTAAAAGCTGTTAGATATGCCCAAAGTGCATCATTAAGTCGCTGAGACCAATATTTTCTATTTGGGTTAACAGTTTTTTCCAATATTTGTTTTATATCCCAATTAGCTAATTCAACTTGTTCGTTTGTTTGAGGATGATAAGGAGTAGTTACTTTGTGAGTAATACCATATTTTTTCATTAATGAAGCAAATGTAGAGATGTCAATGGGGCGGGTATGACTAAACTCAAGACCCGTCCCACGAAGAAAAATTTGACTCATTACTCGTCCTACCCCGGTTAAATTATTCTTCGGACCCACCCCACCCCGAATATAAAATGGGGTCGGGTAGACCTGAGAGACCCGTGAGACTCGAAATTTTTTTATATGAAAACAGTAATCTTCTTATCACATGACTGAATTATGAAACAAACAAGCCTCTAAATACAACATAATAGAAAACTAATTCATGTCTTCGAACACACTTAATAATAACAAATAAAGTATTTTCACGACATAATGATTTACATTAAAAAAAAAAGAGTTACTAGCTCTCCAAAAAAAATCTTGACATCCCCAAAAATAACTCATAACAGAACTTAAACAGATCAATGTAAAATCAACGAGTAAGCAATCTTTCAGACACATTCTTCAGGATCATCTTCCTCTTCATCAAGAATGGTAGGACAAGTTGGTAAATTACTTGAAGAATTACTTACAAAATTAAAGAGAGAAAGTACATCGAAAAAATAAAACTGTAATTTAAAACCGTAAAAATATGTAATTTAAAGAGAGAAAGTACAGTAACAAAATTAAAATGAAATTACAATAACAAAATTAAAATGTGATTTTTTTACCTTCCACCTCACCTCACAACCATCTTCGCGAGTACATCAATTTATATCCACATATATGGGGCGGGTATTATAGGACCCATGACCCGCTCCATACACAGACGGGTCTCAAAAATTGAACCTGAGGCCCGCCCCATGACCCATTTAGTATGTCCAAACCCGCCTCAGACGAGACGGGTCCATTGCGGGTTTGGGTAAAACCAGGACCCATTGACATCCCTAAGCAAATAGTTTATTAACAAAGTGAGTTCCCCCATCACTTATCATGGCTCGAGGAATTCCAAATCTACTAAAAATATTTTCTTTCAAAAATTTGATGACGATTTTACGATCATTTGTTCGACATGGAATTGTCTATATCCATTTGGAAACATAAACAACTGCAACTAAAATATACAAGTATCCAAACGACGATGGAAAAGATCTCATAAAATCAATTCCCCAACAGTCAAAGATTTCAATTTCAATGATAGGATTGAAAGGCATCATGTTTCTTTTTGAAATCGCACCCAATTTTTGACAATTTTCACAGATCTTGCATATTTCGTGGGTGTCTTTAAACAAAGTGGGTCAATAAAATCCACACTGCAAGATTTTTGCAGTCGTTTTCTTTGAAGAAAAATGTCCTCCGCATGCTTCTAAATGACAAAATTTAATGACACTACTTACCTCATTGTCGGGTATGCAACGTCGAAAAATTTGATCTGGACAATACTTGAATAGATACAGATCATCTCAATAAAATTTTTTTACCTCATTCAAAAATTTTCTTTTATCTTGGGAACTCCATTGCGGTGGCATTTTTTCTGTCACGAGAAAATTTACTATGTTAGCAAACCAAGGTGTAGTAGTAACTGAAAATAGATGTTCATCAGGAAAATTATCGTTAATTGGTGTCATTTCACAAGATGATCTTGTTACTAGTCTAGATAAATGATCGGCTACGACATTCTTGGTTCCTTTTTTTTAATCTTTGATCACAATGTCAAATTCCTGGAGCAACAAAATCCATCGTATCAGTCGTGTCTTTGCATCCTGTTTGTTCAATAAATATCTAATAGCAGAATGATCAGTAAACACAATAGTGGTTGATCCAATCAAATAAGAACGAAATTTATATAATGCAAGTATTACATCAAGTAGTTCTTTTTCAGTTGTGGAGTAATTCATTTGAGCATTGTTTAAAGTTCTATTTGCATAATATATCACATAAGGCTTACCGTTTCTTCTTTGATCCAATACTGCACCGATTGCATAATCACTCGCATCGCACATGATTTCAAATGGTAAAGACCAATCAGGAGGTTGCATGGTAGGAGCTGATGTTAAATGTCGAATGATTTTATGAAAAGCATTTTGACATTCTTGAGTCCACTCAAATGTAGTGTCTTTTGTTAAGAGGTTGCAAATGAGTTTAGAGATTAAACTAAAGTCCTTTATAAACCTCCTATAAAATCCAGCATGTCCCAAAAATGAGTGAATTTCTTTAATGGTTTTTGGAGGGGGTAAAGTGGCAATGACATCAACTTTTGCTTTATCAACTTCAATTCCATGAGATGACAAGACATGTCCCAAAGCAATCCCAAAATTAATTATGTAATAACATTTTTTTCAATTTAAAATAAAACCTTTTTCCTCACATCTTTTTAAAACTTTTTCCAAATTTTCAAGACAATTATCAAATGTATTCCCAAAAACAGTTAAATCATCCATGAAAATCTCCAAACAATTTTCAACCATGTCGCTAAAAATGCTTAGCATACATCTTTGAAATGTTGTTGGGGCATTGTATAATCCAAATGACATCCTTCTGAATGCAAATGTTCCAAAAAGACATGTGAATGTAGTTTTATCTTGATCTTCAAATACAATGAGAATTTGATAATAGCCTGAAAATCCGTCAAGAAAACAGTAGTAGGCATGACCTACTACTCTTTCTAAAATTTGATCCAAAAATGATAATGGAAAATGATCTTTTCTAGTGGCGTCATTTAATTTTCTATAATCAATACACATCAGCAAACTTGATGGGACTCAACTTGTTAACAATTCACTTTTTTCATTTTTTATCACTGTGATGCCAGATTTTTTTTGGAACTACTTGTGTTGAGCTTACCTACTTACTATCAGAAATAGGGTAGATAATTCCAACATCAAGTAGTTTGAGAACTTCAGTTTTCACAACATCTTTCATGTGTGGATTTAATCTCCTTTGTGGTTGTTGAGATGTTTTAGCATTTTCTTCTAGGTGAAATTTGTGAATGCAAATTAGTGGATTAATCCCCTTGAGATCTTTTAGTGTCCAACCAATTGCATTTTTATGTCATTTAAGCATATCAACTAATTTACCTTCTTGATCACTTGCTAGTTTGGAAGAAATTACCACTGGATATGTTTCATCTTCTCCAAGAAATGCATACTTCAATTCTTCTGGCAAGGGTTTTAACTCCAATATGGGTGGTTCGCCTTTGTTCTCATATTTTGCCTCAAATTCTTTCTGAAAGGATCGGTTAAAAAGTGAAATGTGTTTAGAAGGGAGGTATGAATAAACACTCACAGATTATGTTCGTTTTTCGAAGGTTGAGTTCAGTTTAATGACAAACTGAAACATAATATCTCGTAAGTCAATAACAATCAGTTTAACTGAGAAAACAGTTGCGGAAGTAAACTGAATGAAAGATAGAATGACTAAAATAAAAGATAACTGAAGTAAAAAGAACGCGATTTGTTTCTGGATGTGCGGAGAATGGAATAACTCCTATGTCACCCCTTCTATCACGAAGATAGGATTTCTACTAAAAGACTTTGATCGAATACAATGTTTGTACTGACCCACTTCAGTTTGGTCTTATCAATGCCACAACTGAAACTCTTAGTTACAATAGACTATTTCAGTTCGTATATGATCTTAGCACAACTTAACAATATAGCAGAGATTAAAGTGTGCTAACAAGCTCAAAGATGGTAGCCTTGAATGCTACAGATAAAACTTAGTAAGAGAGTGAGTTTTGATTTCAGCAGAGTAACAGCTTGAGTAGAATAATAGTTCTTGTGTATCGTATGCTTCAGCTGCTCTGTTCGCCTATTTATAGGCTTCTCTTCCAACGGTAACTTGATATAATATTTGAATTTTATATCCGTTGATTTGCCACGTCATATTTTTCTGACAATCGTACACTGTAGACTCTGAAATGTGGCGTTCCACTACAAGTTGCAGTCTGCTTGTACTGATGTCGGTTGAACATCCCTTTCATTTGATGACGAGTTAAGGCTGAGCGATCAGCTGATGAAAGTAGCTGATAAGCTTGTGCTGAGTGAATCAACTGATCAGTTCCCAACTGATCAGTCAGCTGTCATCAGGAATCCAGTTAGGTTCAACTGACCAGTCAGTTAACTTCGAAAGTTCAGTTCGGCTGGATTCGGTTGCCTTGATACTTCACGTGATACTTCAGTTGCTTAATACGATTACTTGATCAGTTCGTTCCAGTAGATAAATGGTCTGTCAAACAGCCGAAATTAATTTTCCAACAATTCCTCCCTTTTTGGTGTTTGACAACACTAAGCCAATGATAACTGATCAGTTAAGCTATAAACGTCCATCAAATCGGTTGTAGATAAAATAATAACTTTCGTGTACATATTCGTACAATGAAAGAATGAAATAATCTGTATAAATAATTCCATGTACAAATAAATGGCTGTAGCTTAGGTCTCTATTCCCCCTTTTTGTCAAACGCCTCGATTCTGATAGATAATCTTTTAACATCAGTTGTCAGAACTTTAACATAAGTGGCTACGTCTGATACTGCATTCAGCATAGTGGTTTGCATCAAGTCTATCTTTCGGGCAACAGATGTCTCCACGAAGTCAATTCTCTTGCTGATTACATCTTGGGTGACAGAGAGACTTTCAGCTAAGCCTCTATTCTTTCTAATCTCGTCTATAGCAAGGGAAAGAGAGGTCACGGTAGCACTAACAGCCTTCAGCTTTTCTGAGTTGAATACTTCTGCATGTTCCAGTTTTAAAGTATGAGCGAGTTGAGTTCGCTGAATCTGGGAAACTTCAGAAAGTATTTTGTGCATATTATTCTGAATGTCTTGAATTTCTTCAAGAACTGTTTCAAGATCACCAGACGACTGAGGAGGTAATTGTCCAGAACTTCTAGCTTCTTGTTCTTTAGAGACTTGATCAAAGACCACCAAGGTCCTATCAGATACAACTGTCTCGGTCATGGTGTGTTCTGGAACAACTGATTCAGTAACCTCTACTTGCGCTGGAGGAGGAGAAGAAGGATCTTGAATGGCAACTGAGCTGTCCTGATGTAGAGATGAATCTGTAAGACCTTCATTTGGAGGATCATCAACTGTTGCTTTTGCCTGAGTATCAGCTGAGTTTGGGGCTTGCTCGTCAGTTAAAATATTATCAAAATTAAGCAACTGAGCCTCCACATTTTCAGCGATTTCTTTATCTGTGGATGGAGCTGGCACATCAGTTGGATCATCCTGCTGAACGGGCTCTTCAGTTAAGAGAGGTGCCTCTACAATTGCTTGATCAGTCGAGTGAACAACTGATTCAGAAATGAGCTCCTCTGGTTGAGATTTCTGTACTACTGACTAAATAATTTCATCACTATTTGCAAGTGTTAAGTCAGCTTCTGAGTACAATGGTGGATCAGTAACAGAGGTTTCAGGCACATCCTGAGCTTGCTCTTTATTTGGTGATGAGGGTCCTTCCTCTTCATCTGAAGACCCTCCATGAATAACTAATTCCTGATCTTGTTCCCAAAATCGTATATGTACATGCAGAGAAGTAAGATCTGAATCCAACTGAGTAAGTACAGCTCCATCATTGTAGGCAGTTGGATTCGTCGGAATGTAGTTGGCTTTCAACTTTTCAACTAATTGAGCCAACTTCTTGGCTCTTATCAAATCAAAGAAATAATCTTTTCTTCCCAAAGCCTGCACAATGGTAGCAGCTTTGACTATCCTTAAAACGATGGCTTCCAATCTAATAAACCTTTTCAGCTTAGACTTCTTCTTCAATTGTTTGGCAAATGTGTGAGTTCTGTATGTGATCCAAGCCTCATAGGTTTTCAGTTGGGATGCTGCAAAAGCATTGACCTGTTCCCAAATTAGGTCAATGTGGGTCTGGATAGCATTTGTTGGCCTGGGCTCTTCAATCATCTTGCCCTTGCCTTTCTCATCAGAAAGAATATGTGGAATGTTCAAACCCGAACGAGTCGTTTCCACCAGTTCTCGAATAGTGACCCCTTTGGGTCGAGCCTGAGCAAAAATGGTAGGGCGATTGACAGTTTGTAGAGAAGATACTGCCCTGACAGACTCTTTTTCAGTTGAAGGAGGCAACTGATCTCTTGCTGAAACTTCAGCTGGGATGGCCTTCAAAGGAATAGCCTGAATAGGCTGTTGAGCGTCGGAGGATTTTAGCCTTTCAGTTGCTTCCAGCGAGACTAAATGCTTTGTTTTCTGAGTTCTAGGCTTTTTGGTGTCTTTGGGAGATGAGGTTTTCTCCGTTTCTGATTCACTGACAATCAGCTTCCTTTTGGAGGACTTCGGCTGTGCCAGAGTTTTTGTCTTTTTTACAGACTTGGGGGCAGCCTGCTGTGCTCCAATCTCTTTTTTGATGTTGAAGAATTGATCAGGAGATAGATCCAGTTTGGCTCTGGGCGGCAAAATATTTTTAGCATTGAAAACTTTGAATTTTGATGATCGTTCAGAATCATCAGCCACCAGCCCTTTGACTTTCAGCAAGTAGCTCAACTGGACAGCAAACCCTTTGGACTGTTTGGTAGATTGAAGCATGTTCTTCAGTATGTTGAAGGTGAGTCGCCTCCAGTTGAGTCTCCGGCCTGCCATGATAATGGTAAGGGCCTGAAATTTTTCCAGCGTAAGAGCAACAAAGGATCCTGCCTTTGGCAATAACCCCTTGGCCACAATGTCAGCCAACAACTGAACCTCATGTTTGAGTTCCTTCTTTGGATCGGAAACTTTGATTTTCCGTCCATCGGCTGAGAGTTGAGTCTGCATCTCTTCAATATCTGATGCTTTAACATCAGCAAGGTGTGCCAACCCATCAGACGGCAACAAAAATACCTCACCAAAGAAGTCCTCTGATATGGTCAACAACTGACCATTGACAGTAGATGAGATGCTCACATCCTGATTGATAAATCCACCGGAGTAGAAATCGAAAAGCTCCTTTGGATAGATCTCCTGGGAAGATTGTCCCAAGAATGTTCAAAGACCTGCTGATTGAAGCTTCTGGAAAACATCCTTGACCTCGGCTTCTTTAATCGATAAGACTGAATCAAAGTTGATTGTCATGGCATTCAACATATGCGCTGGGATCTTATTTGCCATTTGATCTGAAAAATTTTCTGCAAAAGAGAAGGCGTGAATTTGCTTTTGCTCTGAAGAATTTTGGATAAGCGTAAGAAGAAGAACTGAAATGGAGCGGGAAAGAGTACTTTTGTATGTGACTGTTCGTATTATTGGACACGTGTCAGTCCATGAAAATTTTGCAGTAAAAATCGTGTGTTAGTGTGGTAAAGACGTATGTAGTAAGTATGCGGATTATATGAGTCCACGATTCAACTAGTCATTTGCTGAAAGACAAAGTTTAATGCTTGATAGACAGTCACGTCACTTAATTTGGAATAAGAAATGGTTAATTAGTTAACGTATGTGAGAAGATTAGTGAAATATCCGACTGAAAGATCAGTTGTAACACTGTGTCCTTTCAGCTGAAGATTGACTAACTTCTGTCTTCTCAGTTAACCTCTTAAAACCAATATTCCTTCTTATTAAATGCATATAAATATTAATCGAACTTAAGCAAGGTTAATTAAATAAAATCCTATGCTTGGAAGATTAATCGTCTGCTGCAGTGACTGAGCCCTTTCATCTTCCTTGATCCTGCGCTATAAATAGAAGTGACTCAGTTAGTATAAAACACATCAGTTACGAATATTCAGCAGATAATATGGCAGGTGCAAGTAGCTCAAGACTTCCGTATATGGCTGAAGAGTTTATGACCGCAGCACAGGAGAAACAAAAAGTCGATATAGAGGACGAAGTTTTTCAGAAAATTCTTCGTTTTTGGGGAGAGCTGCAGGGACTTCAGTTCCTCTATGAATGTGGAGAGACGAACACTCGTAGATTGTTGACGAAGCTGAACAAATATAGAGAGCGTTTGCACGTCGCCGAGACGGTGGATCTCTTTGAGGATAGTTATCTCTACCAACTGATGCTCTACAAGGAGAGAACTATTCTGGAGCGAATCGCTGTTTCTGATAGTTTTCTGAAGACTGCAACTGGCGAAGTATCCGGTTCGATGAAAAAATGGAGAGCTTTTGTTGAGGAAGAATACTTTGATGTAATACGCAACAATTTTTTTAAATGAAGATTTATTTTGTTTCAGTGTTGTCTTTTATTAATCTGCAATAGTTATTATCATAAAAAAAATGACTAACTGAATCATAATAATAAACTGACAAGCTAACATCAGTTAAGAATAACACAAATATATCAAAAACTGAGATATAAGCAAGGAGAACTAATTAAGATAAGTCTATTAAACCAAGTATGTTGCGAAAGTGAGAAAACTTAGTCTCGGGTAGTGGTTTGGTGAAGATATCCGCTGCTTGCTGCTAAGTTGAGACGTATTCCAGCCTGATGTCCTTCTTCAGGGCATGATCTCTGATAAAATGATGCCTGACATCGATGTGCTTGGTCCTTGAGTGAAAAACTGGATTATACGTGATAGCGATCGTGCTTGTATTATCACAAAATATAGGCGATTCCTTGGCGATAACTCCATAGTCTTTAAGTTGTTGCTGAATCCAGAGCAATTGAGCACAGCAACTTCCAGCAGCAAGACATTCTGCTTAAATCGTGGAAGTAGCTATAGATGTTTGCTTCTTGCTGAACCAAGAGATCAGTCTGTCTCCTAGAAACTGACATGATCCACATGTACTTTTTCGATCAAGCTTACATCCTGCATAATCTGCATCTGAATATCCAACTAAATTGAAAGATGAGTCTTTAGAATACCACAGCCCAACATTTTTTGTGCCCTTAAGATATTTTAAAATCCTTTTGGCAGCTGAGAAATATGATTGCTTAGGATTTGCTCGAAATCGAGCACACATGCATACAGCAAATACAATATCAGGACGACTAGCAGTTAGGTACAATAATGAACCTATTAAACCTCTGTATAATGTCGTCTCAACTGATATTCCCCCTTGATCATTGTCTAGTTTGACTAATGAACTCATGGGAGTGCTTGCTGCTGAGCATGATTCCATGCCGAATTTCTTAAGCAGTTCCTTCGTATATTTGGTCTGACTGATAAAGATACCAGTTTCTAGTTTCTTCACTTGCAGCCCAAGGAAAAATGTCAGTTCACCCATCATGCTCATTTCGAATTTGTCCTGCATCAACTTAGCAAACTTCTCGCATAATTTGGGGTTGGTTGACCCAAATATAATATCATCAACGTAAATTTGAACAAGTAGAATATGATCATTCTTAGAAAATTTGAACAAGGTCTTATCAACTGATCCAACTGAAAAATCATGATCAGTTAAGAATTTTGAAAGTGTTTCATACCAAGCTCTTGGAGCTTGTTTCAGACCATATAAGGCTTTGTTCAAATGGTAGACATGATCAGGAAAAGTATGATTGATAAAACCTGGAGGTTGCTCTACATAGACTTCTTCCTGCAGCTGACCGTTTAAAAATGCGCTCTTCACATCCATCTGGTAGACTTTGAAGTTCTTGAATGACGTATAGGCAAGGAATATTCGGATGGCTTCCAGTCTTGCAACTGGGGCATATGTTTCATCATAGTCAATTCCTTCTTTCTGCCTATATCCTCGTGCTACCAGTCTCGTCTTGTTGCGCACAACTGAACCATCTTCGTTCAGTTTGTTCCTGTATACCCATTTTGTACCTATAACAGTTTTGAAAGTGGTCTTGGAACTAAGTTCCAGACATTGTTATGGGTAAACTGATTCAGCTCCTCTTGCATTGCATTTATCCAGTTTGAATCAGCAAGAGCCTCATCAGTTTTCTTTGGTTCAAATTGTGATACGAAAGCTGAATGAATAAATAAATTAAGCATCTGATTTCTTGTTCTTACCGGATCAGATGGATTACCTATCACCAATTTTGGAGGGTGTGATTTCTTCCATCTGAGTTTAGTGTTTGTTTTATCCAGGTTGGTAACTGCTTCTGTAACAGTTGGAGCTTCATCAGTTGGCAGTTGAATATTCTCAATAGGCTCCTCCAACTGAATATCAGGAATAGCTTCATGTTCAACTGGTTGTTCTAATACTTCTGGCTCTGGTGTTTGGAGGTTGTTGTGATTGATATGATTGTCTTCTTCATCTTCATCCTCCAGACTGATCTATGTAAGTCTATCAATTAGCTCAATTGGATCAGTTGGCTTATCAGTTAGAGCGTTTTCCTCAAAAACAACATGGATAGATTCTTCAACATTCAAAGAATTTTTATTGAAAACTCTATACGCTTTACTAACTGAAGAATATCCAAGAAATATTCCCTCTGCAGATTTTGCATCAAATGTTTTTAAATGATTTTTGCCATTATCGAGAATAAAACATCTGCAGCCGAATATTTTAAAGTAGGAGACCACACTTTTTCTTCCATGCCAGATCTCATATAGTGTTTTCATATGATTCTTATTAATCATCGATCTGTTCTGAGTATAACACGCAGTGTTTACTGCCTCTACCCAAAACCTTTGAGAAACGCCTGAATCAGCAAGCATCTTCTTTAAGCATCCGATTTCTCCTTCCAGCTACACCATTTTGCTGAGGAGTTCTAGCTGCTGAGAGCTCATGCTTAATTCCAGCATTTTCTAAAAAATTTGAAAGAATTTGATAGATGAATTCAGTTCCTCGATCAGATCTGATTCTATCAATTCCAACTGATTTTTCATTTAATAATCTTTTGAAAAGCTTTATCAGTTGTGCAGCAGTTTGGTCTTTGGATTTGAGAAAAATAACCCAAGTAAATCTTGAAAAATCATCCACAATCACCAAGGTGTATTTCATTCCCCCTAAGCTCATGATTGGTATTGGACCAAAGAGATCCATATGTAATAGTTCTAAGCATCGG